>NC_056737.1:1539718984-1540075670 GCF_019279795.1 Protopterus annectens
GGGCTTGCAGGAGGCACGTCTATCACAGAAAGTGTGGATTCCACATCCCCTCCCCACAGTCTGGGGACAGTCATTATGCCTACGCATACCCATGACACAGGCCTATCTGAGAGTGGACAAGGCTGATGGGACACAGTTGAGATCAGAATAGTGTGGTTACCCCAGTTGGAGATTTGGTGCAATCTCCCCCTACCTTTGCAAGGGTGAAGCACCACGCAGAGGTGTCAGTAGAGGTACTCAGAGAAGGCATGGTGAACGCTCTCCCCTTGAGGTTGCTGTGTCAGAATCTGTCATCCAGCAAAGGTGTAGAGCCATCATGGAGGTACAGACCAGTTCCACCATGGCCTCAGAAGTCAGACTATTGCGTGTCATGTTTTCTGATATATGAGACAGCATGACCCATGTGTATGATGCACTGGACAGGATGAATTACAGTTGACCATGCAGTGTCTATTAGGGAACATCTGTTGAGGGAGAGGCAGCATCCAAAAGGCCAGACATCCGAGGCATCATCAAATGGCAGCCGATGTGGCTGCGGACATGCCAAATCCCACTCCTTCAGTGGTACTACTTCCACTGTTACATTGATGGTGGATGTCTCCACAAGTATATTTTATCATCCGCTTAGTAGTGGTCATTGACATAGTTGTAATGGCAGCTCATCCAGCAGATATTATTCATGTTCAGGTAGCACCCTGACTTCCAACCAAGGTCACAGGACTAGCAGTGTAGCTCCTGGCAGAGGCAGTTCACATGGTTGGGGGTGTCAGGGATGAACTAGAGTCTCTCCCATGTATAGCTCACAGCTGTCCAAGATGCCAGGGTGTAGTGCTATCACAAATGCTGTGGCTGTGTCCCTGCAGAACCACACACAGTACACCTCCTATTGACCATGACACCTCAAACACACACAAAACATTCTTCAAAACTGACTCTTCACATCTGAACATACTGGGCCTAACTGCATACTTGCTCTGACCTCATCTCTTACACTCACGTACAGCTCTTTTGTGTCAGACGTGTCCTCCTGTACCCATCCCCCACACTGTGTCGGGCTTGTTCTCCTGTACCAGTCCCCTACACTGTGTCAGTCTTGTCCTCCTGTACCCATCCCCCACACTGTGTAAATGTTGTTGACTGTGTCCTGCCTTTTGCACAATCTATAATTTAGGATTGCCTATGTTTGATGCAGCTAATTAATTTAATCAGATGTCACATTTTCATGACAATACATAATAATTGTTAATTTTATTTAGTCTGTTTAACTTCAGTAGTGTTAGTTGTAATAGTCATGGCAGTAGTAAGTTATTACTTATGTAGTACTGCTTACTCATCCCCTTTTGTTGGGGTGTCTGACTTGGGCTGCTTATATCTGATGCACACAGTGACCAGGAAATGCATGTTTTGGACAAATACATTTTTTCTTTAGACTGTAGTTTGTAATTTTTCATTTGTGTCTTAATTATATTTTCTTCTGTAGTCAAAAGATTGTATAGATATCCTTAATCATCTAACTATGCAGGTGATGCTAACATTTCCCTACTCTTTGTGGGGGTTGTTTGGCATGGGTCTGTTTATGCATGATGCACAGGGTGGCAACATAACACATGTGCAAGTAAAATATTTGTGTTCCATTTGAATGTATCATACTTGGTTTCATCTGTGTTTACTGCATACATCAGTCATTGCTATAACATTCCTGTATAGGTAATCGTAACTAGATTTTACTTAATCCTTACGTCTGTTGATGTACTGTATTGTCTGCTCATTACTGGATCATCACTCACCTTTCTGATTGCTACTGAGATGTCTATGTCTGATGCTCACAGTAGCCATTGCACTGGTAAGTAAACCCTAGGTTGTCTATAAGCATCAATGCTACCTTTTGTTTCTGCTTAGCTCTTTTGTTTAATTAAGTGATGAGTGCTTGTGCTATTCTCTGCCTCTTAGTCAGTGCCATATCATATTGTGAATGCCTACATCTGCCATGATTGCCCACAGCTGCAGGTTTCTCATCTGACCCCTCATCTGAGTTGGCTGGCCCTGCCTGTGTTACTGGGGAATGTGGTCACTGTCCTGGAGCATCCTGATCTGGTCAGCGTCCTGGAGCACCCTGCTACAACCGCTTTCTACGTATAATGTTATGTGTTATAGCACAAACAGTTTGTATTTTTGGCAGAGGTGGTGGGGTCGTACTGCTGGGCACCTCCAGATGTATCTAGACAGCTGAATTATGATATGAGCAGCCCAAATCCATTCTCAATGACATTTCTCGTCTGTGCGTGGGGGGTATTATAACCTTGTTAAGTGGGGTTGAATGCTTTTCTCATAAAAATCATCAGCCAAGGTTCTAGTATATATCCTAGATGTGCTTGTGTGAAGTCACCCCTTGAAAATCTTAGGTACAGGTCACAGGTGTGCCATATGTGGGAGATGTGAAAACTTCCAGGGTGACCTGCATACACATCACAGATGATACCTTATGTATCACAGACCACATGGCAGTTGATGGAGTAATATCCTTTCCTGTTCATATACTTCCTTCCCTGTTCACCAGGTGGGGCTTCCATTTCAATGGTGGTGCAGTCTATGGTCCATAATATCTCAGGAAAATGGGCTATGATATAGAAATTTCAATGGTTGCAGCTCTCTCCTCTGGGGTATGTGGAAACCAGATATGCTCCCCCACATGTTGGAGCAGTACACTGAGAAACTGGTGGAGCATTCTTGAAGCAGAGGCCTGTGAAATCCCCACTGTGTCTCCAGTATGTCACTGAAAAGTCGCTGTAGCTAGTATACATAAAGCTATGCATACCTTAGCTTCCACTGGGATGGGTTCAGAGTGATTCCCATGGGGCCTCAAATGAGAACAGCAGATGCCCACTATATCCTGTATAATATCCTTGTAAACTCTGTAGCATTCTAGTTTCTCAATATGTAGTCCATAGCAAACATGATCTGAAGATCATAGGCCTTCTAGGTCAAGGTCTGGCAGCAGCAGCACTTGTATGAGAACCGGTTGCAGTTACAAGTTTATACTGACTGCAGTAACCCCTACATTTTTTTTTTAATTGTCCTGTTTCTGTATTCCAGCATGTGTTGGGATTTAGAGCTAAAGAGAGAGAGGGGGGCATGTTCACAATGTTTTATATGCTTGTGAATTGCTCTGTCATGTCATTTTTTTCTTGCTTATGTGCATAGGTAATTACTAGGCTAATGACCCTGGGGGCTTTTTAAGCCTAACCATGCTTCCCAAAGGTGAGACTCAAACTCTGCACTTTGTGTCTGTAAAGTAAATACCTTAACCATTAAGCCAAGCACCACAAATTGGCATATTCAGCTGCTAACCTTTGTTTTGCAGCCATCTGAAACATGAATTGCAGTTTCTTGAATCTCATATTATTTAGTGTTGTTAATCAGACACACAAGCTTGGTGTAATGAGCAGGTATTCAGGAATCTGGGCCAAAGTCTTTTCAAATTTTGGATAGCAAACATTAAAAACAAGAGGGTATTAGCTGGAAAATAGCATAATTATGTGCAATGGATTAGTAGTAAAAAATAAAAATAAGTGAAGCCAAAAATGGTGCTAGGTAACCCTCTTACCAGTAAGTCAAGATCCTTAAAGTTAGTACATTGTTTTATGCTAGTACATAATGACCTAGTTCATTAATGATTCTTTTTAAATTCAAGCAGACTGTCATCTTGTTTCAATATCTGGTATTAGACACTTGAAAAAGGATTTGTCATCCAGTTTGAGATGTTTAATATTTTATAATCAATTCCTCACCTGTCATGATCCATGTTTTAGCTATTCTATATAAATTTATAAAAAGAAGTATCCCTCCATAGCTGAGTGCTGTGTGTCAGAAATTTTGCTAAAAGTATCTGTGTTTGATTTGCTGGTGCAGAGGTATAATATTCAGTCATGCTGCCAGTGACCTGAGTGTGGTTACTTACTCAGATTGCTGGAAAGGCTCGTCAGGAAATAGATGGCAGAAGCCAATAGCTCATTCCACCTC
Source organism: Protopterus annectens (assembly GCF_019279795.1). NCBI lineage: Eukaryota > Metazoa > Chordata > Ceratodontiformes > Protopteridae > Protopterus > Protopterus annectens. The sequence goes on from NC_056737.1 coordinate 1,539,723,005, forward strand.
CTCTGGGGTGGGGGTGGGTGTTGTTGGTTTTATCACTGTATGCATAATTTCTGGCAGAGTAGAGACCAGAGACTCCTGCACAGAAAGAAAACAACATTACATGGAGGGAAGATGCAGACAGATCTCCTCATAATTCACTGATGTTGTTCTATGTCAGCATGTTGGAAGGGGAATACAAGTGAGTAAAATCCCTTATACAGAAATGGAGAAGGCTATTGGATAAAACATGTTCTGTAACACTACATCACTGACTGCTACTGTGAGCAAAAATTGTAGAAGCTGTTTGCTGAGGGGTTATGTAACCTCCACCCATTATCAAGGTATAACAAACTGCATTTTGGAAGCTTGCATCTGATATCTCTGCAGTAAAATAAAGGGAAATAATGTATGAAGAATATAAGAGGGATAGAATACATATAAAAAAGGAAGATAAAACAGAAAAAATAGCTGCAATAATTAATTAGCTTTTAATAAAGAGGGAACCTACATAACATACATTTAATAATGCAGTGAGCCATGTTATTACAGCTGTCTGGGAAAACAGAATGCCAATGTTTTAATAAAAAGTTTTATAAGATGGAATTGCTGGCTGCATCAGTAATTAAAATACTCTTGTAAGAGTTATCTAATCTGGTCAACTGACAATGCCTTCTACTTACTATGGAAGGTGACAAATTTAATTTATACATTGTGTATTAGAAGCATGATACATTTGAAAGAGCATAACTACGTTAACAGGGAGGCATTTATACATTGAATATTAGAAGTGATACATTCAAAAGAGCATAACTACATTAACAGGGATGCATTTATACATTGTATATTAGAAGTGATACATTCAAAAGAGCATAACTACTTTAACAGGGATGCATGAATACATTGTATAGAAGTGATACATTCAACAGAGCATAACTACGTTAACAGGGAGGCATTTTTACATTGTATATTAGAAGTGATACATTCAAAAGAGCATAACTACGTTAACAGGGAGGCATTTATACATTGCATATTAGAAGTGATACATTCAAAAGAGCATAACTACGTTAGCAGGGAGGCTGAGCTCTACTCATTTCTTAAAGCTTGCCTGTTGCTTAATCAGGTTATTGTTATATATTAGATTAATTAAATCACTGATGTTGTTCAATGTGCAGAACATGTTATTATTCGTACTCGGTGGTGAATATTACTTCATATAATGCTAAGGGGTAATGCAATAAAAAAAGTGGAAGAAACAGTGATAACTATGAATCACATAAAATAGCATTTACACACTGATAAAGGAATCCTTGAATCAGAAAACACAAGTATTATGATGTCAAGAGCTTGTAATAAAAGTAAAGGGATGTCTTTGCAGAGAGTTAAATAAAGTTAAGCAGAAAATATCACTTTATTTTGCAATTGCCACTGCGTTGTTAATTTCAGCCTACGTAACATATGATTGAGTATCATGTTTCAATAATAAGATTAGTTTTGATTACCAAGGTAATGACCTTGGCCTGAGTGAAAATCATCAGTTTTGGTTATTTGGGTAATACCATTGGTCTGAGGAAAAATCAAACTTTGTCAGGTTTGTGCAGATTCATCTGGTTATAATTTTAGCATGTTTTCAAATGTACTATGACTTGGCCAATAACCAGTACAGAGCAAAAGTTTAAGTATCTGACCTGCAAATAATTTAACATCGAAAGAATGCATACTATCTGACTCAGAACCCTTGTGCGCAAAATGTTGCACCTACAAACGAGCTTTTGATCAGCATGTGTGTCTTGCTTCTGGTTAAGCAATCTCCCCTTTCACAGTAGGGAAGGAAGCTTAATAAATAATATTTCTTACCACTGTGTCATGTAACATATGTGATGATTCTTTTAATCTGCAGGGGTATTTGAAACCATGAAGGTGGAAAGACAGTGGCAGAAAAGCAAGAACTTTTATTAAGTTATAGCCTAGAAATTTACCATGAATGAGCATTCACAAAAAGTGAATGCAGATATTAACAGGTTATAAACATCAATACCTGATTTGCTTTTATAAAGGTTCCAGTTCCTCCAGTCTAAAGAGATAAATCCTGGTATCTAGCCTTGAGTCATATGTATGTTTAACCCTGTAACCTTATTAACTCTAAGTTCTTAGAGTTCGTCTGTATGTTCAGCTAAAGTCTGAGCACCTGTTCCCAATATTCATTTCTCCAAAAAGAAAAATAAGCTTTTTGCTTTTATTTCACAGTTCGAAGCAAACACTGTACTTGGCCTCTCCCTGTTGTCAGAAACCTTTTGACTTTTTGGAGCATGGCAGCATCTCATTGATTAGTTTCACTAGTCTTTACTGTGAGTAATTCTTAATGTATGGATTCCTTCTATTAATTTAAACTCTGTGTGTGTGTGTGTGTGTGTGTGTGTGTGTGTGTGTGTGTGTGTGTGTGTGTGTGTGTCCATACTGTGTATTGCAGTCAAGAAAAAGGAAAGCATAGAAACATTCTATTGAGTATCTCAAAGTGATCAATTCATTTAAACTGTGATAATGCACATCTTTTTGGTTTCTTATGTTGAACAAACCATTCACTTCAAACAAATATGTCCATGTTTGTATAAGCTGGGGTTTATAATCCACCTACAGTTTTTAATATTGAGAATCTCTCCAAAAACAAGAAGGGACTTACCTATCTGTTTTTTTGTTTGTTTCTTTGTTTGCTTGCTTGTTTTAATATGTAGAAAATCTCCAAAATTTAGATTTATAAGTAATACTGCAGTTTCTTTTGTCACAGTGCACTCACTGTGCAAGCTGGTGGTGCACTTCCAGTGATGTTTCCATTTCCTCCACAGTGATATGACTCTGGAGTTGACATATATAAGCTGGGGGGAGTGCAAAACATTTGTTGTTTTTTTTTCTTTTTTAATTTTTTTGAAATATGTTGGGTTAGATGAAGTGTTATTCTGATTTTTAGATCAAGTGACATACAATTCTATACTTATATATATATATATATATATATATATATATATTTATTTATATATATGTGTGTGTGTGTGTGTGTGTGTGTGTGTGTGTGTTAAATATACATCATACATATAAAATATACAACATACATATATGTATTTATCTATAACTCTATATCTAGATAGATAAATATAGAGATATAGATGTAGATATATACATATATGCACATATGCATCACACTTATGTCCCTGTTGTGTTACAAGTGATGTAGGATACCTACTGAAGCCTTGGTTGATGATGCCAACTGAAACCCACAAAGCATCACTGAACAGTAGTATATCACTGCTCTTTCCCAAAACAGACACATTGCTGAGTATGTTTTCAGCCTGCTGAAAGCATGATTCCACTGCCTGGGTATGTCTGTGGTGGATAATCCATAGTATGAACCAGCCACCATTTGCAAGATGTTTGTAGAATTCTGCATTTTGCATGTTACACAATATGGTAACCAGTAAGTATGCAGACCAGCCATCTTTCCAGGGAACCTCTGTACCCACTGTCACAGTCGACACACCAACAAATATAGCAATATTAGTGAAGCTAAGAGACAATATTTATAAGCCTCTACTTAACCTCCCAAGAGATGATGAGCACAAAACATAGCAGCTCAGGTGAAGATGTAGTGTCTAGTCCAGCAGTATTGGCCCATGAAGAGCATGCAGTGTGGTCATTGCACATATGCAGTGTTAGTTAAAGACTATGCTGGGATGTTCATGGTCAATTCACAATGCATCAGACATCTACACATACACACACACACACACACACACACACACACACACACACACACACACACACACACACACACACACACACACACACAAAACACAGATGTGAGAGGGTTACAGTGGGTCACTGACACCATCACTTCCATAGATGGCAAGGGGTACTCTGACATCACAGCTTGGATGGGGCAGCATGTGACCAGAGGCAGAGATTGAGATCTTGTGCCAAGGGGCACCCTGTGTCATAGACAATATCCTCTGAAGATAGGGAAGGGGTGACGCTATGGCATTGTGGCTGAGAGGTGATGGTACAACACTACTATCTCTAGGTTGGTTTTCCACTACATGACCATGATCTGGGCTCACTCTGTAGGCCTGTTGTGGTAGGACTACAGGATTCCTTAGACAGGGATGTTGTACTGCCATGTGAAAGAAGCCTGCATGGATACTGCTGGGATGATGTACTACCCCTGTAGGCTGGCAGTCATGGCTGCTCTTGGTATGGAGTTTTAAAGTGAGATACCCCAGGATATTCAGAAATAGTCAGTGTACCACACGCTGGCCTCAGAATGTGACTACCCATTGAATGCACTTGCCCATACCCACAGACAGTGCTGCAGGGTAGGGCAGCAATGGTGACACTTACTATGTTCTGCCTGTTGGTGGATATGGCAGCAATATGCACTGCCATAGTCCTCATGAGTCCTAGCATGGCATTATCCCTGGATTCCATGGCCTCACCAAGATGCTGAAAGTGGTGAGTGACATTATTAAGAAGCCATGCTCCATATCATCATCTACATGTCACCATGAGTAGTGGCAGACTGTGCCCAGATCATAGCACAGCACATCTGCTGATTGAGCCTAGCATTATTTACATCTCAGGGGCAGCTGTATGATGGCACCAGAAATCCCTGCTAGACTGCTGTAGGGTGGATACACCCACATCACAGACAGTGACCTCTTCTGACGTTGTAGCCACAGGGACAGCTTTACTGGTGCTGTCCATCATAGATTAGCCCCCTGATGAGGATGTTGAGTGCTCTAGCTGTAGAGCTGCTAGCTCAGGAGTGGTGAAGGCTACACCTTTACACTGCACAAAATGAAGGAGGGCCACTCAGGAAGGGGGACAGACAGTCCCTGTATCTCATCTGACTGTGATTCAGTCTAGTTCATAACATCATCATCAGAACCTGCATAGACACTGACATCAGCCTGTCTAGGTGTCACTGTAGTAGTGATCCAGCCTGTGAGTATACAATACAAGATGTGACCAGGTAAATGTTATTATCCTTTTGATATGTGAGGCTCTGAGATACAAATACAAACACCGGTACACACTATCCAGATAAAGAACAAACACATACTTCCACTACCAGTCTCATGTGTGTACAGAGCTGACATACTGAGACATAGGCTGTGTTATTTGTACCTATCAACATACATTGCAAGGCTGCTAAATACACATGCTTTATTGTTACTGACCTGATACATCCCCTTCTGAACTGCACAAGAGTTAACCACTCCTGAAACCTGTGTCCATTTTACCAAGTATGACACATATCTCTACATCTCCATGCAGGAACACTAAAAATTCTTCTTAATTATTTAGGCTTGCAGAGTGACATGCCCCACCCACTATTGTTTGACCTCTCTGCTGGTATTCTGTGAGCCTTTCTTCCACACATGATCCCACAAAGGCTAGTGAACACCATCTCTCAGTTTGAGGTGGAGCTCATGGGTCCTGAGGGCCTGTAGCAGGATTTCATTCTCAGCTTATCTGAATTTGTCCAATCTCAGGTGTCCACCACCTCTGGAGGACACGAGGACACCTATGAGAAGAAGATGCATAGTTGTAGCATGGTGACTACTGGAGCCAAGCAGGTTACCAGTAACTAGCAGTGGGATAACATACACAGCAGTACAAGTGTGGACCAGGTTATGAACACCACAAGTCTTATGGATATGTCATGCTGTGGACAATGGGGTACCCTACTGATTCCTCAAATTAAAGGTTGGGAAGGACATGTGTATGTTGACATCTGGAATGGCTGCCACTCAGGGGTACCCAAGGTTTGGTGCCATGGGTATGCCATACTTGTCCTACAGGTAGGACAGGCATGTGCACGTGTATAGCTATTGATGGCTGCCACACAAGGGCACACAAGGATGGTTGCCATGGATATGCCATATTATGGACAGTGAGGTACCGCATGGATTTCCCAGGATACAGGTAGGACAGACAGGCACATGTGCGTGTGGGTCTATATTATAACATTGAAGTTCAAAAACTTTGAATGTTATAATATCGAACCCATTGGAGTGAAACCTGACAATAGTGAAGCCTCAGAACATCAAAATTTTACCTAGGGTAAGATTTTGGTGGTCTGTGGCTTCGCTATTTACAGTAGTGTGGTGCGATGGGTACAGACCGGGTTTAGGGAAGTGAGTGAATGAAGGTTACAGATTGGGTTCAGGTAAGTGTGGTGCTATGGTTACGGACCGGGTTAAGGTAAGTGAGTGAATGGACTGGGGTAAGGTGAGTGTGCCGTAGTTAGGGACTTTAGGGTTAGGGCGCTGGTGAGGTGAGTGTGCGGTAGTGACAGACTTTAGGGTTAAGGGCGGGTTAAGTGAGTTAGGGTTAGGGCGTGGGTCAGGTAAATATGCGATTGTGTGGACGTGAGGGTTAGGGTGGGGTAGGTGAGTTAGGGTTAGGGAGCGGGTAAGGTGAGTGTGCGATAGTTAGGGACCTTAGGGTTAGGGTTGGGTTAAGGTAAGTGGGTAGCTAGTGGTGTATGTCTGGTTTAGTGTGGGGTTTCTTGAAGTGTATGTGTGTGGATTATTTATTTTGTTGTGCTTGAGTAGTGTGTATGTTTGTCGGAACAGCAATTTTTTTTCCCTGGGAAAAAATTCACTATTCTCACTGTTCGGTTTTCTGGTGTTTGATTGAATGGGGTCGATATTATAACATTTGATGTTTTTAGACTTCGATGTTATAATATACACCCATGCATGTATATAATTAGGGCTGGCTATACACAGGAACACACAGAGCTAGACAGTTGAAAGAGCAGACTTCCCAGACTGTATGTAATACTGACATCAGTGCAGTAAGCTGTGAGAGTGGGCAGCTGTAGTATGGTGTTGAATTTACACCTGAGGGCTGAGCAACAGTTCAGAAGAGGCTCACAGCATGTATGTGTAGGACATGCAAGATACTTTCTGGAGAATAAATCCTGCCACTCCTTTCTCAAGTACAAGGAGCAGATGCAGCTACATATGTTACACATCAGCTATATGGAGATACAAAGTGCAAGCAAACAGTAATACAGATTAAGATATATACCTATACTAATTTTCTCATGCAAGGGTTCACATGTGCAGCACTGCTGGAAACTCCCCATTGTCATACCACTACAGAATACTGTTTCATTCATCAGTGCTGTGTCTCCAGGCAATGGCTTTTCTGCTGGTAAAACTGGCTTCCAGCTAGAATATTGGTAGTGTTTCTGCTGATCTTTTTTCAATGCAAAGTTTTGCATTTCAGATGGTGGACTGTCACTTTAAACTTCAAGTAAACTGCAGTTTGCATAACATGCTTAGTAACAAGGCTATATTTCACATATGCATATGAATCAGTCTAGTTCAATGAAGCACAAGGTTGGTATAAAACTCAGCTAGGATGCACACCATGCCACAGATATACTGTGTGGGGGGGGGGGGGCTCTTGCATGCTGCCTGCATGTGTATGCATACCGTAATTCATGGCAGTGGTGCTTGTGATTTAGAAGTCATGACTTGTGGCAGCCAGTTCAGGGATCAGTTGCTTAGACTATATCAGGGCTCATTTCATAAGGAGCATGACCTTCCTGAGCTGTTTATTGAGGCCACTGCCATCCCTAGGCACCAGTATGATGACTTGTCATACTCTGAAGATCTACAGCAGGACTAGAGGAGGAGGAGGTTAAGAAGGAAAGCCCCAAATGGTATAGTATATATTGGCAGGAACCACTGTTTTACAGCATTGCACCCGTGTTATCTATCATTCAGAGTTGTGTTCCTAATAAGGACTATTTCTTCTGACAGATGCCAGAACATACTTGGTGGACTGCTATGAGGGATTGTGTGTGTGTGTGTGTGTGTGTGTGTGTGTGTGTGTGTGTGTGTGTGTGTGTGTGTGTGTGTGTGTGTGTGTGTGTGTGTCTGTGCATGTGTGTGTGCCTGTCTATGTGTGATGTGCCTGTTACTTGTTTCACTGCCGTGGCACTGCCAGTTATTGTGGAGTACTGCATAACTGTTCATTTTTGTGGTTGTGCACACCACATCAGCCTTTTGTTGTCTTGCAGATATATGAGGAGTTGTAGCATAGCTGGGAAGCTATGGGCACATTTCTATGCTTCTACTGTACATTTAGATGTGGGACTTTTGCTGCTCTCTATAGTTGTTGGTATATTTCATTGTTTTCAGAATAATAGTAAATAGAACCCTAAAAAAATTCGAACAGCCATTAAAGAAATGTTGCATTCCAGACATTTAGCTGTAACCCCTTTCCCAATAACTCTTCACTCAAAACTGCAATACAGTTCAACTCTTATTTCATAAATAGTATAGTATCTCTAACCAAGGATTCCACAACATCTAATCCTAACCCTGCCTAGCAGCTATGTATCACTATATCCGCTCTCTCCTTCAAACCTGTGCCCACATTCTATATAAAACTTTTTTTAAGCAAACTCAAACTATGCCATACTTCAGCTGGTGACCTTCTATGTGAATACCTTAAAATAGCAAGCAATAACATTGTCTGCCCTGTCTCAATCCTTATAAATATGTCAGTCCTGGAATCCCACATTCCTTCTCTCTGGAAAAAGTTATACATTGTCCCTCTGCATAAAGGAGGAAATTCAACAGACATTACTAACTTTAGATCTATAGCAATCTTATCCCGCCTCTCCAAAAAACTTGAAACATGTACTCAAAAGCAACTACTAAACTATTTCTACAGGAAGGACTCCTATTCCTGACACAACATGGCTTCCACCCTTCCCATAGTACTAACACTGCACTTCTAACCTATATAGATACTGTGAATAAAGCTAGAGATAATGGCAAACTAGTCTCCTCCTTATTTCGAGACTTGTCTATAGTCTTCAACATAGTTTGTCACAGCAAACGTCTACTTCAAATGTCCTCATTAGGTCTTTCTCTGCCCACCTTTCTATGGTTCAAAAACTACCTATCCAATAAGTATCAGTAATATGGCATTCCACCCTCTTTCCATACCTCTCAGTCACCAGCAATGAACCACGAGGTTTTATCCTTGGTCCCTTCCTCTTTAACATTCACCAATACCCTCCACACATCCACACAACAGGCATCCTTAATCAAGTGCAGAGATGACTCCACACATTTGCACATCTGACAATGTGGCACATCTCCAAAAAATTATTCATGAACCTTTGACAGCAAATGAAATATGGCTTTGTAACTTACAACTTATGCTCAACCCGAAAAAAAAAAAAACAAAAACTACTACTTTTTCCCAAAATCTCTCTCCCATGAAAAACAAAATTTTAAAGTTCTTCCTTCAAAATACAACTAAACCAAAAAGAACTGTAGATACTCCACCAAAGGGTGCCTGCTCACAAAGATTCCAAAGGAAGAAGAAAAAAGCAGGTACTGGTCACCGCACTGAACAGCTTCAAAACCTTTTATTTAAAGCACAATTAAAAACACAGGAATGAGCGCTTTCAGGACCAAGCCCTTCTTCAGATCTCCACCTCCACCACTGTATGGCACTAAAAAGCCTAAATTAGTTAGAATTACTCCATCACTTAACATATACATAGCTTTCTACTACCTATAAAGTTATTCAGAATCCATCTTCTTGTCTAGCACTAAATAACATTCTGCACAACTATGTTCCTAGTTGGTCATTACAATAAAATGACCAAAAACTCCTGTCTGTCCACAAACCTATAAAATCTGCTGGGCATTGTCTGTACTTGTACCATGTTGCTAAAGCCTGGAACTCCTTATCTGTATCCATCAGGTCAGTACCTTCTCTCCCATCCTTCAAAATCATTCTAAAAGACTAGCTTACCAAAAGCTGCCTCTATTCTTGCTCAAAACCTGGATAAACTATATCCTTAATGTGAACAAATACCTTTTCATACCTTACATTTCCTTACTCTCCCTTCTTCACTCACTTCCTGTCTTCTATCAGTTACTCTCCCCTGGCTTTCTGTCTAAATATATACCATAAGCCTGCTTTTCTCTCACTTTGTATTGTAGTCCCTGTTTGTATTATACTAACTTACCTTTAATTTGTCTATAAACTGGCTAAAATTTCTCTATTATATTGTTGCCATATAACTTCTATATATTCTTAACCAATGTTTTAATATTATGTCTGATTTGGTATAATTATTTAAAATGTATTTGTTTTTTGGGTTTTTTGAGGGGTTTTTTTTTGTATTACTTTAACGACTGGAAAATTATTGTTCTAAAAATATTTTGTATTACTTTGGAGATTTTCTCCCTGGATTTCCTCTGAAAATGAGCTCCTACCCTGTCGGACTTTCCCAGTCAACAAATAAATAAATAAATGTATTATCATTCACATACCTGTAGGGTTGTAGTTTTGCACTGATGTGTGTGTATATATCTCACCTGCTCCTGCATTAACTTATTTTGTCTCTTATGTCCTTCAGCGTGGGCAGAAAAGGAAATCCGCTGCTGGTGGCTGCAGGAAGTGGCTGTGAATTGAGGCACGTAGAAGAATGAGTTGCACACGTTTACTGAGTTGTCATATATTACTCGTGCCATTCACAGGACATGTTTAGTGATGTTAGCCTTCTCCTTGCATCTCCCTCCTGAAATCGTGAAGCTGAAAAATAGCAGATGCATCAGCCATCACTGGCCACTGCCTTGCTGTTGGAGCTCTAGCAGTTGAGAACTGAGAAAGCAGGGAGTTCCTCACCAGAGACAGGTTCACCCTACAGCAGGCTTGCAGCCTAACCAGTTAATTTGCTGTGTTCTGTCTGTCAGTGTGCCAAGGAGTGTCGGAGGTGGTGGACAGTATGATGGTCTGCTGGGTGGATGCTACCATGCTCCTCCTAGTGAGCCTAGCATATGCGCTCTACCAGCCGTACTCTGTCATCAGGCCACTAGAGCAGGATGTGGCTCTTGTCACCAGCCATCGGGACCCATCCGAGATATCTACTCGATCAAACTAATATCCCACTGGCCCAGTAATCAGCCAGTATGCTTCCCATATCCCGCCTTATCCTCAGTCTAGTGTAGCCCATATCATTGTGTCAGTACTAACCCCTTGTGCATTGTCCATTCTCCCCATCACCTTTTGTGTACCCTCTGTTTGTCCTTGACAGCATATCTCTCACCCTTCCTAGTATGTGAATGTCTACCCATTTGTTTGTACAGTTTTATGTGTGCCCCACTGCCTAAACTTCGACACCTCTCTAGCAATTGTTGCCCCATTCCCCTCCTATCATCCCTATTCTCTACATATCTGTAAAAAGGGGGTACCTATCCTCACAAAAAGAAATGTGGCTTTCTTGCCTTCTGTCCACCCTAGTTTGCCCTTCATGTTTCTTTTCTTTAAGTCCATATGTGCATATATCATGCTTCTTTTCTTTAAGTCCATATGTGCATATATCATGCTTCCTTTCTTTAAGTCCATATGTGCATATATCATGCTTCTTTTCTTTAAGTACATGTGTGCATATATCATGCTTCCTTTCTTTAAGTACATATGTGCATATATCATGCTTCCTTTCTTTAAGTACATATGTGCATATATCATGCTTCCTTTCTTTAAGTACATATGTGCATATATCATGCTTCCTTTCTTTAAGTACATATGTGCATATATCATGCTTCCTTTCTTTAAGTACATATGTGCATATATTATGCTTCCTTTCTTTAAGTACATATGTGCATATATCATGCTTCCTTTCTTTAAGTACATATGTGCATATATCATGCTTCCTTTCTTTAAGTACATATGTGCATATATCATGCTTCCTTTCTTTAAGTACATATGTGCATATATCATGCTTCTTTTCTTTAAGTACATATGTGCATATATACCTCTATTTTCTGCTTTCCTACTTGCCTCTCCTCTCCCTTTTATGGAACCACTAAGTATCCAGGTGACTGGGCACCTGACAGCAGGCATTTACTTAGTGCTGCAGGTTAGTTCTATGTGGTGCTTGTGACAGTGTGCTTCAATACACATCTACTCAACCTGCTTGGAGATTTCAGTCTTGTGGGATCTCTGCTAGCTGGCACATGGCCACTCCCTTGCTTCACAATTTATCATTTGCTCTATATGTTTTTAGTTGGCTTGCAGCTTTTAGTCTTTCTCTGATTTTGACATCTGAGCAGAGTTCAGCCACACAGATTGTCACAGCTGCATATTCATGCCCCCATTGTCTGCGGTATATCATTGCTAAGTGGCATAAACTCTACTTAGCTACTCAGCACATTACAGTGAATCCCAGCCTACATCATATTAGTTTTTTGAAGGTCTGACAGTGAGGTCAGTAACATTTATAGGGAGAGATGTCATTTCTTCTTTAATACATGCAGCTGTCATTGACTCTGCACTAATACAGGAACACTGCTTTTCAGGTGTGATTGTACAGTGTTTTTCTGCACTGCATCTATTTTCTCTGTGCGCCACAACTGCAAATAAAGGCCTCAAAGTGCAAGTGCAGAAGGCATTATTAGGACTTTTGAAGATTTTAGTTTGTATCTGTTGTCAAATAGTTATCTAACAGACCCCTGGTAAACAATGGCATGATCTTAAATATATTGTTTTATATCATGAAAGTTGCATTTCCTAGAAGCAATGAAACAAATTACTGTTAAACAGTAACAGACAAGATAACTTCTTTTCTTTTTGCTTACTCAATTGGTTACTACATGTAACTTTACAGAACGACAGATGTGGTAATGGAAAGTAATCCAACAAAATGAGCTAAGTACAATAATACTGCAGCCTGCAGGTGTACAGTGTTTGCTATCTCAACAGTATCTTTGTGTGCGGCAGTCAAATACTGATATCCAGATCAAATAGCAGGGTCAGGTGCAGTTAATGAAAACTTTAGGATTAGACAGATGAACCATGCTTGTGCGGTGCCTAATCCAAAGCATCTGCTGTTAACATCCACAACTAAATGACAGTTTTAAGTATAGATAGTACACAAACTGTGTTGTTTAGTACAAATCTGCAATGTAAACTTTTTGATTTAATCCTAATAGTCAGGCAATAACATTTGATGGAACAAAGTAAACTTAAGGAACAAGGGTTGATGTACAACACACATATAACTAGAAATATTAAAATCTCTTCTTCAAAATACAATCTATACCTTCTTAAACATAAACACACACACAGACACACACACACACACACACACACACACACACACACACACACACACACACACACACACACACACACACACACACAAATAAACATAGACACATACATACAGGCACACACTCACATGCACACACACACGCACACCACAAGTGTAGGCTTTATCTATAAACATGAAAAATAATACATACACACAGTATGATATGTACAGGTCTGTATGCACTACATGCATATCATGTGCACGCATACACACATGAAATAGTATGCATGTAACATATATATATATATATATATATATATATATATATATATATATATAGATTCACTTTAGAAGCTCGAAATACTGAAATATTCAGTATTTCGGGCCCATAAAGTGGAATCCTGAAAACAATGAAAGGTTTTTGGGTAGGGGCTGTGGTGTGTGTTAGTGTGTTTTGTTGCTGTGATGTGTGCGTGAGAGGAAAATGTAGCTTGTATGGTGGTGTTTTGTGTGTGTTTGTATGTAGTGCAACCTCGGAGTTAGAATATTTAAGTAGGGGAGTGTGTGAATTTCGATATTTCAGTATTTCGAGGATATAAAGTGAATCTATATATATATATATATATATATATATATATATATATATATATATATATATATATATATATATATATGCGTATATGTGTGTGTGTGTGTGTGTGTGTGTGTGTGTGTGTGTGCATATCTGTCTGTGTCTTTGTGTATCATAACAACTGACATAACTACAGAGTATGAATAATATAAAAAAACTTATTTGAGCTACAGTGTGCATATTTTTGTTTATTATGCCTCTAACATGTTATCAAGAAAAAATGTATTCTCTGCTTGTTTTATCAACATATATGAATGCTCTTTCCACATCATCACACACCATAAAAATTCTTAAGTCCACCACTGTTATGCCGAACTGCAAAAGAAAGGAAACATTTACACACATTCACACATAAAATTCCAAAATGGCAAACTCAGATCAACCTTTATAAAGATGGAAAAAAAATGAAGATGAAAACGTGCCTGCACGATTCATCACAAACTATAAACAAGAGACAATATAGTAAATATATCACATATAGTACATGCACATAAAAAAGCTAAAAATAATCCACAACACCACAGAAATATACAAAAGACTAAAATTAAACGCACAATTCACAGGTATTACAACTTAAGAAACAAATACATTGACATAGAGCGCCTGTGACCCAAATGTTCACCAAAAAAATGTAACTTGTACATATTTTTCACTTCTAATGTTGTAGTTACTATAAAGAAACAAACACCTCAAATTAAAAATTACATCAGAAGCCACTGGAGATGCACAAGCAAGTGCATTTCTTTGTGCCGGTACCAAGTCCGGATAAATGGAGAGGGTTGTGTCAGGAAGGGCATCCGGCGTAAAATCCCTGCCAAATTACTTATGTGGAGAACATTTCATATTTCCATACTGGATCAGTCGAGGCTCGGGTTAACAATGACCACCACCAGTACTGTTAGCCAACAGGGTGCTGGCGGAAATTGGGCTACTGTTGGCCGAAGGAGAAGAGGAGAGGGAAGGCATGCCTGAAGGCAGGGAGAGAGGAGAAAGGTTAGTAGTGTAGTAGTGAGGGTAGGAACTTTGAATGTTGGCAGTATGACTGGTATAGGGAGAGAGCTAGCTGATATGATGGAGAGAAGGAAGGTTGATATATTGTGTGTTCAAGAGACCAGAGTGAAGGGAAGTAAGGCCAGGTGTATAGGAGGCGGGTTCAAATTGTTCTATCATGGTGTGGATGGCAGGAGAAATGGGGTAGGGGTTATCCTAAAGGAACAGTATGCCAAGAGTGTTTTACAGGTGAAGAGAGTGTCTGATAGAGTGATGTTTATGAAGCTTGAAATTGATGGTGTAATGATGAATGTTGTTAGTGCATATACTCCACAAGTTGGGTGTGCGATGGATGAGAAAGAAAAATTTTGGAGTGAGTTGGATGAAGTGGTGGTGAGTGTACCCAAGGGTGAGAGACTAGTGATTGGAGCGGACCTCAATGGGCATGTTGGTGAAGTGAACAGAGGGGATGAGGAAGTGATGGGTAGGTATGGTGTTAAGGAGAGGAATGCAGAAGGTCAGATGATTGTGGATTTTGCGAAAAGGATGGACATGGCTATGGTGAATACGTATTTTAAGAAGAGGGAGGAGCATAGGGTGATGTACAAGAGTGGAGGAAGATGCACACAGGTGGATTATATCCTATGTAGGAGGGCCAGTCTGAAGGAGATTGGAGACTGTAAAGTGGTGACAGGGGAAAATGTAGTTAAGCAGCATGGAATGGTGGTCTGTAGGATGACGTTGGTGATCAAGAAAAGGAGGAGGAGTGTGAAAGCAGTGGCAAGGATTAAATGGTGGAAGTTAAAAAATGGTGCTTGTGAGGTGGATTTCAGGGATGAGTTAAGACAGGCACTGGGAGGCAGTGAAGAGTTTCTGAATAGCTGGGCAACTACAGCAGAGCTAGTAAGGAAGACTGCTAGAAAGGTGCTTGGTGTGACATCTGGACAGAGGAAGGAGGACAAGGAGACCTGGTGTTGGAATGAGGAAGTACAGGAGAGTATACAGAGGAAGAGGCTGGTGAAGAAGAAGTGGGATTGTCAAAGAGATGAAGAAAGTAGACATGAGTATAAGGAGATGGCAAAGAGAGAGGTGGCGAAGGCTAAGGATAAGGCATATGGATAGTTGTATGAGAGATTGGACACTAAAGAGAGAGAAAAGGACCTGTACCAATTGGCTAGACAGAGGGACAGAGCTGGGAAAGATGTGCAGCACATAAGGGTGATAAAGGATAGTGAGGGAAACGTACTCACAAATGAGGAGAGTGTGTTGAGTAGATGGAAAGAGTACTTTGAAGGGCTGATGAATGAAGAGAATGAGAGAGAGAGAAGGTTGGCTGATGTAGGGATAGTGAATCAGGAAATGAAACAAATTAGCAAGGAGGAAGTAAGGACAGCTATGAAGAGGATGAAGAATGGAAAGACTGTTGGCCCAGATGACATACCAGTGGAAGCATGGAGGTGCTTAGGTGAAATGGAGGCTGTTGGCCCAGATGACATACCAGTGGAAGCATGGAGGTGCTTAGGTGAAATGGCAGTGGAATTTTTAACCAGATTGTTTAATGAAATTCTGGAAAGTCAGAGGATGCCTGAGGAGTGGAGAAAAAGTGTTTTGGTACATATCTTTAAGAATAAGGGTGATGTGCAGAGCTGCAGTAACTACAGAAGGATAAAATTGATCAGTCACAGCTTGAAGTTATGGGAAAGAGTAGTGGAAGCTAGGTTAAGAAAGGAGGTGATTAGTGATCAGCAGTATGGTTTCATGCCAGGAAAGAGCACTACAGATGCAATATTTGCTCTGAGAGTGTTGTTGGACAAATACAGAGAAGGTCAGAAGGAGTTGCATTGTGTCTTTGTGGACTTAGAGAAAGCATATGACAGGGTGCCTAGAGAGGAATTGTGGTATTGTATGAGGAAGTCGGGAGTGGCAGAGAAGTATGTAAGAGCGGTACAGGATATGTACGAGGGTAGTGTGACATTAGTGAGGACTGCAGTGGGAGTGACAGATAAGTTTAAGGTGGAGGTGGGATTACATCAAGGATCAGCTCGGTGCCCTTTCTTATTTGCAGTGGTGATGGAAAAGTTGACAGATGAGAGCAGACAGGAGGCCCCGTGGACTATGATGTTTTCAGATGACATTGTGATATGTAGTGAGAGTAGGGACCAGGTTGAGGAGACCCTGGAGAGGTGGAGATATGCTTTAGAGAGGAGAGGAGTGAAGGTCAGTAGGGTAGGGCTAAAACATAATATATGTGTGTACATGTGAGGGAGGGTAGAGGAATGGTGAGGATGCAAGGAGTAGAGTTGTTAAAGGTGGATGACTTTAAGTACTTGGGATCAACAGTTCAGAGTAATGGTGAGTGTGGAAGAGAGGTGAAGAAGAGAGTCAGGAGTGATTTGTGACAGACGGGTACCAGTAAGAGTGAAAGGGAAGGTCTACAAGAGGGTAGTGGGACCAGCTATGTTATATGGGTTGGAGACGGTGGCATTGACGAAAGGGCAGGAGTCAGAGCTGGATGTGGCAGAGTTAAAGATGTTAAGATTTGCACTGGGTGTGACTAGGATAGACAGGATTAGGAATCAGTATATTAGAGGGTCAGCTCAGGTTGGACAGTTTGGAGACAAAGCAAGTGAGGCGAGATTGCGCTGGTTTGGACATGTGCTGAGGATGGATGCTGGGTATATTGGGAAAATGAGGCTAAGGATGGAGCTGCCAGGTAAGAGGAAAAGAGGAAGGCCTAAGATAAGGTTTATGGATGTGGTGAGAGAGGACATGCAGGCAGTTCGTGTGAAAGAGCATGATGCAGAGGACAGGAAGAAATGGAAACAGATGATCCGCTGTGGCGACCCCAAACGGGAACAGCCAAAAGAAGATGAATGGTCTGAAGACTCATAGGAGGAGGACTTGAGTCCACAAGAATCACCACAATGTGAAAGTACAGCGTTAGCATTCTGAGCCACTTGTCCAAATATATACCAGGATGTACATACACACACACACACACACACACACACACACACACACACACACACACACACACACACACACACACACACACACACACGCACACACGCACACACGCACACACACACACACACACACACACACACACACACACACACACATACACACACACACATACACACACACATACACACACAGATAACATCCAACAGTCATACTGCTACTATTGAACTATGTAGGTTAGCACAGAAGTGGCAGCAATGTATAAAACCTATACTGTATGAAGCTGCATCTGTATTAACTGAATAGATACTTAATAATAAAACCTGTACATTATGAAGCAAGTGTATTCATCCCAGTGCTCCTTAGGTACTCTAATCTCCTCCTTAGGTACTCTAATCTCCTCCTCCTCATTCTCTGCAATAACTTAAAGGGGCTATGGAGATAAAAATGTCAGTGTTTAAGACCTGGCACACACTGGCAGGTTGTATGCATAGCCAACAGAAGTTCTACTGACAGGACATAGATGGTGTTTGTAGATTCACTTCATCCTCCAATCAACCTAGGAGTTCTGGATTGTGTTGTCTCATGTCTCATGTCATTATAATGGTGACAGCACTGTTTCCCCATGTATGGGATGCCAGTGGCATAGGTGAAAGCCTGGGCTAAACTATCCCAGACTTCAGTCTTATAACAAGATCCTTAACAGCCCTCCAGCTGGAGCCTCTAGCTGTAATCCTTATGGAGGAAATAGAGAAAGACTTTGGTCTCCTCCTCTAACCAACTATGTGCTCTAAAAAAACACTATCCTCGCCTTCTCCAGACATGATGTCTCACCAAGAAGAATCACAGGAAAAATTGCAGAAAATTCACACCCAAGATGGTTTTCATGTGCACCATCTGAAAACAGAAATCACGGCAAAAAGTCCACAGGTCCTCAGGAAACAACTTTAATACCAAAGCGAGCAGTCCTCCAAAGTAAAATGAATCAAGCGCTTTCGCCCGGGCTCTCCCAGGCTTTATCAAGATAAAATACAAGCATATCACTCTGTCTTATATAGTACTGTTATAATGCCTTAATTACAACCTTTTTATTCAATTATTCAATTGAATAATTTAAACATTTAAAGGTATATTCTTCAAACAGATTATTGCTTGAAAAATCAAAAGCAATTTCTTACTTTGATCGTTCCTGTATAATACCTAATATGTCTAAGCTGCATCGATCCTAATATAATTCAATAATTATATAAACTATCATATTTCTAAAACCCCCGTATATAAACATATAGAATCCTGTAAAAAGCAGCCTTCCAACCAAGATATATTCTCATAAAAAATCTAAATATAAATACAAATATAACTAGCTAAGATTGATGTATATTTTAATCTTTTTACTAAGGGGTTACAATTTGTTCCAACTTGCCCTATTAATATTACGAAGACAGTTTTAGATTTAAAAATGTTTACATGTCAATTGAATCTAAATATTTATTTTGAAGGTAAGAAATTTACACCTGGCCTATTTCATAGGGCCAGTACAATGAACCCTCCTTTGCATCCTGCCTTAAAAATTTTTGAGCATCTGATTGAAACAGAAATCAGGAAAATCCAAAATAGAGTACATTCTAACAATTTCCTGAAAGAATCAGAACAGTTATTAGATTTTTTGAAAAAAGAAGATGTGAGGGTAATGAAAACCGATAAAGGTGGGGGGATAGTGCTAATGTACAAACAAGATTATGAAGCAAATTTATACACTTCGCTGCATAACACGGAGTTGTACAGTGAAGTGTCTATTAATGAATGGAATATTGCTTATGCGAAAATTAGATATATGTTGGAGGATCACCTCATGCAAGGCTAAATTAATGAACAATTGTACAACTATTTGTTGGTACAAAAGCCCCTAACACCAGTCCTATTTGGCATCCCTAAAGTACACAAAGGGCTACACCCTTTGCAATTTAGACCCATAGTTGCGGGAGCCAAAGGAATAATGGAACCACTAGGCAAATTTATTGATATTACAGTAAAAAATTTTGTTGCATCTTTGAAATATCTTTGCAAAGACTCTTGGGAATTTTTAAGGAACATCAAAAGAGAATTTGTTGTTAACACACATTATATGATTACTTTGGACATAGTGGAATTGTTCCCCAGCATCCCACATTGTAAGGGTCTTAATTGGTTCAACAAAGTACTCACTAAAGCTGTAGGTTTTAGTGCCAATATTGTAAGACTATTAGTAGAGTTCATGAGTGTGATCCTAAATAATAATTTTATTTTTTTCAACGGCGCACTCTATAGACAACAAAGAGGAGTGGCTATGGGGACTCCGTGTGTGTCTGCATACGCAAATATTGTTTTACACTATTGGGAATCAAAATACATTTTTACATCTAGGTGGGCCACATATATCACACATTACCAGAGATATCTTGATGATATCTGTATTCTTTGGAAAGGAAACTTAAACGAATTTGAGGAGTTTATTCAGTATATTAGTTCTACTACAGACTTTTTGAGATTCACTTACACAATACATCCAGATCATTTACATTATCTAGATGTTAACTTGGTGAAGAATACTGAAAGAAACAGCTTTCAATCCAATATTTTTAGGAAGGACTCCTATTCAAACATGTTCCTTCACTTCGATAGTGACCACCCATTATCCCAAAAAAAGGGAATTATTAAAGGTCAGTTGATCAGGGCCTCTAGAATGTGTAGTGAAGATGACCTACTTAAAGATGAAATACAATTCCTCAG
This sequence comes from Protopterus annectens, assembly GCF_019279795.1. Classification (NCBI taxonomy): domain Eukaryota; kingdom Metazoa; phylum Chordata; order Ceratodontiformes; family Protopteridae; genus Protopterus; species Protopterus annectens. Next base: position 1,539,743,467 of record NC_056737.1, read on the forward strand.
GATATTATTTCTTGAAAAGGGTTATCCCGCACCCCTATTTGACACTCTTGCCACTGAAGTACTATCTAAAAGGATGGAACAGTATGCTCCGCTGTTGGGGGAAATTGACAAACAGTGCACAAGGGTGCAACGGAAGGACCTAATAAATAAAGAGAATGTTTTCATTCATACTTCCAACAATGATAGTTTGGAAGTAGAAAACATTATTTGTAGATATTGGCCAATTTTATCTATGAATGAGGACAGTAATACGATCATCCCAAGCAAACCACAATTTGTGAGGAGAAGGAACATGAATTTGAAAGAGTTACTCGAAAGGAATACAATTTGCAATGCTTATGATAAAAAATCCAAATTAGGTACATTCAAATGTAGGTCATGCAAACAGTGTCCCTATATGGTCAATGACAAAGGCCTATATTTGAAATCTAGAAAGAAGAATATTGTTTCCCCAGGGCATTTTAACTGTAACACTAAGGGGGTGGTGTACCTTGGATTTTGCCAGCAGTGTTTTGGATTTTATGTTGGCAAGACTGAAAGACCTTTAAGAAAAAGAGTCTATGAACACCTTTATGAAGTTGAAAAGAAAAAAGAATCAAATGCATTTTATAAACATTCACTAATTTGTAAGGAAATGAGTCTAAAATTTTTGGTCTTGGAACAAGTGGGACCCAACCCAAGGGGAGGTGATTGGGAAACGTCCCTGGAGTACAGGGAGCTATTATGGCAAATCAAATTAAATGCTTCTAAACTACCAGGTCTTAATGACACCATCAGCCTGAGCAGTTTACTCAAGCTTAGAAGAGCCAAGTTATAACATTATAACATCATTGACTAATATGTAAACGTTAAGACCTGTTTCCTTACATGTATTTCAAGTATACATTGGGTTTTAGTGGAGTTTAACAATGAATTCAGTGAGTCCAATGTTTACATACATTTACACATACATAGTATGTTTTGGTTTAGAATAGCATAGTAGCAGCCAATCTTAACTAGTTATATTTGTATTTATATTTAGATTTTTTATGAGAATATATCTTGGTTGGAAGGCTGCTTTTTACAGGATTCTATATGTTTATATACAGGGGTTTTAGAAATATGATATTTTATATAATTATTGAATTATATTAGGATCGATGCAGCTTAGACATATTAAGTATTATACAGGAACGATCAAAGTAAGAAATTGCTTTTGATTTTTCAAGCAATAATCTGTTTGAAGAATATACATTTAAATGTTTAAATTATTCAATTGAATAATTGAATAAAAAGGTTGTAATTAAGGCATTATAACAGTACTATATAAGACAGAGTGATATGCTTGTATTTTATCTTGATAAAGCCTGGGAGAGCCCGGGTGAAAGCACTTGATTCATTTTACTTTGGAGGACTGCTCGCTTTGGTATTAAAGTTGTTTCCTGAGGACCTGTGGACTTTTTGCCATGATTTCTGTTTTTACCTGGTCGGTATTTGTTGTCAGACTTTGTTCTTGTTTCGAGATGTGCACCATCTGCCTCACAATGATGGGCATAAACAGACAATTTATCTGCATAGCAGATGGTGAGTAAGAACAAATTATAAGGGTTCACAAAGATACTTTAAGATATGAAGCATGGCAGTCCTGTATCTGTGTTTATGCTGTTAAAAAAGCAAACACTACAGCGACTCCATTTCCAGGAGGTTATATGTAGAATTATTCTCCTCATAGTGGCATGACATAGACCACACACATGCAGTGTATGGACCAACGTGTGTGCACAGCATGAAGCCCTAATAAGTGCAATGTTTAGCAGGTTTTATGATATGCAAATTGAGTGATACATAAACAATAATGCACAATTAGGCAAATTTACACAATATAATTGTGAGGGAAGTCAGGAAGAATTATTACAATATACAATAGGTTATAGATGAGCAACTTGTGACCCTACAACATATGAACCTGACAATAATTAATAACAGAAAGTAAAGCTCTGCTTGTATAAGTTAAGTGCCATTTTTTTGAAGTATAGATCCTGTTATCTATTACTGTAATTGTTGACATGATATGAAATAAATTGGTCAATGCTTGTAAGTGTTTTGGCAAGGTTTATTGAGATGGGGAATGCAAGAGTAAGCCAATTGCTGGGCTGAAGGAATGTTAAGCATTATGAGAGACATACTTATCAGTACCTACTCAGAGCACAGGTCAACACATTCTGGCTGGCCTTGTGATTCCAGTTTCAGTGAAAATGCATGTTGAATAGGTTACACCTATATGTCATGTGCAAACATTTTTTTAATCCTAAAAATACAGTCATGTCACTTTGGTCAGTTGCAGTATTATAGGTGTTATGTTGTGGGGGACGTCTATTCAGTAAACTTATGTGCCTGACATTAAAGTGTGTAGCTAGAGATATACAACTCAAGCCTGCAAACAGTACGACATATGGTCAAGGGGGAAACTGGTGGTGTAAGGATTTTTCAGGGCTACTCAAGAACAAGATGTTAATGCCACTGCTTTTCAGGCATACAGAGCGATGCCTAAAACCTACAGAGAAAGCAGAAATATGTTGCAAAAAAGACAACATGGAAACCAGAGTTCCCTAATGGAGAGAATGAGGTGCTACACCAGGCCTTCCATCTCCATAGCTGATGGCTCTTTGGCCAGGATGTTGCTGACTTTGCCTATCGGGACTCTAATTTGGACGATCTGGGGCAGCCATAATGTAGTTGGTGACCAAGACCATAGTTATGTAATAGTGTGCTGTAGGGCCAGTGATATACCATGTGCCTCTAAACTGAGGCTTACCCATTTGGCCCAAGAAGTTAGGTCGACAGGTATCAGGCCATCAAGTGCAGTTCTCCTGTCATGGAGATGGGGAGTTTCTGGCCACTATGCAGCCACAGTGTGGTGCTGGATATTGGGAAAGAACTTCAATGGTCAACTACAATACCTATTGTAAGTGTCTAAGGTATGTAGACCTCTTTCTATGTAAGACTATGTGTAAGTTCTCTTAACCTTTTAGTCACTGCCCAGCTTATTAAAGCCGTCTGGTTTATACCAAACAAGAACATCAGAGATTCCCCCTTTGTGACATCTCCATGAGGTATGCAATTACAATACTTACTTTTCAATATTACTATTCATAAACCTCTCCTTTGTGTGTATTTCAGGTGATGTCATACTCATATAGGATGTTGTGCTTTGCTGTATACACAGGTGATTCTTAAACTGCCACCAACACTTTAAAACTATCCCTGCCTGATGTTGGAGGGTCTGTAGCCTCTGACAATGATGACAGAGATGAGCTGCCAAAGTCAGGGAGTACAGAGTGTATGTCAGACGCAGAGAATGTGACCACTGGATTGTCTACACAGACCATTGATGCAATCTGTGTGCCTGCTTTTACTCAGAATATACACATCACACATAGAGGACAGGTTGCTGGACACATTAGCAAACTGGGGAATATGGCTCCCCCTAGTAGACACATTGGTAGAATTAGTATAGGCTATGTACCAGGACCCAATGACTCAAGTATGAATAGTGTTCGGCCTCAAAGAGGGGTTCCCAGTGGGAGTGGGTTTAGGGTTCAGCTCACAGCCCACTGCTGTTGATACTGGTGAAGGATACATTAGCAAACAGGTTGGAGGGGACAGATCAACAAAGTTATTGTATGCAGATGATGTGGCATTACAGGCAAATTCCAAGCAAGAACTTCAGCAAAGGATAGGGGAATGGAATGCAAAACTGAAACCACATGGGATGAAACAAAGCACAGATAAGACGGTAGGAATGGCAGCAAATTGGAGAAATCAGAAGGAGCTTATAATTGAAATAAAAGGGGAGACAGTGGAACAGGTACGTAGCTTCAAGTATCTGGGAGGGTTGTTGAGGAGAAGGGAAGTCTGAATGAAGAGGTCAAAGGTAGAATCAGAGGGGCTACAGCCAACTGCCATAGAAGCTGAAAAGTAAGGTGTACAAGACAGTCATGCAACAAGTACTACTGGATGCTACAGAATCCTGGGCAATAAAGGCAGAGCAGATAAAGAAGCTAGAGGTGATGTAAATGAAGTGCCTGAGAAGGGTGGTAGGATGCACAATGTGGGACCGTCGAAGAAATGAGGACATAAGAACAGAAGCCAAAGTAGCTCCAATTGCAGAAAAGATCAAAGAGTACAGATTACAGTGGTTTGGACACATGTGCAGGAAAGTGAAAACAATCTGGTGAAGAAGATTTGGAACAGACAGGAAGAAGGTAAGAGGAAATGAGGACATCCAGCAAAGAGGATGGAGTGTGTGAAAGAAGATCTGCGACAGTCAGGCACAAGTGTCGAAGAAAGCAGGAGTGTGGCACTGAATTGAGAGAGATGGTGACAGTTAACACGTTACCCTGACCCCATGTAGGAAATGCGAAAAGGGGCTGATGATGATGATGATGCTAGGGTCATACTGCAGGGCACCTCCAGATGAAATCAGATAGTGAAATCATGCCTACAGCAGCTCAGAAACACACAATAATGTTTCTTGTTTGCATTTCAGTATGGTTGTACACCTGGTATGTTTGATTGTGTGGATTTCTTGTGGGTGTCATGAGTAAGAGTTGCAGAACATATCTGACATCATCAACTGTATGCGCCTAGAAGAAATCTTTCTCTGTAAAATGTCGGTACAAGTCACAGGTATGCCATATGTGGAAATTATAACTGCTTGAGTGTCCTGCAGACAGTTTGTAAATGATTCCTTGTGCATTACACACTACCTGGCAGTTGACGTAATGATATCCTTTTTATTCACATACTTCCTTCCCAGTTCACCAGGTGGGGATTTTATTTCAATGTGGGTACAGTCTATGGCCCCCAGTACCTCAGAAAATTGGCTATATCATAGAAGTCCCACATGATGTAAGCTTTCCCTTCTGGGGTATGTAGGAACCACATCTGCTTCTCCATATGTTGAAGCATGGTATCAAGAAACTGATGGAATATTCTCAAGGTAGATGTCTGAGATACCCCAACTGCATCTCCATTAGGTAATTGAAAGGTCCCTGCAGATAATATATGTAAAGCCACACATACCTTAGCATCCACTGGGATAGTTACTTAACAACTATCATGGACATGCAGATGAGGCTGACACATTTTTACAATTTCTTACATGGTATCCTATTCACACAGTATCGGTTCATAATGCTGGTGTCATGGAGTTCATAAAGCATTAAGTGTAGTTGGATGATCCAATGTCATCGGGGGTAACAATTTGCACTACTACGCATGGCTGTAGCAATAAGACCATCTTGCAGATACACATTTACTGAAGCTGGCAACCCCTGACAATTTTTCACAGCTTCCTTAGCATGAGCATGAACATTTCATTCAAGTTTAATTATACAGTGCAGGCAGCTCCATTGTACAGCGTTTATATGGTTTTGAATTAATCCACCATCTTGTTTAGCCTCATTTCATAGCTGAAGTCACACATTTTAATAATGTTGCTCATTACCAGGTCATTATATCACCATTAATATATACCACATCAAACCGTGCTGCTTGTTATTTCCCACTAGAGGCATGTGTATTTCTGAATCGCACACACACCCTGCATGCCCTCTTGTCATTAAAATTCATTTAGTATGATGCAGGACAGTTTTCTGACTCCAACCCATTAGTTCACACAAACTCCAAAAAAACACATAGCCCATCTAAAGCTATCCATGAATAAAACCTATCAGAATTATAATAAAAATCCTTAAGAATACTGTATAAAGAAAAGCAACCAGCCACCAGAAAATGGCATTACTGATATATCAGACCTAAGACAAGCAGATTACTCAGCTTACCATAACACTAACAAAAATCTCACAATGCTCCAACTTAACTACTCAACATAAAAACATTTAAAAGACAGAAGATTAACTTTTGAACAAAAGAAGGAAAACATCCAAAAGACAGCCACTTCTTTAAAACTTGTGGAAATAGTGCAAAACCCTGTTCAATGCACACATTGCACAGTTACCACATCCCACTGAAATTAATGGAAAACACTAATTTGGACCTAAAGGATAATGGGAAGAAATGACTAAATGGAGTATTGTGAGGTTTAATTTGGGTAATAAATGAAAAATCTGAAACTGTAAAGTTACCAAACTTGGTTTGTGCCTCATGACTTTTTTCCAATTGTTTTGAAAGTTGTGGCTTTACTCTTCCGAAAATGTACTTCCTAAATCTGCAGTACATATATTTAATGTATTACACATTAAACCCCCATTTATTCCATACATCACAGTGGTGCATGCAAGCACTCACCCAACCACGCACACACACACACACACACACACACACACACACACACACACACACACACACACACACACACACACACACACACACACACACACACAACTAAACTGTTTGTCTGCTGTGGTAATAAGCTAAACAGGAAGTACTAAGCTAAGCAGGAAGCAAAATATTTCCTTATCCCAAGCAGCAGTCTCCAACTCATCCTGTGCATCCTCATGACATTCTTCAGGAAGCTGAGACATATTCATTCCAGTGTATGTCCTGGTTAGACCCTATGCTGTCCTGTCAGTAAGACATTTATGGTAGATGTGCTGTGAAAGGCACCAAGGAGGCATCCTTGAGCAGTTCTTCTTATTCTGGCAGATCAGTAGGTCTGTCCTGCGAAGCGCGTGGATTGCCAACTCCTCATGCTGCTCTAAACAATAAGTCCAGCTACCTTTTGAAGGTACTTTAATGTCTTTCACTTGTGTCCATGATCTCATATTTTCATCCCTACACAAAACTCCTTACCATAGGTATGAGTGGTGTCCTAAGGTAACCAATAAATTGAAAGCTTAATCTTAGTACTCAGTTTTTAATTCCCTACTGCAGTCTACTGTATCACCTTCATTGCTGCCACTTCTGCTTCCATCTAATGGTCAATCCTCCATTCTCATCTACCTTCATTTGTTGACAAGACATCAAAGTAGTTAAACCATTTCACATGGAGTAGTTGCTCTTCACTCACCTGTAAAGAGCAATCCACTCTTTTTTGACAGAATGATGACTTCTGATGTGGAAGAGATGAAAATCCCAGTCCTTTCACACTCCACTGCAAACTACAGTTGTACAGTCTGTAGATCACAGTTACCTGAAACTGTGAGGACATCTCCTGTAGTCAGTAACAACTTTCACATCCTCAGACTGCATAGTCTCTAGACCTCATCTGCACTTTGATGTCCCATACATAAATCACATAAACAGGAGGGGAGACAAGACACAAACAAGAGGGAATTTTACACCTACCTTGAATGTTTCCATCTGTGTAATGCTGATAATATAAGCACAAGTTTTAATCCTCAGGTACAGGGACTAACTGGCATGCAGCAGTGGTCTGGATCCTATACTGTTGTTGCACCTTCCACAAAACATACTGGAGTGCACCATGATATACCTTTCTCAGGATCACAAAATGTATGTACACAAGTAGTGGCAAATGTTGTTCATCAGAATCTGTGTGGGGTAAATTACTTGATCCATGTTCCATTGCTTGGACGGATTCTGCAATGAACCTCCTGAATCACAGGCTCATAGCAGATATTTATTCTGCAGATTTTCTTAAGGAAGCTGAGAAAACTGATGTCTCTATAACTACAGCACACTATCCTAGCCTGTTTTTTTTTTTTTAAAGTGTGAATTACTACTCCAATTTGCCAGTAAAAAATGTACTGTTTCAATCTTCCATGTAACATTGAAAAGGCACATTGGCCAAAAACAACACAGCAATGTCTATTGATTTCACCATTTCCAACTGCACTTCCCCACTCCCGCAGCCTTGCCACAGAACATCCAGCACAGTTCCCTTGTGTAAAACAATTATTGGAGCCAGTACAATAAAACCTAGATCGAACACATCACCATGGCTCACAAAAGAGACAAAATCTAAAATCAAAGCTAGAAACAGAGCCTTGGCCAGCTGGAGAACAACCAAAGCCCCACTTGACCATCTAAAATATTGTCAACTCAGGAATGACACAAAAAATCTATTTTACTGGATAAAAAAGCTTCTGCCATAATCTCCTACAAAAACACCAAAACAACCCCCAAATGTTCTGGACAGGCTTAAATCAACTACTTCATCCAGGACATTCTACCACCCCAACCCCGGCTAACCATACCCATAGTTCTCCAGAGACCATAGCTAGCGCTTATAATAAAATTTTCACCGAAACAATCCAATCCCTAGCAAATCACCTAACCTCCACAAATTTAAACCACACTCCTAATTTATCCACAAATCACCCCGAATTTAGCCTCCAACCAATATCCACTAGTTTTATCAAAATTCTCCTAAAAAAACTAAAACATACCACCGTTGCTGCTGACCTCCTCCCTGCAGAGTACCTACAAATAGCTGCAGATGCCATTGCATATCCCATATCTATCCTTATCAACAGAACCTTATCCGAAAATGCTATCCCCTACCTCTGGAAAATATCCCACATAATTCCTCTCCATAAAGGTGGGAGCTCAATAGACAAGTACAACTATAGACCCACTGCCATTCTTTTCCCACTAGCCAAAATAATGGAGAAATGTCTACACAAGCAACTAATGCAATACTTTACACAGAATAACTTACTATGCAACCCCCAGCATGGCTTCAGGCCATACCACAGCACCACCTCAGCCCTCCTTTCATTTACTACTGCCATAAACAATAACAGAAATGACAATAGGCTAACCTCCGCCCTCTTTCTTGACCTATCAAAAGCCTTTGACATGGTCAACCATGAACTTCTCATTCTTTCTCTAAAATCCATTTCCCTCAACATGCACACTATCCAGTGGTTCCAGTCCTACCTAACTGGTAGACAACAAGCAGTACTATGGCAGGGCAAACTCTCCAGTTGGCTACCTCTCACACTTGTTGTCCCTCAGCTCCATACTATTCCCAGTACTCTTCTCTATTTGTATCAATAATCTTCACACTGCTATCCCTAAAGCTACCTGTATTCAATATGCAGATGATTCCACTCTCATCTGTTCAGCCACCTCCCCATCCGAACTACAAATCTTAACCCAAAATACATTTAACACTATTGAGAACTGGCTCACCAACCAATGCCTACTACTGAACCCCAATAAAACTAAACTTCTACTCCTCACCCCCACTAGTAGATCTGCCACACTTTAATTCTCTATCACGTCTAACAATGGCACCACTATCTCCCCAGATCACCACACTAAACTTCTAGGGGTTATCATACACAATAATTTCAAATTTGACCTACAGGTCAACAAAACTGTACAGACCATCAATAAGAAGCTTGGATCACTGTATAGAAGCAAGACCACTGGCTAGGACTGAAATTGCCTGATCACACCTACTCTCTACTCTTTTATATGCCTCACCTGTACTCTCAAACCTCAATAAAACCGAACTAAGTAAGCTGTCCCATAGCTAAACCATATTGCCAGATTCGCCACTGGCTCCACCTATAGAACCCATCACTGCCAGAACCTGAAACAACTAGAATGGATAGAACTGCCCAGCTTAATACAATTCAATCAACTCTTAATAGCACACAAAGTTCTATACCACCCTAAAGATACTTCCCCTCTCTTTTAAATATTATTAAGCCATATAGCAACCTGAGATCCCTACAGTCAGCCAACAAATTACTGGTCCAAACCCACAAAGCTAATAACTCAGCTGGTGAATCCCTGTTCACCAACTTTGTTGGCAAAACCTGGAATGCCATGCCAAATTATATAACCCTAAAATCCTCCAAAAGTCTCTTAAAAAAAAAAAACCCTCAAAAAGTATCTCAAATTGAACTGACTATGCCCATGTACCAACCCAGATTATGTTATAAAACAATAACATAATCAGTAATTATCATAGCATAATCAGTAATTATCATAACATCTAACTACATCACCATGCTATGTACCCAATCTTACTTGAAACTGCATCTGTCCATGAGAACTGTGAGTCCCTACTAGGGACTAATTGTGATTTACAATCTTACTTGTAATTGTCTCTCTCCATGAGAACTGTGAGTCCCTACTAGGGAACATTACTAAACCAATGTAGATAAGATATATTACCACTTTGTTTTTATATATTCTAATTGTTTTTTAATTTCTTATGTAACTTTGTATGTCTGTTCATGAGAACTGTGAGTCCCTACTAGGGAACACTTCTAAACCAATGTACATAAGGTATATTACCACTTTTTTATATATTCTAATTGTTTTCTAACTTCTTGTGTAACCTTTTGTATGTTTGACTATCTGGAGCTTTTCTCCTCGGGCCTCCGCTGAAAATGGACATGTATCCAGTTGGACTATCCTGGTAAACAAATGTAAAATAAATAAATAAATAAATAAATAAATAAATAAACTCTGTTTGATAAGTTTTCATTGTCTGCCTGCATAGAACAGGGCATATCCATTAGATTCAGGAGTTCTTCAAGGTGTCCATTTCACCGCCTGAAAAATATCTCCACAGGAGGTCATTGTGTTTCTTCACCTATGCAAATAACAGTCTCGTTAACATCCACCTCACCACCCATGTTGCCTAATAGTTTGATAGAACTTTGCTGAGATAATCCAAAATTCATTACCTGTGACTCTGTCAAATTCTTTCCCACCTGGGATTTTGCTTCATTCACCACAATTGCTGCCATCCTTACCAGGTGATACACATTAGTCAAATCTGTCAACTCTCCTGATAACCCTGAATAGAAGACCTGTCTCTTTAGCTTGGTGGTTTCTCTCACTGCTAGGTCCAACAGCAGGTCTTAGAGTTACCAACATAAAAATCCTCAACCACCTTTTGTCTACAGCAACTTGTTTCCACCTCAGCTATTTAGGTTTTGGACAAAGTTAATTTCCCTGACATCACCAGCATGTGAGAGAATATCTCCTGGAGGTGTGAGCAGATGTTATTAACTAGGCATTCCACTAGCTCTGTACACTTACATTTCCTGGGTCCATCAAACTCCTGCCCAATCTGCCTGACCCAGCTCACCACCAAGTGATGATAAGATTAAAGCAAACATCTCAAAATACCTGAATTTTACAATATATACCATCACAAGTCTAATAACATGACAACAAATTTGTCATTGACTTTCTATTCAAGGTGATCTAGCATCAAGTACAGTTATGAACACCATTGTTTTCAGACATGCTTGTTTTATATAATCAATGACTATCAGAGAAGTCCAAAAGCAATTTAACACCTGGACTTAGGTCAAGCAAACAATTCTTCCTGGACACACCCCTCTCCAGGTATCTCTATCATTCTCCATTTGAACACTGCAGCATTCCAGTAGAATTACTGAGTCAGTGGATGGTACCCTGCTATGCAGTATACCACCAGACTCTAAGAAAGCTGAATACAATGAAAAACTCTTAGGTACATCTGTGCAAACAACTGAAAGAACATTCTTTACTTGCAGCTTGTAGCTGAACTGAGGAAACCCTCTCATTTTCTGGTACAAAATTCCAGTGGTATGGGAGGTAGCAGGAGGCTTGAGGGTATACCCACACCCACCTAAAGCCTTTCCCCAAGGTGAGCTCTACGGTAGGAGAAAGACCACAGTATCTCAAACGCCTGGTTTTAAAACCAGTGCTTTATGTATAAGATAAGGCCAATTAAGTCTGACTGGTATTTTTTACATTATGGTGTCCCAAAAGCCAGTTTTCATTGCTTATTCTAATCTACTATAATCCATATCTTTCCTGCCTACTACATACTCTGTACACACTTGTAAATTGTGAGTACTCTGTACAATATATTTGCTCATTAGGCTGCATTATAATTGAAATGACTGGTGTGGAGCCATTAGCTTCAGGAAATCCTTGGCTGGCCACCTGATATGCTGCACAAGTCACCTATCCTAAATGAGCTGAATGAAGCAGTAACTAAAATTCTAAGCATTTTAATATATTTTAATAAAAAAGTGTTTAAACAGCACTGTGTTTTTTTGTTTATCCTCACATGCCTGAATCTGTCAGTGCTTGTGCTGTACAGAGTGAAAGGTTGGTATGTCACAATGCTGCAGGCAGTTGCTGCATATGAGCAAACAGATTTAGGCACCGACATAGAAACAAATCCTGGTGGTGACATGTAAACTACTGGATTTTTTTTGTTTGTTTTTGTTTTTTTATTAAAAGTAACTCTCACTTCACCCCCATTTAGGCATATTCAATTTCTCTGTCACTCCCAGTCTGATAAACAGATATTATTTTGTACAACACTATTTTTCATGTGAGATATGTGGTGTTAGCCATCAAAAGAAATGTTTCTCTTGCCTGACAGCCACCATTATTTCTGCCACCACTGCTCATTAATTAAATCTGCATACAGCACTGTGATGGCTACATAAACACAGAGACTGAGGAATTCATCAGCAATGTAGGCTGAATGACAAAACCAATGCTGATCCAATAACACGAATGGCTCCTACTTAGAGCTAATTCCAGGGAACTGAAGACAGACAGCACCCAGATAGTTGTTGTCATTCTTCCTTGCACTGTCTTCACCAGGACAATATGCTTATTCAGAAAGATGCATCTCAAGGCACCATTCCATAGAGATGGGTAGATATCCAAGCACACCTTTTACCACATTAGCCAAGTTAACAGAAATGACAAATGATTTATCTCACATTTTAAAAATGAGATTTTTTTTTAAACAGCTAATGTTTGCAAGGAAGTACAGTTTACTGGGGTCACAATCCATCAGTCAATAAAATCTGTCCAGCTAATCAATTAGTTTACCAGTCAATCAACCAGTTAGTCAATTACTTATTGAAGTCTAAGCTTCAAAGAAGAAAAAATTGGCCTCCAGATATAGTTCAGTTAAATCCATATCTCGGTGCTGAAAGATAATTTGGATTTAACTGAACCAAATCTGGAGGTCAAATGTGTTGTGGAAATGTCATTGTGCTTGTGTGGGACTTTTAGTAGTACACTTACTTCAGAACCACGTGCTCTTGTCCTTTTCCTTTACTGGTGCTTCTAGGTTGCGCTGTCCACTTTCCCATCTTCATTATTGGCTTATCTATGGAGCAGCAGTCTGTCTTCACAATATTACCTTCTCCACTACACAAAAAGAAGAAACTTGTAAAGGAGTCCTGTCCTCTAATTTGTCCATCTCCTTCTTTGCCTCAGCTACTGTTGGTGGATGACTCTGCTATGGCCGTCTGATGTTCCTCAGACCACTCAGCATCTTCCTCCAGTCCTCTTGGTGTAAAATTTGCAGCCACCAAAGGCTTGGGGATAGCCATAGCTTCTGTGGCTGTAAGGAAGCCCATGGCAGGCCAAGGAGAACCTTTTTTTTGTTTCTGGATTGGGAAGGGGTTGTTGAAAGGTCTTTACTTTGCCAGGAGATGATTGTGGAAGCTGGGACTAGTGTACTTAATGGGCAAGAACACCAACCAGGCAACCATATTAAAAACTTGTAGCAACATAAAAAAGGAAACGGGAATGAGCTGCTACCGAAATGCTGTTTCTTACATACACTTATTTAATGCTTTTGTCCTGGGTTTTGGTCTTCATCAGAATAAAAACAAGAAGTACAAAGGTGCTTAAATATCTAAACATAACCTCTTATTTAATTAATTGACACACAGGATTGGTTAGAAACTGCTAATAGCAAATGAATAGACTTGCCCAGTCAATCATTCTTAGACACATATGCAACCATTAAAACTTGATCAAAGGTATTCAGACAAACAACAAAAATAGTATACAAATAAAATACAATACTATAAAATAAATACTGTCTCAACGAGAACACAATTATCTAAGCTCTTTAAATTCCAATAAATCGCCCACTGGGCCACCCCTCAAATCAACAAGAATATTATCAATAACATAAAAATTAAAGCTGCGAGTGGTCATATTTTTTAAATGCTTTTACAGACCATTATGCTCCCCCTTTTTGCTACTGTTGGTAGATCCATTTTCTGAATGTCCTATTGCTTTTACCGATGCAAAACTAGGACATTGTTGACACTGTGCAACATAAATCACCCCTGTGCTAGAACAACTAAATGTATAACTTGACTTAACTGCCCCAAACCCTTATATAAACCCTTGTATAATGAAATGGTCACCTTCCAAAATATACTGCTTAAATGACAACTCAGAACCAGCTCTGCCAACTCTTGGGGGCTTAATGACACAGTTTTTATTAGCAGTTTGCTCCATCTAAAAACATCATTTTATATATATATATATATATATATATATATATATATATATATATGTGTGTGTGTGTGTGTGTGTGTGTGTGTGTGTGTGTGTGTGTACAGTATACAAATCTTTTATTTTTATATCATTGGTAGGATACATTATTACTTGTGGCAACATTTCCCTACTGTTTAACAATATTTATGTACAGTACGATTGTTTGATCTTTTCTTCCTTTTCATGAATTGTGTTCTCATTGAGACAGTATTTATTTTATAATATTGTATTTTATTCTTATACTATTTTTGTTGTTTGTTGGGATACCATCGATCAAGTTTTAAGGGTGGTGTACCTGTTAAAGAATGATTGACTGGGCAAGTCTATTCATCTGCGTTTAATCGTTTTTAAATAATCTTGTGTATCAATTAAGTAGGAAGTTACATTTGGTTGTTTAAGCACCTTTGTATTTCTTGTTTTTATTCTGATGAAGTCCAAAAACCAGGACAGAAGCATTAAGTAGGTGGATGTAATAAACAGCATTTCAGTAGTAACTTGTTCCCGTTTTCTTTTTTTATGTTGTTACTTAATGGGCAAGCCTTACTTGGGGATACTGTGGTTAGTGCGAAAAATATTCAACACCCCATCTCTTTATGGAAACAGCTGATTTACTGGGCTTTGCTACAAAGGAGATTTCTGCTTTTTCCAAACCAGGTAAAGCCTTGTTTCTTTTCCATTTCCAGGAATTTCCAGTCTAAGGAATAATCTTCACAAGCAAAGGATGTACCTCAAAGGATTCTTTTTAGTCAGAACTTTTTGATTCTGAAGAAAGCATAATTTCTGACTTCCCAACTGACCTCTTTCACTGAGAATTGATCAAATATGAAAAAGTTTTTCCAATGGTAACAGAGTGAAGCCTCTATTATGCTTGATTTAATACAATTACAGATACAAAAAACTACACATATTTGTCAGGTTTTGCCTGCTTTAGAAAATGATTTTTTTCTTATTACAGCCAATATAGCTGCTGGACAGTCTTTGGCCTCCAAGAGGTGTGATAAGTTATATAAGGCACTTCACACACACAAATACCTGTTTTCTAATCCTAAAGTAGACCCAACATTTATTTTTCTTTCTAAATCTGCTGTTGCCAAACAAGTTACTGCTTCTAATCCCATTTCTTCTGATAAAGAAGGGAAAGCAATGAACAGGTTGGGGAAGAATATGTATTCTTTAAACATTTTTGTAACTTCCAGGATTTTAAATTCCAAGCCCAAATGTTGAACTATCTGCTGGTGTCATTTGAGAATATGCAGCAATTCTTTAAGTGCTTCTGTGACAGCTGTTTTTCAGGTGACTAAACCTATTTCAAAGCATGATTGTGGTGCCACTAATTCTATTTCTATACCAGCTGTTTCTCAATCACTTTTGAGAAGACCTGCATAGCATTGTTCTCAGAACCTTCCTGATGATGTCAAACCTGAGATTTTTAATTCTCTCGTAGATAAAGACTTCATATTTTACCCTTCTATATTTGAGGTGGATAGGTATTATGAGGAAAAGGCAAAACTGATGCAAGAAATGACACAGCTTTTCAGCTCTTCTTTTTGAAACCTAATAAGAGTTTTACCTCCTTCTCTTCAGCCCCCATCCCCAGCAAACAGTTTTAACAGCAAGGGGCTGGTATCCAAGGAGAGAAAAAGCATGGAAAAGAAACTCTCAATGAGTAATATAGTTGATGTCTTTAAATCTCCTAGGGAAAGGGTATTATTCAATATTTTTTCTAGTTCTCACACCAGAGGAATCCTGGAGGCCAGTGCTGGATCCTTTGGCTCTAAACCTCCATGTCAAGATTCACAAGTTCAAAGATGTTGTCACTAAAATATCTTATATTGTTGATTCCAGATCTAGCTTTCATGGCAAAGCTGGATCTAAATGTTGCCTATTGCCATATTCCTATTGTCAAACAGTTCAGGTGTTTCTTAAGATCAGATGGTCTTGCTTACATTATCAGCTCTCTGTTTTACCCTTTTGACTCTCTACTGTAGCAAGGGTATTCCCAAAATGTCTATCTCCAATCATTCCTTACTGCAGACTCCAAGGCATGCACATTTCTCCATATTTGGATGAGCCTCTAACAACTGTGAATATGTTTCTACTCAATGCAGGATTTCAAATCAAATTGCAGAAATATTTTCTCATCCCATCATACAGAATAGTTTTCCTGGAATGCTTTTTAGACTCAGCACTGGAGGAGAGCCTTTCTCCTACGAGGCAATGTAGAAATGTTCCAACAGTTTTTCCCGAACTTCTTCAGCATTTGCTAGGGATTTTCCTAGGATTCTGAGATACATGGCATCAATGATATTCAAACTTTGCTTAGCCAGACTACACATAAGAAAAATACAATGGTATCTCACATAAGTCTAGACCAAGCAATTACACCCTTTGACTTTTCAAATTCCTGTTTGGGGATTTGGAAAAAGGGTAACTGATTTATGGGTAGATCAGATTGCCCCCCCCCCCAAGTCAGTGACCACAGATACTTCAGACTTGGCATGGGGTGCAGTAATTAATAGGATAAAAGTGCAAGCTCTGTGGAATCCTATAGACAGGCATAAGCACATAACTGTCAGCAAGATGTTGTCAGGTATCAATGCTTTGAAGACATTGAAGTGTTTCTTGTCCCCATTACCTCTGCTAGTGTACACAGCAACACTACAATGATGTGGTATACAGACAAATAAGGAAGATACCAGATCTTACACCCTTTGCAGGCTGGTTATGATGGCCTAGGAGGTAACAATTGAACTCAACCTAACTCCTCAGGCTGCATACATTCCGTCAGAGCAAAACCTTATTGTAGAACTGCAGGTTCCTTAATACCGCACTTGATTACCGGTTTTCTATTTTTCTCTACTCTCCTTTCTTCCTTCAGACATTCCTTAAACTGATACCTTAACAACTGTTTGCAAGTATTCCAGGCTTGCAGTGTAATCTCCCCTACCTTGTGCAGCATAGCTTTTAATATTGATCCATCCAAGTTCTATATTTAACATTTTCCAGTAAATATACTGGGAATCTCCAGTGTATATTCACCATATTTCTCATATCTCTCCCTGTCCTTACCAACAATAATGCATGATATGAGAAACACACAGGGTCTACCAATAGGGTCTATATTATAACAACAAAGGATCAAATGATCGAACGTTGTTATATCGAACTCAAAAGTTCGAATTCACAACACATCGAACAACCAGGATAGCAATTTTTTTTCCAGGGAAAAAAAATCGCTGTTCCCAAAAAAAAAAAAAAAAAAAAAAAAAACACATTCAAACATTACGTAAAGTGGGGGGCTTTGCTCCCACACCCCCATCATGGGGGACTGCCCCACCTACTTAAATATACCAACTCCAAGATTGCACTACAGTGCCAAAACTGGCAAAGTGATGGAAATGGCCAAGCGACTTCTTTCCCAGGGAAAGAATTTGCTTATATGCCGCTTCATCATTTTGCGTTTTCGACATTTGAAGTTTGACCAAGATGCATTCGACAATATGCGTCTTTGGTCTTCTGATAGGACCCCTACCAATACACCCTAGACAAAATGTCACTTCTCCATTACTATAAATATCTTATCAATCCTTGACCAATGTTTGTGTCTAGCAGAATAAAATGCGTACCCAGGATCTCCCCTTGCCTTCTTTTAATAGCCCATACCTCTACCAAACCCACATGATCCAAATACAGTATCTGGTCAAGAAGTTTCAGGGGGGCCCAAGAAG
This sequence comes from Protopterus annectens, assembly GCF_019279795.1. NCBI lineage: Eukaryota > Metazoa > Chordata > Ceratodontiformes > Protopteridae > Protopterus > Protopterus annectens. The sequence continues at coordinate 1,539,761,448 of NC_056737.1, forward strand.
AGTAGACTGGACCCCAAAGGGAAGTTCTTAAAGCAATACTGTAATACTACATTACAGTCTCCTATAGTAATCATTGTAGCTTCTGCAAATTAATGCATTTTTGCCAAAATCCCTCTCCTCTCATTAGTTTGCATACCAGGTTGAAAATATAAATGAAGTAAAGTGTACTTGTTATTTTTGAGAATGCCCTTAATACCTAAAAATATATCCTTATAATCAGATAACATGCTTTTAACTGGAAATCAAATAACCTTCAGAGTAAAATTATTCCCTTTTCATTTTCTTTAGCTGGCATTCCAATGCCTCTGCTATACAATAGCCTCCTCTCTGTATCTTTTGATGCTCTAATCTCTTAAGATGCATTTCCTGTGGACCACTTTGGTGGTGTACATGGATAAAGTGCTGACTATGTCCCAACCAACCTGGGTCAATTAGTGACTTGGGTGACTGATGGACTGAGAGGTGTAGTCCAAAGAGGGGAGGTGCCTGTCATGTAACAAATGAGCTGGGGGTAGGGAAAGAGAAAGTGGGCACGGCATATAAAAAAAAAAAACACTGAATAGAAGCACACACAGCTGAGCCCCCAGATCACCCTTAAACACAATGAGTGGTCCCCACAACACCTGAGTAAATATGGGGGTAGGAGGATTGGCTGGTAGATCTAGGATGGATGTGGGGCACTAGAGGATGTGGCAGGAAAAATGAGTATGAGGGGAGAAAATATGCATCTTCTGTAAAGCCACCACCTCTGATCTAAGCTCTTTAATTACTGCAAAAATTCTATCTATTTTAACTGGGTTATTAATCCCATTGATATTCCAAGAAATGAAAGACCAACACGTAATACATTCTGTCATATTTAACATATTTAAAATCCATCTACCATTTGTATTCTTTCTTTTCTCTACATTCACTTTATCAACCCATCCTTGATATATTAGACCAAAGCCCTGTTGCATAAATTCATATTATATCTTCCCATCTTATCAGATTATTTTTACTTTTCCAATTTTTTTGTCAAGACCTCCCTAAAAAGCATTTGTAAAAGAAAACAATAGTAAAGCTGCATATATTTTATTGTAATTCTGAGTGCCTCCCAAGGTAGGAGTCATAGGTTCATAGGTTGGTACTAGGCTATCGGCCCCAGGGCCTATACAAGCCTAGCCATAACAATCCCCTGGCTATTTCTTCCCACAGTATTTACTTCTCTGGACCCCTGTCTAGCAGGGTGACTGACATGATCCCAAGGGTGAATTTCCTATCTCCCATCCAATCATCAAGGTTCCTTTAGAAGATGGCCAAAGAGGTGCTCTGCTTGACATGTATGGGCAGTCTATTCCAGAGTCTGGGGAGTCTCTTGGTCAGGAACATATCCCTCTAGCATGTTTTGTTCATTGTGGTGACAAGGTTTAGATCCCTGGAGCGTATGTCTCTGAGGGATTGGGATTTCTTTAAGTGTAGCATATCCAACAGCTCTGGGTTTGACATGACCTTGTATGTTAAGCAGAGATCTCCTCTGAGTAGATGATATGTGAGAGAGTATAGGTGGAGTTTTTTTAGACGGTCAGCATAGGGCATCTGCTTTAGGCCTGTGATTCTTTTAGTGAGGTATTTCTGTGGCCTTTCCAGTTGTTGCAGATGTCTTGAGAGGTACATACCAAATGGGGTGTTGTATTCTATAATGGGTATAATGAGAGATGAGTACAGTGGGACAATGACCTGCTTTTTTCTGGATGAAAAGCCCTTAGTGATGAGGTGTGTCACATAGAAGGATTTCCTGACTGTTGTGGCGATATGGTTATCGAAGGTGAGACCACTGTCCACCTGTGTCCCTAAGTCTGTTATCACACTTTTAGTGTTTGGTGTACTGCCACCTATGTGGTAATTTACAGGTATATGTTTTTTTTCCAAAGGGGATAACTATACAATTCTTGGCATTGAGCTTGAGCCCATGGCTCTGGCACCAATCATCTGTTTCTGTAAGGCCCTTTTGTAAAATATCCACGTCCTTTGGGGATTCAATAATGGCTCCCAGTTTGCAGTCATCTGCAAACTTTGTTAGCCAGAGTCCCTTAGTGTTGGCCTGTACTTCTGAGAAGTAGATGCCAAACAAGAGTGGTCCCAGGACTGAACCCTGAGGTACTCCACTTGTCACTTGTCCATGCTCCATTATGGTGGAATTCTCTCTGGGAGATTCAGTAAAGTCTACATGGTCATTTTCCACCATGTGCTTGTCATGGAGTAATGTGCACATGGATACAAAACTGTTTAGATTCAGTAAGCACCGTGTAGAGGCACACACCTCCTCACAAACAAGGTAAACTCCACTGCATGCTAATTACAGCATAAGCCACTGAATTACATGCTAATTAACACATCTAACACAGTGGAGCTATTCAACAAGCTATAAAGGAACAATGTAGGCTTTGTGCTGGTGTTCCCCGCGAATTCCAAAGCTTTTGGAATACAGCCACAGAAAGGAGTCTACACAGACAGAATAAAACGTAAAAGGTATGAGATTTGTACAGAACTGACCTTACCATGTGACAGCATTAGATACAGGCTAGATGCAATAAAAGGAGGTTAACAATAGCAATATAATCCTTTTTTGTGCCATAACAGAAATGCAGCTTTGCTCCCCCACCCCAAAATGAACAGTGCATTTCTATGTAATTTAGACAGATAAAAGTGTAAAAGTGTGTGCTAATCAAAATAAATATAAAAACCATTAAACAGACTTCATAGTTACATGTGAGCATATGCAATATGCAGCTGATGAAATGCAGGCATATCATCTAAAAATCAGTACCTCCTCTGTGCAGATATATCCCAAAGTAAAATCCTCTCTTCTGTATTCAACACATAAACAATTCAGCTCTCCTTCAGTTTCTCCAGTTACACAGTTGCCATCTGGTGCAGATTCAGGGCTGTCAGCATGGAGAAGATGCAAATGAGGTCTGAACTCATTAGAACTACTGAATCCCAAAAAATTGGATTTGTGTAGGAATATAAACATAGTGCAGGCTCTCCCACAGTGTTTATATTTAATGGATGACAACTGTGAATGCTTACATCAGGTGGGTGTGTCAGGTTAGATTTATAAAGTTTTATATGTATGTCTGCCAAGGTTAGAAATGCAAGTAAGCAGTGCACACTTCACGGGTTCTGTTTCATTAACATCCAACCTACTCTTCATTTGTATGCAAATTGTGTTTCCTCTTTCAGTTTTTTATTATTATTTTTTTTTTATTATTATTATTTTATTATTTTTTGGCCATTGTTTGCACAATGCGGTGCTTAGTGCAATCACGGGCAACACAGGAATTAATGGAAGATTTGCTTGTGTTTATCTTGTTTGTGCAGTGTTGCACAATGAGCAAAAGGGAGACCTTAAGAATTATTAGTAAATAAGGGAATGTCATGTAACTATTCCAGTGGCAGCATTGCTAAAGCGTGGCAGTTAGTGTTAAGTCTAAGGAATACACCTGCTACTTAACTGACTCTGTGGCAGCAAATGTTAGTGCAGTTAATGCAGTGCCACATTCCTTTTTGGGGCCAGATGGTACTGGGTTTGAATACAACTGACTCTAACACTTTTGCATTCTTCCGTATTACTGTTGCTGCATGTTGGTGCACAATGCATACCGTCACACAATAATGCATTGAAAAAAGAAAGACAATGGTGAAATGGGGATGCTAAAGTCTAACAGTGGGTACTGAGTGTCTAGAATACACCTAACTACTTAACTGACTCTATGGTGGCATGTTATAATGCAACTAATGCACTGATACATTCATTTTTGGGGCCAGATGGTACTGGGTTTGAATACAACTGAATCTAACAATTTTAAGTTCTTTCATATTACCATTGCTGTGGATTGGTGCACAACTCACACCATCGGGCAATAATGCATTAAACAAAAGAAATGGGGAAGATAGGACAGTGGTGAAATGGGGAGCAATCAGGGGGAAGAACAAATAGAAAGCAATACAAGAATGTGCAGGAGGGAGAGAGGAAATAACCATAGCTGTCAATTTCTTCAACAGTAACAACTTATAATATATGCAGAATATTAGCTGAATCTGGACTGTCAACTCCAGAGAAAGGGGTGACCACAACACAATTATGTTGTATTGATAACTGAACTGAATCATATATGTCAAGTAGAGATGTCTATGAAATGGGGAGCTATGTATGGGATGATTTCTTTTTTGTGGGACAGGTGCCCATTTTTTTTTGAGAGAGAGAGAGATAGGAATGTTGGGGAAGATAAGCAGTTATGTCTGGGACTGGTAAGTTGGGTAGGTGAAGGAAGCAATTGCAGACAAACAAAACAAAAAAGACAAGACACAGTTATGGTGATGGAAACAATAGGTCAGTGGGCACCATGGATAGGGTGAGGGTGACAACATCCAAAACTCATGGTCGTCAAGCTGGGTGACAGTGAGATTTGAGTCCTCACCCACTGGACTGTCATCACTGTCACTTCACTCTGCCACTGGCTGGAGCACTCAATGCCTTCTTCTCCTCCTTCTGGTTGTATGTGAAATGAAGGACAGCAGCCCCTCCATCCGGCATAGGTGTGCACCAACAGTGTGGTGCGCAACACTATGCACTACCCCTGGCAGTTCAGCATGGGTAATAATCTCACCAATTCTGCCACTGGTCCCAGAGGGAACCACTGACCTATCCTCCAGGACAGGACTACCTGAGGGGGCAGGTAGTGCAGAGGCAGCAGAGGTGGTGCTGCCAGGTTGGCTCACAGACATGCTGGGCAATGGTGCCCGGGCCGCAGAAGTGGGGGCAGGCAGATCTTGTGGGGCAGGTTTTCCCTGCTGTACTGTGGACTATTTTGTGATGTACATATGGATAACATGGACACATTTTGACAACATATAATAATATAAAACAAACAAAAAAATGGAGATAAGGGTTGATTTGAGAAAAAAAAAGAAATAAGATTAGTACTATCATATGCAACATACAATGCATTAATGCAATGATTTGACTCTATTATCTTAATCTTTACTCTTAAGACTATCATCCCCCCAACCACCCCCTTTTAAGACTAGCAGCTCCTAACAGATACACACTGTACTAAAGACTGCAGCAAGCACTCCTTTGCATGTGCATATATTACAGATATGCATGTTCCAGTTATACAGGTTATACATCACAACAGGGCATGTATGCCACTGATATAGAGCCTTTACTTTAAACCTTTAAGTTACACATAATTAAATAATTAACATATTTTAAATAGTTAGGAAGTGTTTTATTTGAGCCCATCACCTCTGACTAAAGTCTAATATTGTACTCTTGGTTTGTGCTACAGACTAATGCATGCATACTTGCCTTTACAATTGAGATATGCATGGTCAATTTGATGCAACTGTATAAAATACCAAACAAGCTATGTTTAACTTTTAATGCTATAATAACACTACTCCTCTGCTACATACATACTACATGCCTCCCTTATCCTCACCTATCTAGTGGCATGGGTCCTAACACTGCACTTTTTTCCATGGCAGCTGTGGAAAAAAACAGAACAGAACAGAATACCATTATGAATACCAGTCCTGCCTATATTCAGCTTTTATGCCTTACAAGTGCTCTCTGTAGTTGATACTTACACATCTATGGGATGTCCCTAGCCCTACATTCCTTGATCCAAGCATCAAAGGTACCCCTCTTCTTCCAATGTAGGTCACTAAAATGGTGCCTACATTGTTCACCAGTGTGGGGGATACTGGAAGCACTGGTTACAGCCCGGGCCAAACTATCCCAAGCCTCTGACTTAAACTGGGACCCAGAATAGATCCTTGAAGTAGCCTGGCACTGTGGTGTTTCACTAGGAGTCCAACAAAAATCATGGCCTCCTGGACACCCCACCTCTGAGCCTTAAATCTCACACTCTCTCCACAAACATCTGTCATATCTTCCATGGATCAAGAGCAATGGAGACTGATGGTTTCCCACCAATTACAGTTATTGCATTTACTGGGAGTGTGCATATTGTTTGGAAAATTTTGCGCACCACTTACCATTGCACAAATGCAGAGCTCATGGGTGAGCACTGCTGAGCAAACTGTTTGTGCAATGGTAAGCAGTGTGCAGCAGTGGCAAACATTGAAAAGTTACACAGAGAGTTATGTATGTGTGTTGGGCAAATTTGAATTCCTTGCCAGTCTAAATAACAGAAATATACCTACAGGAACATAGTACACACTATACGCACAGTCATACATTTGATAATAAATGTGATAATACATAAATAAATAAGCCAATAAATAACTGACACAATATTAGTGTCTCAGCCCTCATATATATAATTGATATCATCTGCATTCCGTCAACTGTTATGAGTGAGAGTGACTATAATTTGAAGTGGAACAACAGTAAAAGTATATGGATTATGCTGTATTTGAACCCTGGACCATGTGTATGGTACTCCTACACTTACACCTGTAGCCACAAGAGAGTTGAAATAACAGCTGTATATGTTGCAATTCATTTGTATAAACTGCAATGTCACAACAGTGAAAAAAAGTTGCACACCCTTTACTACATCTCAGCTGTCCAGTTTGCACAGTGCTGCGCTTTGCAGAAACAAGATAAGCACAGCCAAACCTGACATTCCTTATTTCTCCAGTTCCCGTGTTTGTGCTAAGCAGTGCACATCACACAAACAGTGGTAAAAAAGAAAGTAAGAAAGAAAGAAGTAAAGAAAAGAAAAGAGGGCAGAAATAGTTGAAATGAGGAAAAGCAATTTATGACATAGAGTAGAAAATGTTAATCCACAAGAGATATTTCTACATAAGTCTGGATTTCAACTCTCACTCCAATGCATCTTCAGAAAATGTCTGGGACACATAATCTAGAACTCAGTCATATCTCTCTTCATATAGTCCAGTAAGGTATGTCTCAAGTCATTTACTCCAACATGGAGTATGACAGAGGTGTAATTGCTCTTGTTGTTGAGAGACTTGAGTGTATGCATGACTTTGTGGATCTTGGCATCTGAAAGGCAGCTGACCTTGACTTCCTACTTGTATAACCTTGTGACACACTGATACAAATGTTTTCATGCATAGTGGGTACCATTGGGACTGTAATGTGTGCCAAAGGTCATTTGCAAGGTCTCTGCCCTTTTGGCAAGCCTTTAATGAATACTGCTGCATATGTGAGATTATGTGTTGTGCATTTGGTTTTTTGAGGACATGAAGTGTGTGGGGTCTATATTGAATCAGCGAATGCTTAAAAAAGTGAACTCTGATTCATCGACCCTATGTAAGCGAAAGCTTACAATCCCGAACACCCGGGACAACATTTTTTTTTTTCCAGGGAAAAAAATTGCTGGGCCGGTTTCGGAAGTTTGTCATTTCCTCCACTGTGGTATGATCTCGAAGTTGGTATATTTAAGTGGGGGTGTGTGGGGGCGAAGCCCCCCCACATTATATACTGTTTTAAGTTTTTTTTTTTTTGTGGAACAGCGATTTTATTCCCTTGGAAAAAAATCGATGTTCCGAATATTCGGGATTGTAAACTTTCGCTTAAACAGGGTCAATGAATCAGCATTCGCTTTTTTAAGCATTTGATAATTCAATAAAGACCTGTGTGCTGACAACCTGCTTGATATCTTGTTCGTTGTTACCTGAGAGAGACAGCACTTATTCTAGAGTCATTGTATAGTTGCATCTCTCACATATTGTATTTGTAAGTTTTAGGAGTACATGGTCATCAGTATATATAGGCCATAGAAGCCTAGCTGTGTAACAACACAAGTACCCATATAGCTTCATAGGTTCATAGGTGTTTACTAGGCTAATGGCTACAAGGGCCTTTTTAAGCCTAGTCATGCATCCCAAATCTCTGACAAGTTCTGATACCTTTGATAAGTGTAAGCAGGGGCTTGGGAAGTGAAACATTTACAAAGAGGGTCCTGGGAGATAAACCACTTACAGGTTGCCTGTGTCCATTAGAGACCTAGGTGGCAAACCAGGGATACATTTCCTGTTCCCCATCCAATTGTCCAGGTTGTACTTGAATTGGGTTAGGGAGGAACTCTGCTTCAAATAGATGAGGAGCCTATTCCAGAGATGGGGTAATCTCTGGGATACATACCAGTCTCTCCAGCAGGTCCTATTTATATCAGGGTAATTTAGGAGATACAAACCAGTCTCTCCAGCAGCTACTACTTATATCAAAGACAAGATTTAAGTCTTTAGAGTGGGTAATTCTGGAGATGTTTGTTTTGCAGGTATGCTGGAGGTCCATCAGACTGGGATCTGACAATGCCCTGTATGTCAGAGATAGAACTCCCCTCAAAAGCCTGTAGGAGACAGAATACAGGGATAGGGCCTTGAGGCGGTCTGTATAAAACATTTTACTTAAGCCCTGTATTCTTTCAGTGAGGAACCTCTGTGGATGTTCCAATTGTTGGATATACTTGGTTAGATACATACCAAAGGGCGAATTGTACTCAATTATAGGTCTGATGAATGCTGAATACAGTAGAACAATGACTTCCTTGGACATAGATGCCATACCTTTGTTTATAAGTTGGACAAAATACATGGAGTCCTTCACTTCTGTAGACACATGATGGTCAAAGTCTAGATTACTATCTATGTGTGCCCCTAATTCCCTGACTACTGAGTCATCTCTAAGGGGTGTCTTGCCAATATGATAGTTACCAGGGATGGATGACTTCCTAAAGGATATTATTATACATTTCTTGGAATTTAGTTTTAATCCATGGCTCTGACACCAATTGTTTGTCTGTGTCAGCCCCTCCTGCATAACATTTGCATCAGTGTGGGATTCAATGACAGCTCCTAATTTGCAATTATCTGCAAATTTAGTCAGACAGAGACCACTGACATTGGCCTTGACTTCAGAAAATAAATGCCAAAAAGGAGTGGTCCGAGGACTGATCCCTGAGGGTCTCCACTTGTGACTGGCCTTTTTGTAGAGGTAGACTCCCAAGTTCTAACTTCCTGGGTCCTGTCAGTGAGACAGTTGGCTATCCACCAGTTGATATACAAGTTTTTACTTACCCCCTTGAGTTTGTCAACAATGCCTGAGTTGAGTATTGTGTCAAATGCTTTGGACAGGTCAAGGTAGGCAGTGTGAATCATTTTGCCCTCATCCATTGCTTTGGTAACCTTCTAAAAGATGTCTACCAGGTTGAGTAGGCATGATCTGCCCTTGATGAAACCAAACTTGGTTGGGTCCAGTGTCTGGAGGTTTATTATATCACTATTGATCACTTCTATGATAATTCTTTCCATGGCATTACATATAAGACTAGTAAGTCTTATGGGTCTGTAGTTTCCAGGGTCTGTAGATGACCCAGTTTTGTGCAGAGGGATGACTGTTGCTGTTCTTCATTCATGCAGCATGAAGCCTGTTTGGAGGTTATAGTTAAATAGCAATTCCAGAAGCCCTGATAAGTCATGTTTCATGCTATTTAGAAGGCATCCTGGGATATTGTCTGGGTCCATTTTTGCAGTGTTCTTGGCTTTAGAGAGAGCATTAAACACATGTTCCCTAGTGATACCAGGGGGAGTTATATTTGATGGTATTTCCTGAGGGAAGGTTGAGGGGGAGAGAGGGGTAATGTTGGAGCTGAATTTATCAGCCAAGAGGTTTGCTATATCTTCTGGATCAGTATAGGTGGCTCCATTTACAATGGGCTCTGCAAACAATTGTGTATTGCCTTTGAGGTAGTGGACATACCTAAAGAATGCCTTGTGGTTGTCCTTGGTTTTGATTTGCTATGTCAGAAGTACTTTCAGTTTTGCATTGCCTAAAAAAGGCACTATGGGAAAGACAATGTTTTAGCTAATATTCGAAAGCCTAGAGGGGAGAGGTGCAGACCATCCCTGGCAAAGCAGTGTGGTCTGTTGAACATCTCCTTCCAAGCTGACAAATTTTGCACCCCCCTTAGCATGACACCAGAAACTAAGCCAATTATCAAAGTCAATCATCTTTTGTTCGTATTGTGGCATCATCTTTGGAGAAGGTAAAATGCTGCTCAGTGGTAAGCTTGTACCAGCCTGAGAGACACATATTCCGAGAACTGTATGATGTCTCTGTTCATATAGTCTAGGGAGTTATGTCTTAGGTCATTTACTCACACAAGGACTATGACTGAGTCATACTGGTACTTGCGGTCTAATGACCTGAGTGTATGCATAATGTGGCGGATCCTGGCCACTGAAAAGCAACTGACCGTGACTTTCTCCTTACTCAGCCTGATGAGAGAGACATCAGTGTATCTCACAATGGAGTCTTCAATGACCAGAATGTTGGACTGTGTGGTGGCTTGCCTTATGGGCTTAGAGGTAGGAGCACCACGAGATGTAGCTCTATGTGTTGATGTGGGTGTTGTTTGGAAAGAGTGCATTTGAGGCTGCTGTGGGTATTTGTTATGTGTACTTCATCAAGGAGGTCTTTGTGGTTTAGGAAGATTACATTTAAGTGCCTCAACATATGTAGGTCTATATGGCTGCTTTGAATTTGTGAGTGATGGGTGCAGCATGTGTGCTACTGACAACCTTAATGACATTAGGAGTACTTTTATGTGAGAGCTTTGCCTCCAGTGACATTGGGTAAATACATCTCTCACATACCATATCAGTTTGTTAGAGAATTAACTGGGTGCCAGTAAACATGATGCAATTTCTACATTGCTTCAGAATGCCCATATCTAACAAGCTGGTAACAGAGACAGTGGGAAAGTTCATATCCATGGCAACAGACCCTTTTTTATTGATTAGATAGCTGGCGTGAGAATATAAAGCAATGTTAAGCATATTTAGATGGTCATTGTTAGCAAAGCAATTTTGTGAGCAGTAAAAAATGGACCTGTCTATGAGCATCATAGGTGCCACCCCAGAGGTGACTTTAGAATCACCCAACCAGTAGTCAAGGTTGCACTTAAACAGGGTGATTGAGGAGCACTGCTTCACACACAGTGGGAGCCAATTACAGTGGAGTGTCAGTCACTGGGGTATATATCTATCTCCCCAGCATGTTCTGTTTATGTCACAGGCTAGGTTGAGAACCCTGGGCCAAGTTATTCCTGTCCCATTTGATTTGAAGATGTCCAGCATTTCCAGCAGGGCAGGGTCTGAGACTTCTCTGTAGGTAAGGCATAGGTCTCCTCTCAGCAGCCTGCAGGATATGGAGTACAATGATAGGTCTTGTAGTCTTTCCATGTATGTGATGTTTGGAGGACCTGCATTCTCACAGTCATAAATGTCTATTATTTTCTCCAATTGCTGCAGTTTTCTGGTGAGGTACAAATATAAGGGAGCCTTGTTCTCAGTTAGTGGTATGATAAGGCTGGAGTAAAACATATGACCTTCCTGGACTTGGATGTGATGTTCATACGTAAGAGGGTGCAATGCAGAATGTGTGCCTCAACACTATGAACACATAGTGATGAAAGCATAGATTGCTATGAACATGTGTTCACAAGTCTCACAACACTATATCTGAGCTGAGAGGGGTGCTATGTATATCATAATTAGCAGGAGTACTTCATTGCCAAAAGGGCCTTGTTTGTTGTATGGTTCAGTCTGTGAGTTTGGCACCAATTATTTGTTTTTGTCAAACCCTTCTGCAATATGTTACCATCATTGGGTTACTCTATATGAGTGCATCAGATTAACTGTCATCTGCAAACATGGTAAACCACAGGCCATCTACCATTGCCTGCACTTCAGGGAAGTAGTTTCCACACATTTGAAGACCCAGTACAAATCCTTTGTGTATTCATTGGTAAGTGGATAGTTGGGGGGGGGGGGCAGTGCAATCTCCAACTGTGAGAGTGTGTGTTCTGTTGGTCAGCCAGTTGGCTATCCAGATAGTACTGTATGGCTTAATTCCCAGATGGGGCATTTTCACTATGAGACATGAATGTGGGATATTGTCAAAGGCTTTGAATAATTAAAGATAGGTGGTATGTCCTGTTATCTGTCATCCAGGTCTTCGGGGTCAGTATCAAAGAATTCCATGAGGTTTAATAGGCAAGATGTATCCTTGACAAACACAGCATGAGTCGACTCAAGTATGTTAAAGGTCACCTATGTCCCTGTGGATAGAGTCCATGCTGATCCCTTCCCTAGCCTTGCAGATAAGGCTTGTTAGGCTTATGGGTCAGTAGCTGCAGTTCTGCATGTTTCCAGACTGATGTGCATTGCATATGACACATTTGATATTACTTTCTATAATATAGGTGATATATGTGTGGAAAAAGTACTAAGATACCAGTGTTGCAGGTTTGCAGGCAGCAAAGTATATATACATCTATGAAAAACACTTTCTGCTTAACTGCATCTGTGGCAGTAGGTGTTAATGCATTGATACTTTCCTTTTTTGGGGGGCAAGATGGTACTGGGTTGTAATCCTTTTCCCTTTTTTTCCAGTGTTTGCGAGTTGTGCCACTTAGTGCAAACAGGGGAAATGGATACAGTATGAATTTCAGGTTTGGCTGTGTTTATCTCATGTATGCAACATGCAGTAGTGTGCAAACTGGTCCACCCAAAAAGAAGACAGGACCCAGACAGCCAAAATTAGAAACCAGATGCATTCAACTAATACTATTGGGCATTGCACAAACCTGCTAAGCGATGTTGCATGCAGTTAACAGTGAGATCTTAAGAACTGATAGCAAGATAGTAAATGTCATATAACTCATCCTGTGGTAGCAGGTATGACTGTAAAGCTGGAGTACAAATGGTCCTGGGTTCTAGTACAGGGTGTGCAATTTTTGTTTTACTGTTGTGACATTGCAGTTTATAGCAATGAAATGAAACATGAACAGCTGATATTTTAGCTCTCTTGTGGCAACAGGTGTTCGTGTAGGACTGCCATACACATGGTCCTGGGTTCAAATACAGCATATTCCACACACTTTTACTGTTGTTCTGCTTCCCATTATAGTTACTCTCACATATATCACTTGACGTAGTGCACACAATATTAATTATATATATATGAGGACTGAGAAGTTAATATTGTGTCAGTTTGTTATTTATTTATTTATCTATGTATTATTGAATTTATTATCAAATGTATGACTGTGGGTATACTGTGTACTATATTCCTGTAAGTATATTTCTGCTTTCTGGACTGCCATGGCTTTCGCATTTGTCAAACACACATACACAACTGCATGTACATCAAATAACCTTGAAATTGCATTGATTGCCACTGTTGCGCACCAAGATTTAGGGCTCAGTGATGGGGTGTCCAGGAGTCAAAGATTTTTGTTGGACTCCTAGTGAAACACCACAGTGCCAGGTTGCTGCAGTGGGACTATTCCGGGTCCTAGTATAAATCAGAAGCTTGGGGTAGATTGGTGAGATTAGTGAGGATGAGGGAAGCATGTGGTATGTATGCAGCAGAATACAAGTGTTATTGTAACATTAAAAGTTAAAGATAGCTTTTTTGGCATTTTATACAGTTGTATCAAGCTGAGCATACAAATCTAAACTGTAAATGCAAGTATGCATGCATTAGTCTGTAGCACAAACCAATAGTACAATATTAGACTTTAGTCAGAGGTCATGAGTTTAAATACCACACTTCCCAAGTATACAATGCCATTAATCTTTCAGTTTTGTGTAACTTAAAGGTTTAAAGTAAAAGCCCTATACCTGAGACACACATGCCCTGCTGTAAACTGTAATCTGTACAACTGGAACGTGCATATGTGCAATATGTGTACATGTAAAGGAGTACATGCTGCAATCTGTAGTATACTGTTAATCTCTTAGGAGCTGCTAGTCATTAAAAGTAATAGTTATCTGTTGGGGTGATAGTCTTAAGAGTAAAGGTTAAGATAATAGAGTCAAATAATTGTATTAATGCATTGTATGTTACATATTAAGGTACATTTATTTATTTATTTAACATTTGTTTACCAGAAAAATCTGACTTGGAACTAAGCCAATTTTCAGCAGAGGCCCATTGAGTAATGTTCCAGATGCATGTCTTTGTGATGTGGGAGGAAACCCACACAAATGCAGGGAGGACATGCAGACTCCACACAGAAGGCACCCCAGCTGAGAATTGAACTGGAGAACCTCTTGCTGTGAGGCAACAACGATACCCATGCACCACTAGCCTACTTATCTCTTTTTCTTCTCTCACCCAAACCCTTATCTTCTTTTTTTCTTTGTTTCTTTTATATTATTATGTGTCATCAAAATTTGCATGCATCATCCATGTGTACTACATCACAAAATGCTCCACAGCACAGTAGGGTAGGCCTGCCCCGGCACCATTGCCCAGCATGTCTGGAAGCCAACCTGGCAGCATCACCTCTACTGCCTCTGCAGTACCTGCCAGTCCTGCTCCCGAGGATAGTCCAGCGGTTCCCTCTTGGAACAGTGGCAGAGGTGGTGAGTTTATCACCCGTGCTGAACTGCCAGGGATGGTGCATAGGACTGTGCGCCACAGTGTTGGTGCACGCCTATGTCAGATGAAGGAGCTGCTCTCCCTCATTTTACATAGGACCAGGAGGAGGAGAAGAAGATATTGAGTGCTCCAGCCAGTGGCAGAGGGAGGTGACAATGATGACAGTCTAGTGGGTGAGGACTCGATTCTCACTGTCACCCAGCTTGATGACCATGTGTCTGGAGGCCCCCTCCCTCACCCCATCTATGGTGTCCACCAACCTCTTGTGTTCATCACCATCCCTGTCTCTTGTCTTGTTTGTCTTGTCTGTCAGTAATTGCTTCCTCACCTACTCAATCTACAAGACCCAGACATATTTATGTCCCTTCTCCAACAATCCTTTCTCTCTCAAATAAACTGAGCACGTCCTCAAAAAAATTGTTCCATACATAGCTCTCTGTTTTGCACATGTGTCTTTTTGACACACTTAATTCAGTTCAATTGGCTATACAACATAATTGCATTGTGGTCACCCCTCTCTCTGAAGGTGACAGTCAAAATTCAGCTAATATTCTGCATGTATTATCAGTTGTTACTGTTGATAGCTATGGTTCTTTCCTACCTCCCTCCTGCACATTCCTGTATTTCTTTCCATTTGTTCTTCCCCCTGCTTGATCTCCATTTCTCCACTGTCCTGTCTTCCCCATTTATTTTCTTTAATGCATTATTGCTCAATGGAGTGCATCACAAACCAATGTGCTGAAATGGTAATATGAAAAACTTTAAAGTGTTAGATTCAGTTGTGTTCAACCAAGTACCATCTGGCCCCAAAAAGGAATGTATCACTGCATTAACTGCATTAACATATGCCACCACAGAGTCAGTTAAGTAGCCGATAGATTCCAGAGACTCAATACTAACTGCCAGATTTTAGCAATGCGGCTCGCATTTGTGCAGTGCTTAGCAGTGTGCAAACATGTGTATCTTGTATGCTTATGCAATTTGTTAACTGTCGTGCAAATGCTCAGCTCACCGCACTATGGAAATGTTTATATTATGTTGTATTACTGCTGTTTACTGTTCATTTCCTTTGTATGACATGAAATTACATGTAGAAACATTGCAAGCTGTGGACATATCTAACTAGATATTATATATTTAAAATACATCCATGTGTTGGCAGTTTACAATTAAAACTTGGAAACTGCATCAGTCAACTGGCAAATGGTCAACTTGCAGTTTCCAAGTGGACGGAATGTCAAACCCAAATCAATCAACTACAATAATGCAAACAAGCAGTGTCAGTCAAGTATTTGAGTTCAACATTGTGCAGGGGGATCGCTGTTCAGTGAGGAACAGGGAATTAGCCCATTTCCTCACTGAAGTGTGATCTGAGAGTTTGTATAAATAATGTGCAAGGGGTGTGGGGGTCACAGCCCTCCACATGGGGGGTGCAGGGGGTGTATCCTCCCTGCAAAGCAGTACAATTAATATACCATTGACTGTACAGTCTAATGGTATGTTAATGTTCATAGCAGGAGGTGAGTGATGTCACCTCCTGCTATTTTGAATACATCGAACCATGGTTGCTGATGTATTCATTTTCAAATTGGTTTACTTTTCAGCATGCCGAATTCCACATTTAGAGTTGACATTTTGAACTGTCAACCAATGTCATTTTGACATACCAATAGTAAACCTGTGTTGGCACCCACACCAAGCATTACAACCCTGGGGTCCCAGTACTTTTTCCATACATGTATCAATCACACTGCAAAATGTAATATCAAATGTGTTTTAGTCAATGCACATCAACCTGGTAACATGCAGAACTGCAACTTTTGACCCATATGCCTAAAAATCCTTATCTGCAAGGCTACTGTAGGATTCAGCATGAACCATATCCACAGGGACACAGATGACCTTCAACACACTTACCTATGTTGGTTTTGTCAAGGGTAAATCTTGCTTATTGACCGGCGGCTACGGCGGTGCAGCAGTTAGCATTGTCACCTCACAGTAAGAGGTTCTCTGGTTCGATTCTCAGCTGGGGTGCCTTCTATGTGGAGTCTGCATGTCCTCCCTGTGGTCGCATTGGTTTCCTCCGGGTTCTCCGGTTTCCGCCCACATTCCAAAGACATGCTGTAGGTGGATTGGACACTCTAAATTGGCCCTAAGCGTGAGTGCATGCATGTGTGTGCCTTCTGGGGAAGGTTGGGCGCCAGGCTGGCAACTCAACACCGTAAAACTCCACTACCAGTCATGAGCGGACAGGTGATCCGTTGTGGTGAGCCCTAACCAGGAAAAAGCCGAAAGAAGAAGAAGAAGATCTTGCTCATTAACCATTGTGGAATTCTTGCATACTGACCCCAAAAACCTGGATGAGAGATAACAGGACATATTGCCTAAGTTCAGTTATCCAAGCCCTTTGACACTATCCCCCATTCATATCTCATAGTGAAGATCTCCCATCTGGGAATTAGGCTATACAGTAGTAGATGGAGACCCAACTGGTTCAGCGACAAAACAAAGACACTCCCAAAGTTGGGACTGCACCTCCACCACTAGCCCACTAATCAGTGGAATACCACAAGGATCTGTGCTGGGCCCGCAACTGTTTGGGAAATATTTTCCTGAAGCACAGGCAACAGTAGATGGCCTGTGGTTTACCAAGACCTCAGATGATTGTTAACTGGTCACAGTTATATAGAGTCCCCCAATGATGGTAACATATTAGAGTAGGGTCTGACACAGACTGATGATTGGTGTCAAGCTCACAGACTGAAGTTTAAGCATACAATGACTCTTTGTCACCTTTGTCAATGACATATCCCTGTAAATTATGATATACAAAGCACCCCCTAAGCTCAAACATAGTGTTTTAGGACTTGGAAACATATGTTGATAGGAATCCACACTTCCATCACTATGCGCCCATAGTGGTGACACACACAATCAGCATTGTGCACATCACACATATGGACGCCACATCCAAGACCAGGGTAGTCATACCTCTGGTGTATTCTACCCTTATCACATGAGTAATGGAGTACAATGCTCACATCTCTCTGTACCTCACCAGACACCTGAAGCAATTGGTGAGAACGTAGGGTTGTGGCTGGGAGACTCCAAGGCCTCCAAATGTGACATACTTGTCACTGTACTTGGTATCATGCAGGCTGCTGAGAGGTGATGTATGGCTTCCCTGCAGAGCAGTCTAAAACCCTGCCTTTCTGGAAATGAATGACATCTCTAATTGAAATGGGACAACTATACTTTGCCCCAGGCTTCTCAATTAAGCTTGTGACATAAACAGAACATGCTGGGGAGACAGATATATCCCACAATCATTCACATTTCTCTGTAATAAGCTCCCACTGCATGTGAAGCAGTGCTCCTGAAAGACCCTGTTCAAGTGCAACCTTGACTACTGGTTGGGTGATTGTAGGCTGGCACCTATGTCCCTCATGGACAGGGCCAGTTGATGCTACTTACAAACATGCTCTGCTAAAAAAATGACCATCTAAATATGCACAGTAAGGGTACTTGTGCTTTTATACAGCTAGGTTTCTAAACACCCTAGTGCTGTTAGGCTAGTAGCATCATATGAACCTATGAAGCTATGTGCCTATGCATGCCTTACACAATCTGTTGAACCCCACATGACCTGTTGATGTCATCTACTATAAGTTCAGCTGCAGTCTTATATAAATCAGACTTGCGCTGTGGTACTTGCATAACATTCTGTAATCTGTGTACTTAGGTAGGGGTTCTGTTCTCACTGCAGTCAGCTGGGTGTTTGTGTGTGTGTGTGTGTGTGTGTGTGTGTGTGTGTGTGTGTGTGTGTGTGTGTGTGTGTGTGTGTGTTTGTGTCTAGACAGCAGGGCAGATGTGTGTATTCCTCAGTTACTTTTCCAATTACATGGATTGCCACTATTTTGATACTTGCCCATGTCTACATATCCGTTTCATACAGGCCTCCCAACCTCTTGTCTCTCACATGACCTGCTGATGTCATCTACTGTAAGTTCACCTGCTCTCTCGTATAAATCAGACTTGAACTGTGGTGCTTCCATTAAGTATTGTATTCTGTAGTCTGTGCACTTAGGTATTGGTTCTGTTCTCACTGCAGTCGTGTGTGTGTGTGTGTGTGTGTGTGTGTGTGTGTGTGTGTGTGTGTGTGTGTGTGTGTGTGTATGTATGAGCTGTTGCTTGACATTACAGAAAGCATTTTACACCAGCATTTGGGACACTTATCTTCTCTTTAACAGACACTGCTGATGTCATCAGCTATAAAGGGTTGTCTGACACACTCCAAGTTGGACTTGAACTGTGGCACTTGTGTAAAGTACTATGTTCTGTAGTCTTTCTACTTAGGGAGGGGTTCCGTTCTCACTACAGTCAGCTGTGTGTGTGTATGTGAGCTGTTGCTTGACATTACAGAGAGCATTTTACACAAGCATGTGGGATGCAATCATGTTCTCCTCAATAGATACTGTTGATGTCATCAGCTACATCACATTTTTGGATATGCAATACTCACAACAGGGCAGGGTCAGAGACTGGCCTGGGGGCCAGGCAGAGGTTACCTCATCCTATACTGTAAAGTTTACAGTGACGTGGCTTTTAATCTATCCACATACATCATGGCATGGTGTGTAAGCCATGTGTTATCTTGCTGAGAAAGCCCTGTGGTCTCTTCAGCTGCTACATGTGTATGGTGAGGTACATGTAAGAATGTGGATTATATTCTATTTGTGCTGTAATGAGGTTTGACTACAGTGCTGTCATACAATCCTAAGATCTCAATATGATGGCATGACTTATGATGTGCACAACATAGGCTTTCAATGGCAGTGTGGACACTTGGTGGTCAAAGTTCAGACTGGTTATCTAAATCTGTTCCCAGTGTTTGCCTCACTAGGTTTCTGCATAGCAAGACTGTTGTCAATGTTGTGATTAACATGGAACTCCATTTTTCTGATGGACAACATTACAACACACATTTCTGCATTTATTTTTACATCATGTGCCTTTGTCACTATTCAGTAGTGTGTTATCACCATTGGTAGACTGAATGATTGCACACAATATGCAATAATTAGTAAACTTGGTAAGCCAAAGGCTATATACTTTAGCCTGAACTGTCGAGAAACACAATTCAAGCAGTGAAGGGCAAGCACAGATCCCTGGGATTTGCCAATGGTGACAGCTTTACTGGTACAGGTTGATTCACCAACTTTCACACAATGTGTTCTGTCCATGAGCCAATTGTTTACCCAACAACTGATGTAAGGTTTAATCCCCAGCTTGGGGAGTTTTCTCAATGATACCTGCATCTGTGATCATGTCAAAACCCTAGGCCAGATCACAATAGGCAGTATGCACTGTCTTACCTTCACCCATGCCTATCACATGGAATCCATGTGCTGTGACAACATATCCAATCACCTATGGCGTGACCCCAGCACATACACCTTCCTGATATGGTTGAATACACAGTCCAACACACCCTCCACACAGTCTTTGTTCCCATTCAAGGGTGTACATCAACATGCATCCACCTGGGGGGATAGCACCCGAAGCATGGATGTATAGGGACATCCTGACTTTCCTCGACTGTGAGGTAGACCAACATGCCATCATGAACATCTTCTGCATGTGCAGTAGTAATTTTCCAGGTATGTGCAATAGACCTGTGTGAGTTGTTACTGCTGCAACAGGTCCAGTGCATCTGATAAATGTCCTCAAAGAGGTCATTGAGGACATGCATGATAACAACAGTATCATCTTATGAAACTTGAACAGGTCATTGCATTTGACAAAAATCCACACTGAGGTATTCAAGCAACACTGTCATATGTGGCCATGAATGGCTATATCACCAAATGGGTAGACCAGTGTATGCCATACGTGGCATTTCACTATGTTGAAATGTGTGATATGACATATATCTCAGGTCCAGTGATCAGGTTGGTACATCAGGGGTGTCTGCTACGCCCTTTTCTCACCATTAGTTAAGTGATGCACATCACAGATAACATGCATATGCTGTGTCCAAACAGTTGCCTGAACATCTACAGCTTATGGGCAATCGTTGGCTCCAACTGTGATATTAGTATAATACAGACAGTATCAACACATACCAGAGACTCCTGCCACAGCCATCACAACACCTGCACTGATGAGACACATGGAAGGATTTGTTGAATCAGGAAAGAGACACACCACCAAAGTATAATGTGGACATCACAACCTATAATCGGATCTTTAGATATTTGACCTGTGTCCTGAGGTAGTGGGTAAGTGATACATCCACCAGCATGTGGTCACAATGCTAACAACTCCCCTGAATGTAACAGAACTACATGGTATGTGAAGGACATGCACATCAGCAGCCATAATAACTTCATTTATTTATTATTTATTTAACATTTTTTACTGAGGAAGTCACACTGGGCTTGTTGCCCATTTTCAGTGGAGGCCCAGGGAGAAAATCTCCAAATAAGTGTATACTATAGTAGCACATAAGGTATACAGTGCACAATAGTTATACAGATCATAAAGTAAGCATACTGTACATTGTAATACTATTCATTGATTATTCAGTGACATACAATACAATACAATACAATAATTTTGTTGACAGTTATATAAATACATCTGAGAAATAAGTGGAAGAAGAGTTTGAGGGTGGGATGAGTTAAGAAGATGTAGAGTAAGTTCAGCCTGGAGAGGTGCAGGAGCATAACCAGTTGTTATTTAGGTGGATCTTAAGCAAGTGTTTGAACTGTGCTGGGTTGGTTGTGCTTTATATAGTCTGAGGGATAGAGTTCCATGCTTCAGAGATGTGATTAGAGTAAAGACAGACTCTGAAACTGTTGTTAGATTTAATGACTGTTAATAGTAGTTTATTGGAAGATCTCAGGGACCTACTATTGAGGTGGATTTGTACCAGGCTGTGTATGGTTGGGCATTTGATGGGTTGGTATACTAAAAAGTGGTTTAGGTTAAGCTGGTTAAAGGAGGTTAGGTAGTTCTAGTCATTTGAGTTGTTTTAGAGCAAGGCAGTGATGGGTTCTGTAGGGTAGACTGGCAGCAAATCTGACTATTTTGTGGTAGCATGTTTCAAGTTTACCTAAGTCAGCTTTCCTGAGATTAGTGTATATAGGGGAGGTGTAGAGTAAGGTGGACAGTAGGTATGTCCTGGCGATTGCTTGTCTAAAAGAGTTGGTTAGGTAAGTCTTAATCTTGTAAAGAGACCCCAGTTTAATGTGGGTCTTTTTGGTTGGAAGAGAAATATGTTTGTCAAATTTTTAGTTATTATTAATGGTGACACCTAGCAGCTTAGTATTCAAGGTTGGTTCAATGGGTGTGTGTTTGAAAGAGGTGATTTTAAAGTCCTGGTGGAGTTTGTTTTGTGATTATTGTTGAGAAACAGCATTAGTTTGGTTTTGTTGGAGTTTAGGATGATCTGATATTTATTTAGGAAGGATTCTATAGCTATGAAGGATTTTTGGGTAACTTCTTATAGTTGTGGTAGGGAGGGTGCAGGACAGATGACAGTGGAACCTTCTGCATATTGTATGATAGTAGCAAGTTTAGTTGCAGTGTGGAGGCTATTGGTGAAGACTGAGAAAAACAGTGGACTCAGTACTGAGCCTTGTGGAACACCTACAGTTACTGGAAGCAGAGAAGAGAGATCATTTTGCCACTTGACAGCCTGTTGGCAGTCTGAAAGGTAGTTCTGGACCCATGAGAGAGTATTGTTAGATATGTCAAGGGATGCTAGTTCATGTGGGAGGTGGTCATGGGACACTGTGTCGAATGCCTTTGACATATCTAGAAATATTGAGAAGCTCATTTGCCCATTGTTTTTAGTTGGTTTACTGTATTGGTGAAATAAGCAAGGCAGTGGTGGTACTATTGTCTGGCCGAAAAACATGTTGTGTGTTGGAAAGAACCTTTTTAGTTAGTAGGTAGTGCATAAGTTGTGAGCGTATGCATTTTACTAAAATTTTTGAAAGAGGGGATAGTATGGATATTGGTCCATAGTTGGAGAGTTCTAATGATGGTCCCCCTTTGTGAAGAGGTATTATGTAGGAGATTTTTCAGATTTTAGGTCTATATTGCTCTGAGATGGATCTATCAGGATTGATACTGGATAACTGATAACTGATGACATCAGCAACTAATCTGAGGTATTCGTTTGGTAGTTTGGTAGTTTGTCTGCGGCAAGAGTTGTAGGTTTTAGTTTGCTCAATAATTTCTTTATTTTGCCTATTTGAATCGGTTGGAGGGAGAGTGTAGTACGGCAGTCATTGGATACTGGGTGACTGATTTTTTGAGAGCTATTTTAATTTTTTATGAGTGAGAGTACTGAGCTTATAAAAAGGAGTTGAACTGAGATGCTATGCTTTCATCTGAGTTATGAGTATTAGGTGATGGGTTGGAAGTATGGACTGGATGGATAAGACATTTGATAGTACCCCAGAATTTTTGTGGGGTATTTTGATGTAGGTGCTGCATGTTGGAGTAGTACTGTTTTCTATCGGTTTTCATTTGTTTTTTGCAGGTATTTTGTATATGATGGTAATTCCCAACCTTCATCACACCAATAACTGTGTACAACACACCCTTCTTCATGTACCTCCCTATACATCTTCCAATGATGTGTAACTGAAGTGTACCACCTTTGTGACAGTGCACTGTCACGCAGCTTTTTGGCCATACCTAGGTATTATTAGTGGGAAATATACATGACTGTCTGATGGTGCGGAACACCAATAGGTTCATAGGCTCATAGGGATTTACTAGGCTAATGACCACAAGGGCATTTTTAAGTCTAGCCATGCATCCCAAATCTCGGACAAGTTCTGATACCCTTAATAAGTGTAACCAGAGGCTTGAGAGATGAAACATTTACAGGTTGCCTGTGTCCATTATAGACATAGGTGCCAAACTAGGGATGAATTTCCTGTTCCCCATCCAATTGCACTTGAATTGGGTTAGGGAGGAAGTCTGCTTCACATGGATGGTGAGCCTGTTTCAGAGACTAGGTAGTCTCTACAATACATAGCTGTCTGTCCAGCAGGTACTATTTATATCACAGACAAGGGTTAAGTCTTTAAAACACGTGATTCTGCTGCTGTTTGTTTTGTGGATATGCAGGAGGTCTATCACACTAGGGTTTGACAATGTTCTGTATGTTAGGCATAGATCCCCTCTCAAAAGCCTGTAGGAGACAGAATACAGGGATAGGGCCATGAGGCAGTCTGCATAGGACATTTTATGTACACTGTGTATCCTTTTAGAGAGAACCTCTGTAGACAATCCAGTTGTTGGATATGCCTGGTTAGGTACATATCAAAGGGTGCACTGTAGTCAATTATAGGTCTGATGAATGCCAAATACATTTCAACAATGACTTCCTTGTACCTAGATGCCATAACTTTGTTTATAAGTTGTGCAACATAGAATGATTTCCTCACTACTGTAGACACGTGATGATCAAAGGCCAGATTACTGTCTATGTGTGTTCCTAAGTCCCTGACTACTGGGTCACTTCTAAGGGGTGTGTTGTCAATATGATAGTTAACAGGGATAGATGACTTCCCAAAGGATACCATTATGCATTTCTTGGTATTTAGTTTTAGTCCATGGCTCTGACACCAGTTTCTTGTCTGTGTCAACCATTCCTGGAGAACATTTGTATCAGTGTAGGATTCAAAGACAGCTCCTAATTTGCAATCATCTGCAAATGTAGTCAGCCAGAGACCATTGACATTGGCCTTGACTTGACAGAAGTAAATGCCAAAAAGGAGTGGTCCAAGGATTGATCCCTGAGGGACTCCACTTGTGACTGGCCTCTTTGTAGGGGTGGACTCCCCAATTCCAACTTCCTGGATCCTGCCTGTGACTAGTTGGCTATCCACTGGGTGACATATGGGTTTGTACCTGTCCTCCTGAGTGTGTCAAGAATACCCGAGTGGGGTATTGTGTCAAATGCCTTGGCCATGTCAAGGTAGGCAGTGTGAACCATTTTTCCCTCATCCATCACTTTGATGACCTTCTGAAAGAAGTCCACCAGTTAGAGTAGGTATGTCCTGCCCTTGACAAAACCAAATTGAGTTGGGTCCAGTGTCTGGAGGTTTACTGTATCTCTATTGATCATTTCCATGATAACTCTTTCCATGGCTTTACATATAAAGCTAGTGAGACTTATGGTTCTGTAGTTTCCAGGGTCTGTAGATGGCCCACACTTGTGCAGAGGGATGACTGTTGCTGTTCTGCATTTGTAAGGCATGAAGCATGTTTGAAGGCTACAGTTAAATAGCAATTCCAGAGATCCTGATATGTCATGTTTCATGCTATTTAGAAGGCATCCTGGGATATTGTCTGCGCCCTTTGATGCAGTGTTCTTCACCTTAGAGAGTTGTTACACCAGATGCATCTGTGCTCCCTGTTCAGCTTATGCACAGACTGTATACATGGGTGTTTGACAACATTAATGGCATGTACTGTATATCATTTGTGACAGTTTGGATTCTGTCATAGATATAGGCCATGCATACTTCAATAACCTATTTTAATTAAATTAATTTAATTATTTTTTTAATTACCTCAATAACCTATCCTTCTCTCAGTCAGTCACCAACTGGTTTCAGAGTTACCTGTCTGACCACCAACAATCCGTTGAGAATGACATATCTCCCCAACAACCTGTCTCTATAGGGGTTCCCCAAGGATCCATCCTTGGACCCCTACTCTTCTCTATTTTCACCAATAATCTAGCTGCTGCCACCAAACATGGTACACTCATACAATACACATATGACTCAACAATCATCTGCTCAGCCCAGTCCCTACCCAAACTGCAAAAAGTCACAAAGGAAGCCTTTTCCTCTGTTGAAACTTGGTTATCCGATCCCCAATTAATACTCAACCCAAACAAAACTAAACTACTCATCTTCCAACCCACCAAACATACTCAAAACAACTCTCACTTTAACATCACAGCAAAAGACAACACCACTATACACCTAACAGAACACACCAAATTGCTAGGAGTGGAAATAGACAATAAACTAAAATTTGACATTCACATATCCATGACCATAAAAAAGTCCACAAAAAAACTAGGAGCATTATACAGAAATAAGCAACTTCTCACCAAAACAGCAAAGATTTCAGTAGCAAATTCCCACCTTATCTCCACCCTACTTTATGCCTCTCCAATATATACCAACCTAAGGCAATGCGATTTAAACAAGCTCAAGACCTACTACAACAAAATCACCAAATTCGCCACAGGGGCATCCTACCGTAGTCACCACTGTCTCTCACTTGCTGAACTGGGCTGGCTTGAACTCCCTCACCTCCTTCAATGGTATCAACTCACACTCACCCACAAACTAATAAACCATCCACTAAAAGTCCCATCCCTCCAGAATCTACTCCAACCCTATCGCACCACCAAACCACTAAGATCCAGCAACAAAAATCACCTACAGGTCACTAAAGCCAATAACTCTGCTGGAGAAGCACTATTCTCTTGCACTATAGCCAAATTATGGAACTGCCTCCCACTCACAATTACCTCTGTACCATCATGCACTCACTTCAAAACTTTACTAAAAGCGCACCTAAAAACATGCTGGCTATGCCCTTGCAACTCCCCCTCTAATATCACCCACCCATCCACCAACTACCTTTCTTTCCACCCCACTAACTACCTTGATTATAGCAAGCTTGGAGGCTCATAAGCCTAACTACTTATTATACAGCAGGAACTTCTTATTGTAACAATTGTTACTGTCTGTTATGTACTTCGCAGATGATAAAGATTCTAGTTGTCTACTGATGTACTATGTTCTTCATTTGTAACTATGTTTGTAATTGTTAATTGCTATGTTGATCAAATTGTTAATTGCTATGTAAATCCAAAATAACTACTGTTTGTATATTTTAACTGTGGAGCTTTTCTCCCTGGGCCTCCGCTGAAAATGGTCCTACGTCCAGTCGGACACTCCCAGTCAACAAATGTAAATAAATAAATAAATAAATAAATACATTAAAATACTTGTATTGCCCATACTGTTACATATAGGTATACCAGTGTCCCTCCTAACACCTTCTGCAGATATTATAGTACCAGGACAGTGTGCATGGTTACCCTCAAAGAGTGTGGATGTATCATAATAGCTGTCAAGTGTGTGTGTGTGTGTGTATGTGTGTGTGTGTGTGTGTGTGTGTGTGTGTGTGTGTGTGTGTGTGTGTGCAGGCTCATCTGTTATCATGCCACATCATGTATGTTACATCAGAGGCATTGGATTGGTGGTGGTATTCTGATATTGTCCATGATTGTGGTTGGTTCTTGTAATGCTTGCCATGACCCTTTACCTGTGGCCACCCTGCTGGAGACCTCTGCTGAGAGTATGTCCATATTCAAGTATAACAGTTTGCACAGTTTCCCAGTATGCACCCTACCCCAACTGTATGTCAGATCCCTGATAGATGTCCTCTGTATTCTCTGCATTATTCATGTAAGGATGCTTATCTCACACATACATCCTCCTCATTGTAATGTTACCTTGTGTGACAGTCACGTGACAGTCATAGACAATCCATTTTCACTGTGCAGTCCATACTGTACCATATAGATATGTGCTTGGAGTTGCTGCTACAACCATCTTCCATTGACATGCCCTCATCTGCTGTACATTAAGATGTTTCACCTGTACTCTTTCCCTGTGTTCATTCATACAATTCATCTCTGTGTCCCTGTTCAATGCACACACTTCCCCTGAGTGATCACTTTACATGGCAGTCCATGTCCTGTTACAGATCATTAACAGAGCTTCAGTACAGTATGCCAAGAATGGAATATCACAACACTCTGCACTTTAAGTACACTGTCCAGTGGCGGATTTAGGCCTTGGCGCATGGGCACACGCCTCCCCCTATTTGTTAACCCACACAACCTGTCACCAGAAAAAGAAAAAGCTTTTAGTTTTCTTTTGAAATCGGAAATAGAAAAATGTACTGCCAAAAGTGTATATAGCTGAGACCATTCCTTGTTTACTGCTACATTTCATCATATAGGTCTTGTTTTTTTTTATTTCTTTTGTGAGTCACGGAAATGCAGTTAATGGTGACAATCAGGTGACCTGATCCTCATATCCTGGTTAGTTCCTTTAAATGTGGCTAAGGGTGCTCTAACTATTGGGGGGACACTTTTACAGGTGTAAGTTGGCCAGGAGGCTTCAATAATTAAAAAAAAAAAAAACATCTCTTCTCTCTGCGATGAAAGCTTTTTCTCCTTTAAGGAGGACCATACATTCATCGCATGCACGCACACCAATGCGGATTTAAATACATTCTACAATCGCACATGGAATTTACACTAGTGGTTCTTGTAAGAGAGAAGGTAAGTGCTTGAGTGTGTGTGTGCGCCTGTGCGCTTATGGCCATTCGATTGAGAAAGGTGTGTGTATGTGTGTGTGTGTGTGTGTGTGTGTGTGTGTGTGTGTGTGTGTGTGTGTGTGTGTGTGTGTGTGTGTGTGTGTGTGTGTGCGTGTATGTGCGTGTGGATGTGTGTGATTTAAACCGCTCGTTTCTGTATGAGAAAGTGTGTGTGAGTCAATGGCTGTGTGTGAACAGTTTGTAAATTATCTGTTCAAGAACTTCATGGCATTTATATTTTGTATGTAGAATAATTCCTTCGGTGGCAGTTACATATCCTACAGCAACTTTCAAATATTAGGCAGAGGAACTCTTTTTTATCAAAAACTATATAGATTAAAAAAATAACATATACTAATAATAAAACCAGTGCAGAACAACTTAACTGACAGACATTTTCTATGTAGAACAATATAGTCCAGGGTTGGTATTATAGGGAATCACTTGTCTGTCTATCAATTAGAAGGCTCTTTTTGTGGGTGCCAGGCTCATGCAGTATATTCCCACACATACCCGGTACGCAGTAATCAGACAAAATTCATTAAAAACTCCTCCAGCAGATGTCATGCTGCTTCAACTTTCACTTTCTTTCTTTCACTTCTATTAATCTCTTTGTTTGTGGGTCCTTTATCCTCTATTGTAAAACATTTTTGTGTTCCTATGTTTTTCTTTCATATCATTGATATCATGCAAATATTTCTTTCATATCATACAGGTAGATGGACACTGAATTTGAGAACAATATGCCCTGTATCATATCACATCACAATTCGTAAGTATCCTTCTGTCATCCAGTTCCTGCACCTTTTGTTGTAACTCTAGTAACTGTTTTCTTTTCTCAGCTTCATTCAACTCCTTGCCTTTCTACTACAGCACTTGTATTGTCTTGTAATAGAACTCCTTCTGCTCCCTGCTTGCCATAGTGGCATATCTGTCTTTTAATTTCTGCAGGTATTTCCTTTTTACAGTTCTCAAAAGCCTAAACTGTCACCTTATCTAAAGATTTGAGCTTGTTATCCACAGGTCATTTAATGGGCAGCCGTGGTGGTGCACTGTTTAGCGTTGCCTCCTCACAGCAAGAGGTTCCCTGGTTCGATGATGGGGTGCCTTCTGTGTGGATTCTGTATGTCCTCCCTGCATTCACATGGGTTTCCTCCGAATGCTCTGGTTTCCTCCCAAAGACATGCTGTTGGTCGATTAGACACTCTAAATTGGCCCTAGGTGTGAATGTGTGTGCCTTCTGTGGAAGGTTGGGTGTTGGGCTGGCAATTCAACACCATAAAAAAGCTCCACTGCCAATCTTACTGTGGACTGTTGTTCTATTGTGGTAACCACTAACTGGGAAAACCTGAAAGGAGGAGGAGACGAAGATGCACAGTCCATTTCATTTATTATTTAACATTTGTTAACCGGGAAAGTCCGACTTGGAACAAAGCCAATTTTCAGCAGAGGCCCAGGGAGAAAGGCTCCAGATGCATGTCTTTGTAACATGGGAGGAAACCGGAGCACCCGGAGGAAACCCACACGAACGCAGGGAGGACATGCAGACTCCACACAGAAGGCACCCCAGCCGAGAATCGAACCAGAGAACCTCTTGCTGTGAGGCGACAACACTACCGCTGCACCACTCCGCCGTTCATCTTATCAACAACAGCTTCCCAGTTTATTTTAAAGGCTGGGAACCTCCAATGCACCAGTTCTTTAATGCTCACCATTCAATACAACTCTGTCTTCAACCAACGATATTCTACACCTGATTAATATGTTTGACAGTTCTATATATTCCCTGCCTATATCAGGACAGGATTTTAATCTATTGGAATGGGATAAAAACTCTCTATTCCCTTCACAGTTGTCTTACCATTTTAGATATCAACCAGTCTAGCTGGATTTAACATCCCTTTTGATGACACCACAGATACTGTCATGTTCTTCCATGATTGTTAGAATTTCTCCTAGTCAAATATCTGATTCCAGTCTCTTATAATGAAAAGCACACCCTCTGCAAATCTCACAGAATCCACCAGCATTACTCTGACCTACCTGAAATGGGCCTTTGGAGGGAAATATGGCAATTATGATGACCACTTGACCTAATAAAGAGCACTTTGCACTTACATACCACTTGTTATGTGTTATGTGACCATTTTTATCATTTAACCTACTTATGATTTTGTACAGAATAGAACCAGATGTTAAAATTACTGTGCTCCTCATTTGGGCTCCCTCATACATAGATCTTGCCAGCAGAATATAGCCAAATCTTGCTAATTTTGTATACTCTTGATGACCTAAATGGGTTTCTGTCAATGCTGCTATATTTGCCCCTTCCTTTTTTTAGGACAGCTGTAAATTTCTCCTTCTTGATAGGGTTAGTCATCCCATTTACATTCAAAGCAAATATAGTTGTATCACCCACCATTCCCATCTAGACGTTACATTAGCTCTGTCATTGTGCGGTCTGGGCACATAACCCTTCCAGATTCCCCATGATGTTTTTCCCCCTTTTATGGCTCTGAGAAGATACTTTCTTGTAACAGGTACCTTGGCAGTTGTTCACACAATGTTAATAGCTTGACTATCCTTATGATTCAGGCACATGTACAGGAAACCAGAAGACAATTTGGCAAAGAATGTTTGGGACTGACAAGAAGAAGGCAGAAGAAGAGGAGATGAAGGCATCCTGCAAAGAGATGGATGAACTGTGTGACAGGTGACCTGTGACAGTTAGGCTTGATTGTTGAAGGAGATAGGAAAATGGCAATCAGTTGAGAGAGATGGTGAGAATTTACACAACACCCCAATCTCATGTAGAAAATGGGAAAAGGGGGGGTTGATGATGATGCTATGGTATGGTAGGGTGTGATGTGATATAAAAAATACATTTCTTTGTTTGCTGACAATTTATCTGATAAATTCAGATGATTTATTTAAGTTTTTAGGTCATTTTTTTAGATCAGTCTGGTATTTTCTCAGTTTGCAAGTTTTATACAATGAAAACAAAAGTAATAGCAGTGGATTTTAGACTCGGATTCTGAAGAATAGGTAAGATTATGTACGTGTCAGATGTCACATTGCCTATAATTAACTGAGTATTTTCTTTTGGGGATTTACTTGCTGTGCTGTTATTAATTACTTAAACCCCATTGTTTTCAAGAAATCATTATTTACTTGCAAAACCCATTAACATTTACTATGGTACTTGCTGTTGTGATGTCAGCTTCAGTGGGACTCGCTGTTAGGTTATCATAATGTATATATGAGCTATGCCATTAAAAGGGACTGTGATTTGGCATGGGTAACCAAATATCTCATCTAGGAATGCCTTGAAATAGCTGGTACTGCCTATAAATATGCTGTGTGCTGGGAAAGAATGACCTGCCTCTACCATCACAGCCACATCACAATGATATGCATCTGAATTTATCTTGCTGTCTTTCATGCATGTTGTCAGAGCAGTTTAAGGTGATCTTTCCACAGCCCTCACCCTTCTATTTGGCACTACCACCCCCACCCTGCTGGTCTATTTTCCAGACTGCACCCCCCCCCCCTTCTTCAAATTCCTGGATCCGCCACTGCTGTCCTCTACTATCTTTGGACCATCTACTTCACATTCATACCTCACAACTGTTCAGATATTCCTTGGATGTCCAGATGTTTTCCTTATCAAATATCTGGATTTCTGCCATATCACCGGGATGATCTCTGGACTGATGTGATTCAATAATATAAACATTTGAGTGCATACCTCTCAGCTGTCCTGATCTGTGCAGAATGTGCAGTTTTGTCTCATATTTGTGATCTTTTCCTCATAACATTTTTCCTGGCAAATCACTGGCATGTCAATGCAGAGTGCAGTTAGAAAGTGATGATTGACATGTCAGTTTCAAATTTCATGTTCTTCAGAAAGTTCATGCTAATGTACAACCTTTATATTCTAACAACTTCCTAAGTTTGGAAGTGCAATATTAAACATCTGTCCCTATTTCTGGCCATATGTCCCCCCATTTTATGGCTTTGGCCACATTTCTTGCTCTAAGAGGTTGAATGTGTTACATTCTAATACATTCCTATGTGGTAGCTATGTCAGATATGTCTCTATTACTGGTTATTTGTCCTCTCATTTAGTTGGCCTCTGTGCAGATGTGTTGCACTAACAGAATGGCAGCTATTTGTAATGCCCTGGTGATCACTGTAGCATTCCGTGTAATTCTGCGCTCCATAGGTGATCTTCTTTACATGGAATTGCTATCTGCATATGCTTACAAGGTTTCACAGCCAGTAACACTATTGCGAGCAGTGAAACCTAGCTAAGACATGTCATACCTCATTAATATGCATTATGTGTTGATGGTCACTAAGTACCATCGCACTAACACATAAACGCCATGTAGGCTCTGCATGAAGCCTAGACAAAGTTTATTAAATCTCCTAGTCTGACATAACTGCACATTTCAGACATGTCAACATGCAACACTTCAGAGATGTCAAGCATCATCCCCCCAACTCGACTCTCTGCATGCTTCTCCAGATTAAAAATTCAAAATATTGCCACACTACTTTTATAAAACAGAGCAGATAAATATAAGTAATACACACTAAGAATTCTAAATGTATAAAATAATTATTTTTTCCAATAACTTAACATATATTGCTCTGTAGCACGTGAAAAATTTGCTAACATCCATTAACATTAATCGATCAGTTCCAGAAAGTCAGCGCTAACTTGCTCTATAATTTCTTTCAAATTTCCTAAAATTCTACCCTTATTGGCAGATGTCTATCACTCGAACTTTCTTCTGCTTAAACAAGCAAAACAAACATAATTTCTATCTTACAAGTTCTCCCTCTGTTTTGGACCTTCATTTAATATTTAACAGTGGTTGTTTTTTTAATTTTTTTTTAAATGAAGAGCAGTTTTACCCAGCAACTTTGTTATTCGTCCATCTTTCCATTATTATTGTAGCCCTTTCTCCCAAGGCCAACTGCTGCTTAATAAGGGGAAAGAGATCTTTCATCTCTGACATCAGACCTCTCCCACCCATTCAGTGTTCGCCACTATAGCACAATGTCACTTACTCTGTTGTCACTCCTTGAAGACCCATATCACTTTTTTTAGTGTATCAAGTTAGCACTTCCCTTGGGTGCTGGGCTGGCCACTCAACACTGTAAAACTCTACTGCCAATCATGAGTGGAAAGGTGATCTGCTGTGGTGACCCCTAACCGGGATAAGCTGAAAGAAGAAGAAGAAGTTAGCACTTCCCTAGCCACTGCTGGACCCATGTAAGTTCCAATACTCTCCTGGATAAATCATTCAAGTCTCACCGGATGTAATAGTTTAAACATAATGTTCAAGTTACATGTTAACCGCATGACTGGCTAGAACATTATTCTTCCCTGCCATCTAACTTGGGAATAGCCCTGATGGATATATATTTGTTTATTGTTCCACATTAATTTATAACCTGGAAGCAAGCACTTAACCAGTACCCTTTTGCTAAGAGCAAAATTCCCAAATCTCACAGTTATAATACTGGGCCATTTGTCACTCTCAGCATGGGGTCTCCAAAGGTCTTTTGTACACTTTCTGTCTTATGTCTTCTTCTTACTTAAAAACTATCCAGGAAGCAATCATCTCTTTGATTCTCTGAATACAGAGTATGCCTTCATGTTACTCAAGGAATGCAATTCACCTGACATTTTTCCTGTTCAGTTTATCTTCATATTCTACATACTGTGGTTCAACATAGTCCTGGCAAGCTTCAGCAATTTCCATTACAGCTTGCATTTTCACCATATCAACAGTCTGCCATTGTACTCTATTTGGATGGGGTTGGGGTGCCATAGTTTCTCCCATTTCTAAAAGCCTTTCTTCTGTTTTAGTAATTAGAACTGAAGAACTACCTTCATTTCTTGTATTTCTTTGAAAATTATAACCAGGGACACCTTTGAGCAGCCACTGTCAGTCTGTTTCATAAAATCCGCATTGTCTTGATCTCCATTATGTTGTAGTCTTCTGCTGCAGACAGCCCACTGTCCCTCTTTTTGCTAAATTACTTTTTCTTTATTTTCTTTTTTCATATCATGACTGACAATTCCTACAGCTTAATAATACCTTAGTGACCTTTAAAGACTATATCAAAGTTAATTAATCATTATAAAGAGACACTGAGGCTGGGGGAGCACAAGATTGGTACCATGCACACTAGAGGGTTGCCATACCAGACGTCCTCAAGGTGAGTGATATCTTTTGACAAATGCATGGCAAAAGTGGCATTATATTCAATAATTACCCTAAAAAGAGATGTATAAACAAGAATTAAGACTTCTATAGATCTGGGGAGAATCCTTTAGAAATTAATTAAGCCAGATAGAAGGATTTCTGAGCTAGTATACAGACATGGTGGTCAAAGGCTAAGAATTTCTCAGCAGGCATACCTAGACCCTGTATAACTAGCAGGGAGAGTCGCTGTATATAAAAGTTTGATTTGAGTAGCTGTCTTTGAACCAGTTCTTTATTTTTCCTAACCCACAACTGACCATCAGCTGCCACCAGCTCCTCTCATCCTTAACTAGGTCTACAGGATGTGGCTTAGCCTGATCCAGTGAGGATAATGATGCAGCATTTTACTGGTACTGGAGAGTGTGCTATAACTGCACAGGCCCACAGGAGTCTTGCAGGCTCTGCGGCCACTGGCTTCAGGAAGTGCATGCACATTTTTATGCATGCACAAACTGCCAATTAAATGACATACCGCTTATGCAGCAGAGAGACCACCAGGTATGTAACTTTGCTGACATTGTCTGGTCACTCCGATTTTCTGTGCAGGACCTTTAATGCCCATGTCACTAATCAGACAGAGGTCACCTGCAGCACAGTAATGGCTTTATCCCTCTGAACCATCAGGCTGCTCATTCGTGAACCAGTTCTTAACATAATCTATCCCTGCTGAAGCAACTGAGAGTCAATGGAAGAGTAAATAGCAACAACCAGTTTGCAGCTGCCTGCAAATGTAGATGACAATAGCCAGAATTATTGTCCTGAATGTCTAAGAAATAGTTGTCAGACAGAAGAGTCTTGACACTGAGACTTGTAGTATATCACTCATATCTTCCTTACTTTCTGAAGTGGGACCTGCAGTTCTAATTGCATTAGTTTGTGGCTTCTTACAGACAGACAGTTAGCTATCCACTGTACAACATCTGGATTTATATTCACATTTATAAGTCTGTCAATGAGGCCTCAGTGGAGAATACTGTCAAAAGCTTTGGTCAGGTCCAAAAATGCTGGATCTATCAAATCAGTTACCAGAAATACATACATAAAGACAACATTGGCAGAGGGAGCAAAAGGTTCAAAGAGAGGTGTAAAATAGTGTAGTGTGGGACTGGCAAACAAACTCTGCCTTTACTTTTCTAGTTGTTTGATCAGAAACTGTGTCATCCCATTCATAATGATGTATTCCTCCAGCAGAAAGTAAACAGCACATTCATTTTGTTATAACAACAAATCATGATATGGCGAATTACATTATATAATTTTTGCTATAAGATTCACTTACTGAATTGCTTATTATTACCCTGAAATAGACTTTGTTTCCTAGCTGCTACAGGTTCAGAGCACTGATGAAATTTGTTGTGCCACATTGAAATATTCTGTGGCTTCTTCCAATATAGTAACTGTAAACACCTAAATTAAATTACTCAAGCAGAAGAGATACATAACAATAAGAAAACTGACTTGGTAGCATTCACAAAACACAAACTATATGGGTCATACTGGTTACTGGTTATAAATTAAAAGTTACATCTTTCAGACTGTCAGACCACAAATTCCAGAGGTAAGCTGATGTTAAGTAAACAAAAACAACAGCTGCATCTATATTTTAGCATTCATACATTTGTTTAAAAATGAAGCTTGTTGGTCATAATTTTAGAAGATATATGAATGGAAACTGCAGTGTGGTTGTTACGACTTAAGTCTGCTCGCTCTGTGCAGGAAATGCATGGCTTCTGAGATTAGTGGCAAATGATTTGAAAGACATTCTCCCAGATTCTCGAAAGCTTGCACGGTGTGCAAGATCGATGCAGGAGCTCAAGCAGGCTATATGTCTGCCGTGTGATCCAGGAACAGCCTGCAGGGGCATGCATGAACGCTCCTGCACTAATCCTGCATGGACGAAGCCCTTGTATGCAAATCACCCCATTTGCAGGAGAAAGCTATGCAAATGAGGGGTTTTGCAATCCAGGAAGCTTGCAACCGTCTGTGCAGGACTAGTGCTATCTGCAGAAATGTACTCGGTTAGTAACCAAGTACATTTCTGCAAAATCCAAAATGGAGCTGTGACAGCTCCAAATAAAGGCTGCATATCATGTAGTAAGCATGCCAATGGCCAAGTATAAGGCCATTGTCATTGCAAACATTAAAAAAATTGCAAAAATCAACTTTTATTTATTTTTTTGCCGATCTCGGGTGTTTAAGCGTAGGGTAGTCGTGTGCAAACGGGATCGGGGGGAAAATAACAAAATGAACCTAAATTAAGCATTCTAACTAAAATCAGTATTCTGCCATGCAAGTCAATGGCAGGCAGAAGACAACATGGCCAGTGAATAGTGGTTGCTAAAGTGGGGGGGGGGGCTTAGTGTGAGACATGTAACTATGCATTAGCAGGCAATCCTATGCAAATGAGGGGAAGGATAGTGAATCCCAGTTTTCCCCAGCATGTGAGCCAGGTCCCAACAGTGTAAGAGCAGGAATAGCTTGGTGCAAGCCTAGGAGTTAGGTGACATCATGGGTGTGTGTGTCAGGCATACTGTAAGCGAATTGGAGCCCTGTGGCTCAGGTTTGCTCCTAGCTGAGCGCTAGGGGGTGTGTCCAAACCTGCCTAGCACTCTTTACAAAGCCTAAGTGGGTGCGTGCACCGCGCATCAGGTTTTACAGGAAGAAAAAAGAAGTTAAACCAGGAAATAGCAGTACTGTGCACATTTGAGCACTGTGTTTGCACGGCGCACACCTGGGTTTAAACAGAAAGGCAATGGGAAGGGAAAACAGCAGTAGGAAGGTAATCAAGGAGAACTAGCTTAGCTGGCAGGTAAATTGTATCAGAATCAGCCAGTTACACAGGCAGCAGACCAGCCCAGCCCAGAACACTACCATAAACTATGCAAACACCTTCCCTTCTAGTTTTTCCCACACTCTACACCACCGGTGTATACAAGCGGGGAAATTTTAACAAACAAACCTACAAAATGAGAAGGGCTGCAGCAGGCAACATAGAACAACATGTGCAAGAGGCTGAGGGTGGTGAGGATGTGAATGCTGCCAATCAGCCCACAGTGAGGAGACAGAGAAGAGTGTACAGACCCAGGGTAACCTACCAGGGGCTACATGAGCTGGAGATAGTGGAGCACTATAGGGTGGGCAGAGACCTCCTACAGCAAATTGTTGAGCTGTACCGGCCACACCTGACACACCAAACTGACCGAGGGGAACCCATCCCAGTGGATACCAAGGTATGAGTAGGCCTAGGAATACTAACCGCAGGTACTTCCCAAAGCTCAACTGGGGATATCATGGGGATCTCACAGGCATCAGCAGCCAGTGTATTCCACCAGTTCCTGCATGCCATGTCAGCACATGCCAATGAGCACATATATTTCCTCAACACCCGTGAGGTGTTGGCCAGCAATATGCATCCCTTCCACCAAATAGCAGAATACCCTGAGGTAGTAGGTGTTATAGACTGCACGCACATATGCATCAAAGCACCACCTGATGATCAGGGTAGGGCCTACATCAACCGCAGGAGCATCCCCTCCATCAACTGCCAGGTCGTATGTGATGCTCAGGGCATTATAATGAATGTGTGTGCTGGCTGCCCTGGAAGCTATGATGATTCCCACATATGGCATCTGACTCAGCTGTACCAGAGATTTGCCAATGGGGACATCCCCTATGGTCACCTAGTGGGGGATGCTGGTTGCACACTGGAGCCGTGGCTGATGACACTCATCAGAAATGCACACACACCTGAACAAGAATGCCATAATGAGGCACACGCACAGACCAGACTTATAATAGAGCATGTGTTTGGGATGCTCAGGTCACAGCTCTGGTGTGTGGACACATCTGATGGAGCCTTGCAGTACTCACCAGCTACATGTACCCAAATTGTTATGGTATGTGCCTTGCTACACAATATGATCCTGCGGAAACAGCTGCAGCAGGAACAGCATGTGGCAGGGCCACACAGTCCCCCACCAATGCCAAGGCCTGCACAGGCACAGAGTGACTTGGATGAGGAACAACCTGAGCCTGCCCCAGTTGGCAGATGGAGGCATGCCCAGTATGCTGAGGCTATGGCAAAGAGACAATGCATAGCACATACACTGATACAGTAGGGACCAAGGGAATGACACCTCTCTCTGACTCGCACATACAGTAAAAGGGATGCCAAACATGACACTACCTGTGCTCAACCATGTATAGGGAGTGTACTATCGGGGTTGGGAGGGTGGCCTAATGGTTAAGGTGTTTGCCTTACAAACACAAGGTGCTGGGTTTGAGTCTCACAAGGGATAATTGGCTAGACTTAAAATTGCTCGCAAGGGCAGTTAGCCTAGTACTAATCTATGAACCTATGAACCTATGCATCTGACATAGGCAGCCCTCCAGCACCATCTGCAAGTCTGACACACCCTCAAGGTAAGTCAATCAACCTACCAATTGCCAAATGGAGTAGAATGTGTCGTTACCTGTATCTATGGTATGGATGTGAGCATACAAGGGAATAGGGTGGCTGAATGTTATTTCAGCAGGCAGTAGACACCCATAGTGGCACCATGACATCTGTAACACATACTGGAGTAACCATAGTAGCCATAGTAGCCAGTACTACACAGGGTGACAAAACCCACTGCAGGAAATGCGCTGAGCGACATATGTGTCCATATGACCCATACATGCCAGTCAGGGTGGTTCACATACTCGACAACAGTATCAGCCAGCAGGACAGGTGTAGACAAACCCAAACAGAGACTCTACCTGTGCTATGGCCTCTGAATGATGGCTATAGTTAACCTCCCCCCCAAGCCTACACAGACAGACTACAGCAGGTCAGGCAGTGGGATGTTAGTTCTGAAGGGTAGGAAGTTAGACACTAATATGTAGGGCATCCAAAGCTACGATCTGTAGTACACTGGTATGCCTCTAGTCAGCATGATAGGTAAGAATACAGAATGAAATGGAGTACCTGACATACCAGTACAGTCATAGCAAATGTGTACAAGTGTCAGGTGTGCCCCCCCCATCCTACATAGTAATGTAATTACAGTCAGATGTGCCCCCCCAATCCTCTGTAGAAATGTAGAAATAGACAGGTGTGCCTCCCCGCACCCTACGTAGTAATGTAACATCCTACATAGTAATGTAATTACAGTCAGATGTGCCCCCCCCCAATCCTCTGTAGAAATGTAGAAATAGACAGGTGTGCCTCCCCGCACCCTACGTAGTAATGTAATAGCAGTCAGGTGTGCCCCCCCCAACCCTCTGCAGAAATGTAGAAATAGTCAGGTGTGCCTCCATCTAACGTAGAAATGTAGTAACAGTCAGGTGTGCCCCCCCTCAATTCTGTGCAGAAATGTAGAAATAGGTGAGCCCCCACCATCCTGTGCAGAAATGTAGGAACAGTTATTGCCAAATGCTTGATGGATACCCTGCAGAAACAGCATCCTACCTGTAGGAGTACAATACAAAGGTCAGCACTGTAGTACTAACTACCTGGACTCGATCCACACATTAAATACAGATGGGCATACTGGGCATGCTCACACACTTAAACACATGAAGGCCATGTCTGCAAACACCAGTGGACCAGACATATCTGGCAATCGCAGTTGTTAGTGCAGACACTCGTCAGTATGCACCAATCATGCCTTGCACACACAATGGATAGGAATACAGACATATATGTCAGGACATCACACTATATTAAGCCAAAGGTAGACATACATAGATGTGTGGAAGAGGGTGACTTTGACAAGGAGCCATCCAGGCCTGTCCCACCCAGCACATAGCCAAAGGGCCCCAACCACATGAGGGTCAGATATCACTCACTGCAGATACTAGCCACCAGTATCTGGCAGCATTACAGACTATGTGGTGCATGTGCCAGCTGTGCAACATGACTGTACAAGGAAGTAGTAATCTAGCAGCTGTATACACGTACCTGTGAAATATGACCCTGTGTGTGCCCGCATGTGGGGTGTCAACCTCTAAATGAATGGGTTATGGCCCATGCACACACACTGCCCTCCCCATAGCCCTACTATGACAAGCCTGCTGAGGTCATCCACTGTGAAATACACCTTTGGGACAGCTATAGCCCAGTAATTTCCTTAGCATGTCCCATAACTTTGTATTGCTGTAGCGTGCTAAAATAGTTTGTTAGGAGTTCAAGTCCCTGACATGGCAACTGTGTGTGTGTCTGTCTGTGTAGAGTGCAATGCTTTTTAGGGTAGTCACGCTCCCTACAATTCAAATGCTCAACTTTGGCAAGGCTGCTTATGTCATCCACCTAGAAATACACCTCTGGGAAGATTGCAGCACAGTAGTCTCTGTAGCACGTCCTATAACTGCGTACTGCTGTAGTGTGATAAATGAGTTCGATAGCTGTTCTAATCCCACACTTGGCAAGTGTGTGTCTGTCTGTATAGAAAGCAATGCTTTTTAGGGTAGTCATACTCCCTACAATTTAAATGCTCAACTTTGGCAAGGCTATTGATGTCATCCACCTAGAAGTACACCTCTGGGAAGGCTACAGCCCAGTAATCTCTGTAGTGTGTGCTATAACTGTGTACTGCTGTAGTGTGAAAAATTAGCTAGATAGCTGTTCTAATCCCACACTTGGCAAGTGCCTGTCTGTCTGTATAGAGAGCAATGCTTTTTAGGGTAGTCACACTCCCTACAATTCAAATGTTCAACTTTGGCAAGGCTGCTGATGTCATCCACCTAGAAATACACCTCTGGGAAGTTTGTAGTCTAATAATCTCTGTTGCGTGTCCTTGAACAGCGTATATGTGATAAATTAGTTAGGTAGCTGTTCTAATCCCACACTTGGTAAGTGTGTGTGTGTCTTTCTGACTCTGTGTAGAGAACATGGGTTTTTAGGGTAGTCACACTCACTACAATTCAAATGCTCAACTTTGGGAAGGCTGCTGATGTCATCCACCTAGAAATACACTTCTGGGAAGGTTGTAGCACAATAATCTCTGTAGTGTGTCCTGTGACTGTGTACTACTATAGTGTGATATAGAACTCTGGTAAGGTTCTATTCCCACCCATGGCAGTTCTAGAGGTTTTGTGTGTGTTTCAATGTCTGTGTAGGGAGCAATGCATTATAGACTAGTCACACTTAGTACAATTCAAATGCCCTACTTTGCCAATCCTGCTGATGTCATTCATTGTGAAATACCTTTGGGGAAGGAGTTCTCCAGTAATCCCCA
Organism: Protopterus annectens; assembly: GCF_019279795.1. Lineage (NCBI taxonomy): Eukaryota > Metazoa > Chordata > Ceratodontiformes > Protopteridae > Protopterus > Protopterus annectens. Next base: position 1,539,802,832 of record NC_056737.1, read on the forward strand.
TGGTTCATAATATAATAGCTCCATGCTGTAGTGTGATATAAACCGCTGTTAGGGTTTCTACACCCACACATGTTGGTTGGAGATGTGTTTTGTGTGTGTCACTGCCTGTGTAGGGAGCAATGCATTTTTGCCTAGCCACACTTACTACAATTTGAATGTCCTACTTTGGCAGTCCTGCTGATGTCATCCAATGTGATATAAACCTTTGGGGAAGAAGTACTCCAATAATCTCTGTGGTGCATACTATAACTGCGTAGTGCTGTAGTGTAATAAACTAGTTAGGTAAAGGTTCTACTCTCAGACATGACAGGTGTGTGTGTGTGTGTTTGTAACTTGTATCCTGTGTGGAGGTGGGTGTGAGTGTGTGACATCTACCCAGAGCACAGTCTCAACCCATGTCTCATACACACACATGCCTAGCCAACAGCCAGTATGTGCGTAGTACACTGCATATTGACCACTGATAGTAACTATGGCGTGATTGCAGTGGGCTTCAGAGGGCATGGTACCCTGTCCATCTGCCCAATAGGCATGTGCATGCAGACAGTGCACCTTCCCCATGTTCCCCACTGGACACCTGCCACACCTGTGGTGCCATCACATGTGATCCACAAAGGACATACCATGCCTGAAAACATGCCTTGTATGGACAGATGCCACTGACACCAGGGAATGCTGTTAGCATGCTATCAATGTAGGTGCAGGGCAAACCTGCTGTCCATTACCAGTTCCCGCCACAGGTGACCAAGACTGGCACATCTAATGATAATCTGTGTACACAACATGGGCCAGACACCCCGGGTACAGTTCCACATGTCACTGTACATGCATGTGGGAAGTGTGCACATCCTAGACACCATCCATGTCATGGACTAAGGAACACATACATGGCAAGCGATGTACAGCATTGGCCACATGCAATAGTCACCCAGGTGACTGGATGGTGGCTACAATACCCACCTGTGTGGGCAAATGCAGAAACTACAGCCCTGAGCCACAATGCAGACCATTGTCATGTGGTCTGATGCCAAGGTATACCCATCACCTAGCCTTGTATAGCCATCTGGCACAGTCGACCACCACACATCCGTGCAGAAATACACCCATGCATGTCAGTACTGGCACCCTGTGTGTTTGTGTGTGTTGTATGACGTGTATGATCACATCCACACTCACTACAACCCCCATTGGCATACTGAAGCATGCTGTCTGATGTCAGACACCCCCCCATACCCTTCGCCCATATAACCTTCGTATGGCCCGTGTGTTGCATCAGATACCTGCACAGTAATGTGTTGTGGAAATCTCACTAGTGATGAGTTGTAATCCTGGCCCTGCCAAGTGTGTCAATGTGTGTGCATCCCTGTGAGAGTGTGGTTGTGTTGATGCTGGCACCTGTTCATGCTGACAGGCACGTGTACTTCACCTATCGTCTAGCTACCATATCCCTGTTGCAGATGTCGCTCACCATCACATATATGTTCTGAGGGCTCCGCAACAGGTTACCTATGAGGTGCATCCAATAACTGCATAGAACTGTGATAACACCACATAGTCGTCAGGGGTTTAATACCCTGTGCTGGTAGGTGTATGGCACAAACTTGCTTAAGTTTTATTCTCCCAACCCTCCCTGACTTGTCTTTGCCTCTATCTGCCCCTCTCACTCCCTCACTGGTGGATGTGGAGACCTACACCTGCTTTGCTTAGGCAGCAGCATGTGTACCTTAAGTTATGCTTATGATCAGCTGATGGCCTCTGCATGAATTGCAGCCCTCCCCTAGCCGATTGCATATAGAACAGCTGTGGTGACATTCCCATAGCCAATTGCATGGAAACACACTCCAATATCTAGGAACGTCATGTTGGTGTTGGAACTTTTCATTCACTCTGAGCAGGAACTCAATATGTTGTTTGGCAAACAACATCTCAGATGGATTGGGGATTTACCTCTGACAACATACTCTGTGGAAACAGGCCAACACACAGGAGGGGGGTGTGCCTGACCTGACTACATACTGTAAGTGCTGCTATACTGCATTCAGAGTAATGTTGGTTTAACAGGGTGTGTTCGGATATAGCTGTCCTACATGTATTAATACCTGCCATGTCAGTTCTATGTTTATGAGGACTCCTCATCTCTAGGGTCATCTGCAGACTGGGCAGTGTGTGGTGACTTTGCTTTCAAGTGTTACCCACAGAGCATGTATCTGTGAACTGCAGAAGGTAGTGTGAGGACTGCAGTCTGTAGATGGTGAAAGCCGTGACAGTTACTGACTTCATATCCCTCATAGGACATATCTTGCAACAAACCCTGTTACAACAGTAAATGTATGATGTTATCACAGCAACATGTCAATATTGGCCCTGTGTATGTGCTTCCAGCCACAACTCAGTCAACCTTTGTACATATGTCATGCATTAAGAGGTACATATGTGCAGTACACCATAATTAGTGTCATCATATCTGATAACAAGCCAGTGAGATATCAGACTGCTGCATATGTTATGTACAGTAGGGGTTATATTTGATGACATAACCTGGACATTCTGTGGTTGTTTGTATAGTACTGACGTCTGTGTACTTATGGTGAATGTCGACAGTGTGTGTATTGTTAATATGTACCTTGGCCTGTGTACAGACTGTGGTAGATGTCATCTTCCTAGGTCCCATCCTATCTGATGTTACATGCTGCTCCACTGAATGTTACAGTATTGGCTTACATGTTTGTAGGGCCATACACACACATGTCCCATACCACAGATGGGTATCACACCACACTGTGTAGTGGCCCAGTATATGTAGAGTTAGTGTGTGAGTGGCACATATGAGGATGGTGTTGAACAGATAGTCCATATACTGTAATATTATGCTAGCTTACCATATGCGGCTGTGGCTGTGTTCACATTGGTTGTGGTTATGCACTTTCACACAGGTGTATCTTATCCTGTGCTGTGACATGCCTGTAGAGCCTGTTATATATGCAGGTACATGTGCATTCCCTCATGGGAGATGTAGGCCAGTGTTGAGCCAGTCTGCCTGTAGCCTGCACATTGCTTTGTTGCATGCCTAGCAGCTTAGTGTACTTACCCAGTGAGGTGTCATGTCCAGATACTTGCCAGATGTACTGCTGCTGGGCCTCCCTTACCAGTCATGTATGTCAGACAGAGCGGTGGGATGCTGTACAGATGTATGTCAAAATATAGTGGGTAATATGTGTCCATGGCACCTCTGTACCAGCAGTTAGTATGTGTCAGGACAAACAGGGGTGTGTGTATGCATAATCTATGGGGACAACTGTATACCAGTCATTATGTGTTATACCCATCTACATGGCTGCTAACATCCATATTGTCAGGCTTGGTCCATATGTTCTGCACTAAGGAGGTCTGTGTATACCTCTGGACTGTACAGAGTGTGTCAGAATGTCCACATCTATTGGCCAATATCTCTGCTGTAGTCCACAGGAGCATTACATGCTTACAGCGGTACTGCACTATGATGTCCTTAGGATGTCTGTCAGTAGCCAATGGACCACATGTGAAAAGCAGATGTGACCTCCCACACACACACCATGTCTGTGAAGACAATCCTATTACAGTAGCAATAGTCTGTTAATATACCTGTTATACATGCCTGACATCCCCTTGTACTGCGAAGGTGGGACTATAGGTGCTGCAGCAGGCTACACCCCATGTTCAGGACATATGGTGAATATATATGTACATATGATAATAAAGATATCTATATAGATAATTGCACATGTACATATCGACATATATAGATGGGTGTGTATATGTACATAGATATGCATATACCGTACATGTCACCGATCTTGACATTACTTACATAAAGTGGGTTACTGCAGGCCTACTGGCTCCTGCCATACAGACTGTTCTGTGTGCCAGTGTGCCTGTGATGGTGTCAGTTATGGCTTGTTATTTAACAGTTGCATCCCATTTGGTCAACTGATGTCTTTACCACCTAGTGATTGTGTACAGAGTGTAGATAGAGGCTGCTGGTCTACACACCTGCATCACTTACTGTTTATTGTGTGGTATCATGTGGCCCAGTCTGTCTTTACTATTGTACGACTTGAAGGGTTTGGCCTGCACAGCAACAGTTGTGGAACTTTCCATACTACTGTATTAGTATAACTGTTTCACAGTTGCATTATTCTGTTGATATGGATGTCATTGTCTGACCAGCTATATTACATGGCATATAAATCTGTAATAGCACACAAATAAAGCTATTCCATTTCTGCAAACCTGTGTGTGGGGTTTATCCTATGACCTCTCTGTGAGTATATGTTGCAGGCAACGAATGTCATTTGTATGGGTGGCTCATCCAGTGTCCGGTTGTTAGGGTGTTAACTGTAGGCATAATGGCTGTACCATATTGTGTGCGCCTACTACATAAGTATCTTACTGTACATATCTCTAGAGTGTGTATGTGTAGTCACATGTGTATATATATATATATATATATATATATATATATATATATATATATATATATATATATATATATATATATATATATATATATATACATATATATATCTGTATCTGCATATATGTGTCTGTATATATGTATCCTGGGGATGTTGATAGCTTCCACATTTTACATTTCCTATGGGAGCCAAACTGTACTGCATGATATGTTATCAATACCAGCCTGACATCATACAGGTGGGATGTAGTACTGTTAACATCTTGTGCCCATGTCGTGTCAGGTCTTAGTTATGGGATCTGCAACACTTGGTAGTGTTTTGCAGGGCAGACGTGTTTGGCTGTGGGGGGGGGGTATGCTAGTGGACATATATGTTTCTGTTAATCTACCATTGCTATCTACAGATGTATGGCCATATATACTTATATATATATATATATATATATATATATATATATATATATATATATATATATATCTGCTTACATATATATAACTATGTCCGTATATATACCTACATAGATATATATAGGTGTAGACATATATACGTGTGTCGATGTAGGCATTTGCATGTATATAAGTCCATATATATTTATATATATATGTATATATTTCTAAAAAAATAAATATATATATAGATATGTTGTATCTGTTTAGATATTAATCTATTTGCACACACACATACATCTAAATGTTGGTATACATTCTCTGTACTGTTGCATGACTGGGCTGGATGATATGTTTCTGAAAACATCACATTTATGTATATCTGGCATGGCTTAGTGGTAAATCACTTTGTCTATGGTGTGCAGGGTCCTGCATTCAAACCTTGCAGAAGCTGTTTATTTTGTTGCTGGGCAGAACATGGGCCGTTGGATATAGAGTGATTAAGGCACTTCAAAGCAGTTCTAAGCGGGTTTGCAGAGGTTTGCATTGAGGTAAGCACTGCTAACTTCCGGTTACAGTTTCTTATACTCAATTAGCTTCTAAATTGCTTAACGTGTGCAGGCATTGCTTACCCCTGTGCAAACAGGCTTAAACCCACTTACTGCTGCTTAAAAGTGCTTACTGCTGATTACACCAGTGCTAATTTCTTTGAAAAGAAAAGAAAAAGGGGTTGATAGGAAAGTGGTGAAAAAAGGGGCACAAAGAGGAAAAGACAGTAGGGAAAATAGCTAGGAATGTGCAGGAGGGTATAGGGAAGGTCCATAGCTACATTTCTTCTACAGCAACAGCTGTGCATATACACTGAATTTGGAGGTAGATTTGGACACTTAAACCTCTGGGAGAGGGGTGAGGACAACAATAATAAGTTATGATGTCAATTAGACCGGATTAGATGTGTCCAGTGGACATGTGTGCGAAATGGACAGCTATGTATGGAGCGTGATTTTTTTGTGGGAACAGATTGCCCTTTTTCTTTTTTTTTTCAGGTGAGAGTGGGATGTTGGGGAGGGGTAGTAGGTATATTTGGGGAGGTAGGTTGGGTAGGTTAACAGACAAGACACACAAGATGCATACAGGGGCAGTATATGACACATGCGGGGGGTAAACACCTTGATGGGGAGGGGTGTTGGGATATCGGAAGCCCACTATCCCCCTAGTGGTAACAGTGGGACTGAGGTCCTCACCCATGGGCAGTCACCACTGCACCTTCACAGCCCTGAAGGTGGCCGTGCTTGGGGCTGAGCCACAGAGCCAGGCTGAAGGCTGACACTCTGATCGCGACATGCAGCCCTCGAGCTGGCATAGAAGATCACCGAACTGCTCGTTGATTGCTCTACACACCACGACCCCAACCTGGCGACGGGTGACAGGTGCCTGTCCGTGCCCACTCCCGGGGGGGCGAGCCCCATCCCCTGAGGTGGTTCCACCCGAAGGTGGTGCAGGACCAATGGACATGGAGGTCCGGGGTTGGGCCCCAGACATGCTGGTGCCCGGTGCCTCGGCCAGCTGAGGTGGGACAAGTGGGTCTGCTGGCACTGGCCTTCCCAAGTGTGCTATACCTTTTAGATTTCAACATCATATATGGTTAGTAATAGTCAACACATTCCAGTGTTAGGTATAACAGCATGCATAGATATTCCCATTAACCCAGACACCAGATACAGAACAGTTGCAAAGCAAACAAAACACATGCATATATGGGACCACAGTGGTAATAAGAACAGCATGCAGGTACACTGATGGCACCATGCCAACAATGTTGGAATAATTCAATATGGCACATGCATGGGAACCATTAAAATATTTATCAAACAATTGGACATTATCAGAGTCAGTACATACCAGTTGGGGTGGGTATGTTGATTATTGTTGGAGATAAGGTGGTGGGGGAAGAAAGATGTCAATTAACAAGTAGTATATTCCTGTACTCCACATTACTTTCCTAGTCAGTGCTGTTATGTGTACCTTACAAGTCTTACTACACTACCCTATAGACTTATATTGGACTCTGATATGGCTGTCGACATCATTACACATGAACCGGTTTTACCTGCAGTATACACCTCTTACCTGATATATTTGTGGAGGGAATGTTTATTAACACTGATTAACTGTTTGTACACATACGCCCGGATTCTGGGTTGATGTTTTGCACTGTGCTATCCAACTCTTTCTGCACAGACTCTGGCCATGTGTTGATCACATACTGGCGTGCCTGGACATATCTAGAATATTGCCCTCTTCCACCTTTAGTGACCTGACACACACATATACATGCTTTCCTACACAGTTATATTATGTAGCACAGTGTGGGCAACTATTATTCAGAGAAACTGCAACACTCACAATCCCCTACAATACCAGGGTGGACGGTACCAGTACAGGTTATATCGGTCTGTATTTCTCAGAACAGTGTTCGTATCCAATGTACCTGTGTGAGCAATGTTTGTTAGCACTACCTTACTGTTGCCACACAAAGTTCCAGATTACACATTAGTATTATGCACATACATCTCACTCTGTTACTGTACACACTCTGGTCACAGCTTGACAACACGGGAGTGTAGATAGGACATACTTGAAATATTGCTCTCCTAACAGTTTCAGGGGTTGTAGCAGTGACATGTGTGTTCTCATGATGGTTGGCAAACACTTGTATTCCCTGTTTGCTGGCTATACATCTGGGATCATCCCACAGACTTACCAGGGGGACAGGGGGACAGGCAGCAGATATGGGCACATATACTGGACATTCTGGCCTCATGCATACAGTTGTGGGGAATGAATCTGTATGCAGTCTAATTCCACTCCCAGGATTCAGATAATGGCTGTGTCTGCTACAACTTAAACACTGTCCATCACAGTTGTGTCTGCCACATTGATATTGCTGTATATCTCCAATCTGCTTTCTATCTTATTAATCCCCTGTGCTTATGCATTCTGACCTTGTATAACAACATTCTTATACAGATTTCCTAGACAGTTATATGTTGTAGGACAGTGTGGGTGACAGTGATGTGTAATGCCGCATTATTCAGAGCAAATGCATATCATTCTTGTAATTCTGGGCACAGTGTTGGTATCTGACAGACCTGTGGGAGGAATGTTTATTAATACTACCTGAATGTTCCCAGACACAGTACCAGGTTCCACATTACTATTATGCACATACATCTCAATCTGTTACTGTACACACTCTGACCACAGCTTAACAAGTTGGGGTGTAAATGGGACATACGTGGCTTCTTAGTCACATAAGGTATTGGGGAGTTGCTAGTGTGCCAGGTTTGTTGTTATAGATTTGTGTCAATCAGTTGTATTTCCTGTTTGCTGCCTATACGTTTGGGATCATCCCACTGATTTCCCAGGGGGACAGGTTGATAGGCAATAGATATGGGTCACTTTAATAGACATTCTGGACATATCTGTACAGTTGTGGGGTATGATTCTATATGCAGACTACTACCACTGGCAGGATTCGAACTGTGGCTGTGTGTGCTAAAAAAGCAACAGCTCACATCTCAGTTGCATGTGCTATTCAGTTTTTGCTGTTTGCATTTTTCCTGTTTACTGTCTATGTGTCTCTCAGTTGTACTAAATGGCCTCTGGGGATTACACCTGTCATATACAGGCATTCCTACACATTAAATTTATGGTGCATGATGTGGGTAACAGTGCTTAATACTACAGTACTATTACATGATTGCAAATCTACATTACCATATGATACCAGAATATACACATGCAGTCCAGCAGTTAGACTTGTTTTGTCAGGATATTACACTTTTATTGCCATACAAACAATATGAAACTCTTCCTGCCATATTCTCTAGTGTATGCAGTACTTGTCTTGAACAATACAGGTTTTATACTAGCAATTAATTTACTACTATGTTTATTTTTATTTCCTATGACAGTAAAAGCATGAGTATTACTGACCTACCTTGCATCACAACTGTGCCAGACAGCAAATGTGGGCCTCCTGGTTCTGTGGCCCACTCTGTTGCAGCTGTGGGGGACCCAAGAGGAATATTTAGCCATACCTATCCATGATATACCTGAGCTGGCACTTATTACACACATACTGGGGTGATACTTACACATGTCTGGTACATCATCTGATGCTCTAGCCCCTTGGAGCCACTCCTCCAAGAAGTCCCCCTTCTGCTGCTTCAGGTCGGCATAGTGGTGCCTGACCTGCTCACCAATGTGGGGTATGCCAATGGCACTGGTGAGGTTGTGGGTGAGATGGTCTCAGGCCTCTGCCTTATATTGGGAGCCCTGGTACTGGCCCTGCAGCAGTCTCTGTGCATGGTCTTTAACTAGGAGTCCTGCCATGACCTTGAACTCCTGGATGCACCAGTGCTGCACCCAGAAGTGCACACCTTCTCCCCTTACTGCCATAGTGCCTGCAAGGGGAAGCTACAACCAGTTATGAGATGTATTCCCGCATCTAGGGTTTTAGTAGGGCCGATTTCCCGCACTTTTTTTGCCGGTTTTGAAAAGGTTAAGCTATGGGCAAACCTGCTTACCTAAGGTTGGGATTGTTTAAAGGAGCATACCACTGGGCACAAAGAGTTAGCTGGTCTACACATTGCTCACACCTCCTATGCTAGCCTGTGCAATGCTTAGCATTGCTTACATTAGACCTTCATTATAATGACTTTTTGGCATTGTATTATTATTCATTACACCTTATATGTATGCCTGGTATCCCTGATTGATGTGTACATACACTCTGTGGGGTTCTTGTGTTTTATTGGGGACTTCAACACTTTATTAAAATTACACCTCACTTCTGAGCTTACTGCTGTACTCCAGTTCACATATTTATGTTATGTAGTGGGTTATGGCACATATAACTGGATATTGATGCCTTTTACAGGTTCAGTTTGGTTATACTATGGTGGGGACATGTTTACTACTACCTCATTCTTCTGTACTGCTGTGATGGCTTGGTGGAAAACTACTGGGACTATGGTGCATAGGGTCCTGGGCTTGAGACCTGCATAGCTGTTTATTTTGTTGAAGGGCAGAACAAGGGCCGTTGGATACTGAGTGATTAAGGCACTTTTGAGCAGTTGTAAGCAGGTTTGCATGATGGTAAGCACTGCTAAGCTACCATTACATCTGCTTACAGAGAGTTAGCTTTAGAATTGCTTAGCCAGTGTAGGCATTGCTTACTGCCATGCAAACGAGCTTATGCCCACTAACTAGTGCTTAGTTATGCTTACTACTGCTTATTTGTACTTAGACCTGCTTACTAGTGCCTTATTGATTATGATACTGACACCTCACATGTGCATTTATTGCAGTATTCCAGTTCATAAATATATGTTATTTAGTGGGTTATGCAACAAAAAAATTGGTCATAACGTGCTTTGCCATGTAAAATCGAATGTGCTGCAGCGAGACTCGAACCGGGAATGCCTTCTTATTAGGTGAATACTCTGCCCACTACACTAGTGCTGTGATGCTTCATTTGCATATATCTTCCTTGTTATTCTCTTCATCCTTTTAAGTTGCTTTAACTGTAGCTAAGTGATGGGCACACCCGCACACCTATGGTTAGCTTCAATCGGATTTAAAAAAAAAAAAAATTAGGCTTTCTTCATTTTATTACTACATTCTGTTTCTGTTATACACAAGGGGGACAGCTGGTGGGGATATGCGGACACCTGTGAGTGGTCTCGCTCATTGCATATCCCTTTCTACTGTTCTACATTGCAGGGGGCATGTTTATTCTGAGAGCTCTGCTCTCAGACACGCTCCCTTTCACTCTTACATGCTCTTTTTAAGCCTAGGAGCTCAGGCAGTGGGCCTTATTAATATGCATGGTGCGCTGCCATCCTGTTTCTAAAAAGTCGCTTCTGTGCAGGACTAAGCTAGTCCTGTACGGAAGTTTAGTAAATCCATGGGGATTGGTTTGTTTATGGTGTGCATGTGTGTGTTTGTGTGTGTGTGTGTGTGTGTGTTTGCTAAATATGTTCAGCAGGTATTCTCTTTCTAAAAAAAACCACCATAGCCTCTTCAGTGAGAACAAACAAGAAAGTGTATATACACTTTAGAAAATCAGATTATAAAAGCAATAGTTTTGGTGGACATTGTGAAGATTGGGGAAAGATGGGCGAAGGCTGCCAGCCTAGTTAAATAGAATTTGATACATAATTCTATAATTCGTATAAATACATGTAAAATACAGGCTTGTGTTCTTAAGTGAAAGAAAACACTGTAAAATGTCAATTTCAAGAGTTTTGCAACATTGACATCTGCTGTAAGGAAAACCAAGCAAGGCATTTCAAATGTTCTTTGAAGTTGCAATTATCTAAAAAAAGTGGTGCAGAAGCAGCTGGCTGAACACATTTTTTCTATTGTCTTAACTTAAGGAATAATTGTTAGAGTATATATGTGAAATGTCTTTTATTGTTGTAGTTTCCTGAGAAGGTGTTAGATTGCTAAATAATGCAGTTTGTGGCCTGGGAACTCCAAGTGTCAAAATGATGTAATGTGAATACTGGGAAAACCTAAGTGTCAAAATGATGTAATTTGGGAGGGCCTTAGCAGAGCTGCTTGTTAGTGAGTTTAAAAACTATTGTTCAGCGAGAGACTGAAAACATTTTGTCTTGGACCATTAACCCCAGCACTGCTTATGCTCTTTATGTATATAAGTAGGATTACAGCACTGTGTTTTCTCTTAAGAATAGCTAAAGATTAGAAAGTTAGATTAAATATTTTTCTTTGACATCAGACCTGTCCTACTGTATTATTTTAAGTTTCTGTCTGATCTCTGAACTCTTAGATATCTCTGTGGCGTAGTAGTATTGTCTTGTGTTTTAATTATTTATTATTAAATATTTTAAAAACCTTTACACGTGGCTGGTTTGTGTAAAGACAAAGTAGGCTCTAGAGTACATTGCATATTTATAGAGTTTATTGTAATAAGCCACTCTAAAAAGCCTTAGACTGAATAGTCACATTACCATTTGGATAATAATATTACACAGTAATAATTGGGCACCCTTTCAAGGGCCTTTGGGTAGCTGATAATTGTTAGTTGATGGTGGCAGAAATTACTACTGTATAGTCTGGGTAAAGGGGCACAGCTGGAGAATCTGTGTCAGCCTTTCCCAGGAGTGTTTGTGAAGTTGTATAAATATTTATCTTAAAGTGTGGGTGTGTGTCAGCTACCTGGGCAGGGACATGAAGCACTCTTTGGACACAGAGCATACTGGAGGTTAGCTTGCCAGTAGGCTGAGATCTGGACCCTATTGCTGTGCCAGTGGGGAGTCTTACTGGGGACCTGGGGAGCAAGGGAGCAACCAGCCCCAGACTGACTGTGATCTCTGTGTGCACTTAAGGGAAATTGTACTTTACTGTGTGTATTTGTTATCCTTTCCTCTTCTATGAGATTACCTCCCTGGTGTTAGTGGTGAGGATTGAGGCTCCTTGATTGCTGGGCCAGGGCATGGTCATCACAGACATATTTTAAATTAAGAACCACAAAGAAGAACACTGCTGTGACCCGTGATCAGGAACTGCAAGTTAGCACCAACTCAAAAATGACGACAGTTTACCTAGGTTTCGTCTTTAATAACCAGGCTTCTTCAGAACAACAAGTCACATACCCTAACAAACTTTAAATACTCTTCCACTAATTACATTCAATTAACATACCCATTATCCAATAAAATATACAAATAAGCTTACATTCATTCTTAAAATGTATGAAATACATCAAATACACTCATATTACCACTAAATTGCAGATTCATACTTAATGCATATAGAAAATGCAATACTGAATAAATAAATGAATAAAAAAATGTATGTAAAAATATGTAATTAACAAATATCATACTGCAAAATGTTGCTTAACAGTTTAATTAAAAATTCAAAAACTAAGAAACAAACAACACAACAATGTATATGTTAATGTAAAATGCATTCCACATTAAATCCATTTTATATATATATGTACACCCCCATCACCCCATAATATGTTTTAGTTTTAAAATGGGAGCTAAACTTATGTTATCATTGATGCCTGGAAACACTGTGGCATCCAATCTTAACTTCCACTTCGTTTCACATATTTTAAATTAACTGAACAAATTTCACTAACACGACTACTGCACAATGAAGATGATACAGGTAATGTGTCAATGTATTTCTTTCACAGTAGAATGAACCAAAATACCAAGTTATTAGTTATTTTGACTGAGAAAGGATTTGGTGGTTAAGCAAAGCCTGTCACTTTCATAACAATGTTGCTTATGTCTTCTGTGCTGTTTACAAATTATAATAAGCATGACAAAAGCATCTAACAAAATGTAACCTGCAACCAAGATCATACAGTACCCAACATATTTTAATACTTTAGAGATATGACCATATGCATGTGGAACGATATTTTCCTGAACCTTTCTGACAATTATTTCAAATGGTATCATACCAAACACATTCTGCATAAATACCATCTTAAAATTCTTCTGAGGTTTCCAGATGCAGCTCTGCTATGACATGTAACTCTTGAAAGGTGCTTCATAATCTTTGCTTTATAAACACTTGCTTATGTCTGAAAAAGTTGAAACTTCCTGCTTAACAATTATTGTGCATAGAAAAAGCAGCAAACTGGCAACAGATATCCAAACAAAATACACTATATTAAACTCACTGGTGCCTTGACAAAGCCTATATAGGAGTTCATGAAAAATAATAATTGTGCATATGGCTGGGAGTTTTAAGGAGTGATGTGATGTGAGAACAAGTGATCCATAAATCCCCTGTGAATAACATTTTACTTCCTAGTTACAATCAGCTTGCTAAGCTGCTTGTCACACCAATACTCAGCATGTTGGTGGCTTCAGTACAAGCAGTGCATGTATGTATATAATGTATAGACCAAATCAACTTATTCATCTGAGGTTCTTACTCACTGGTGATCAATTACTAAAGAAACCTCTCATCTCAGCATCAAACAAGCTGGAGTTATTAAAGAAACCTCAACCTGTCATTATCCTGTTTGAAATCTAGGTAACTTTCTTTGGGACACCATGCTTTTGTATCACAGAATGAGTAACACAGGCTATCCTTTGAGATATACAGTTACTCATGTCTAGGTTATATGTTTTGGGTTGTGGTCAGGAGATCAGTCAGATTGGGTAATGATCGAGACAGTTTTTGATTGATGTTTTTAGATAGCTTGTTTCACTTTGAGCTTAAAGGTTTGTTTTATACAGTGTTATAACCAGATTGTCTACTTGCAAGATCTGCTTAAGTGCTGTTTTTGTAAAGGTATAGTGTCATTCAATGTAAATGGACCATGCAGCCATATAACGCGAGCTAGAGTCATAAGGTATATTAAGTGGCAGAGGACAGTCATTATGTGTCTTCAGAGGATGACATATTACATAAGAAGCACATTCATTTGGGGAGATTGGACATTCAGCTGTATTACCCTTTTCTTGTTCATTGAGTAAGAGGCTCATTCGTCACTCATATCTTCTTAAGAAAAAAAAATTGTAGAAGTGGCCTTTGGGAAGGTTTGTCAACCTTAGTTTAATGACTGGATATTGATATCTGGCAGCATTTATATTCAAACAGAAACTCTGTATAAGAAAATGAAGTCCACAATAATGGTATTTTGTGAGTTTACTGAATGTGTGTTTGTCTTGGGGGGGCTAGAATATGATGCTTGGTAGATGTAATAATTCTTACCCACCAGAGGTTTGAGCACCAAGAGCTTTGGCAAATCTGGTGAAGGAACTTTTTTGCCAGCTAAAACTGGTAAATATTATTCTATAGTATCCCACTTTGCCCTTATTTCTTCCCTTCCACCCGTAACAGCTTTACTTTTTTTCTTGCATCCATGAGTGCTATTCCACAGCTGATTGGTTCCTGGTTACTAAGGAGAATGACTGGTGTACAAGACAACACATGTATGTATCACACTGCTCACCTTTAAGAATTGGGCTGTGTGGGGAAGGTTCTTAGTTGCCTGGCTTCTGGTCACTGCAAATGCCAAATAAAATAAAGAATGGATTATCTGTGAAGGGTGATCAGCTTCCTGAAGCACCATGAAATCTCTTGACTTGCTCCACTGTTTGAGAATGATAGATATAAACTAAATCTCATGGAAGAAATAACTTTCTATGAGGTCAGATGCAAGTAAACTTCCCTAAGTAATGAAGCCAAAATATGTTATTAGAAAACATAAGGCTACTTTGTAAAGCAAAAGACCATCTAAATTCCTTGAATGTTTGTAAACTGGGGTAATGGACTGATCCACAAGGATGTATTGTAGCCACTTCCTAAAGACAGCCATAAAGAACAGTAGATATCAGCACAATTTCTTGAAAACAAATTCATACAAGAGTTTAAACACAAATACCCAAATGTAACAGTTATCTTACAAAGTTTCTATACTGAATCCTTACAATGAGAGATAAAATTAACAAGGTATAATTGTATTGACTGTGATCAAGTATTTAGGAAACAATATAACAAAACAATTAAAACCATTTTTAGAGCCATGATGAAACAGAAAATAAAGAAATAGCATTATAAAATGAGAGGTGTGGGAGAAGCATTTGCAAGTAGCATGTTTGTTATATATGTATGTAGTAATCTTAGCACTGACATATGTGGGATAAGTACAGTTGCTAGTGCTAACAAGTTGGGAGTTTTTGGTCTAAGGCTTGGAAGGCACAATCAGTGTAACTAAAAGAGATGGATAGTCTGTGTAAGATCAGCATACACTGAAGTATAACCTAAAAACAGTACCATAGGAAGGATTTATTTTGAAAGAGAGTGCAAAGCTCTCAAATCTGCCTCTTTATGAGGAGCGTTCCTCATTTTGAGTCTTAAAAAGTTCTAAGTATCACAGTATTCCTCATTGAAACGGTCTGGCATGCATTCACTTTAGGAATTTTTTAACAAATAAACATGGTAAATAATATTAACCTGTATATATTTCTCAACACTTATTAGCCATGCTGTGATCTTGCAAGTTGAAGTTTTTACTAAATATTCCACATTTTACTGACTCATTCCAAATAGGTAGTGCTCCTCAATTTGGAAACATAAGGCTGAGCATTATGGGTAAGATTAGTGGCATATTGTAGGGAATAGCCAGATGCCAGAGGCTTAAAGATTAGAATTAGGAGCAGAAGGTCAAAACATTCACTTACTGCGGGAGGGGGGCAAACAGTACTGATGAGTGGAGCTATGATGTTCAGGCTTGGTAGTCACAAATGCATATCATATTAGGATCTGACAGTCAAGCTTATAATTGACCAGACTGGCCACATGGGAGAGATTACATTCAAGTTGGGTTTCAAAAATTTCCTTTCTAAAGGTTGCTTTTACATTTGGGGTAAGGAATTTAGAACGCTTATGGTAGAAAGTATGTTAAATTTTATCTACAAGATAAAGACATTAAATCTCTATAGACTGAGAGGAGGTTTGAAACATTCCTAAGTATTTAAATTATGGGATCAATTCAATATGTGTTCCCTGAAAACTCTGAGAAGTATGTAAGATAAGATACCAAACAGCATCCTTTTTGGTTTGCTCTAATTAAGTAACAGGTCTTGCTAAGCTGGTCTAATAAGTTCTTGAGATCATGTTGTATTTCAGAGTGAATTGTAATATGAGAGCACGAGGATCTCAAGTTAAATGGTCATTAGTGTGAAGAATACCATTGGTCAAAGAAAACAGGGGATTAAGTTAATGAATCTGGTAAAAACAATGGTTCTAAAAAGATCCTTTTAAAACCCCTGATTTTAAGGTAGTGAGGCAGTGAGTGATGGTGGCAGAAGCCTAGTTAGACCTGAAGTAATAGATGAGAGACATAGTTAATGAATGAGCTACAATCTGATGTAGAGCCAGTGGAGATCAAAGAATCTGGTAGAAGACTGTGCTTATCAGGGATGAAGGTTTTTATGAAGAGAGCTATCAATAATTAGGCCATTATCCATGGCTGGAAAGAATAATGTCAAGGACAATAAAGATGTCTGTTTAAACCACTGTATATGGAGGCCATCCTGACATATTAGGGAACAAGTCTATTTGATTAAATATTCATTGTTTTGCTGTATGCTATTTTTCCAGTATATTGATAGAGAAAGAGAACAACAGAACCCTAGGTCAGGTTTTCTGAATGAAGGAAAGGTACCCTATCAATGTGAATGATTAAATATGTATAACAGATGACTACTAATGTAGTCCTTGCATATCCATAGGAAACGTCTATTAGTCCAAGACTCACTATGATCAGGCAGGCAATCCAAATGCCTATCAACTTGTTTAAGATTGGCTCTTTAATGGATTGGTGGAAGAAAAGGTCTCCTAGGAAAGACAGGAGAATGGGTGTTTAAGTGGGAGGGAGTTTCAGGGTTGTTTAATAAAGTATTTTTATTTTTTTTTTCAGGAGAATTGCTTTATTTTTGAGTGAGGCTTAGAAGAGGCTGTCCTTCCCATGACATAGTTTACATATTTCCAGAGTAGGAAGAAATTTGGATGGTTCTTTTCTCTGTAAATTAGCCTTATGTTTTCTAATAGCCTATTTTGGCTTTATTTCTTATAGAAGTATAGTTACATCTGGCTTCAGAGGAAGGTTCTATCTTCCATGAGATTTAGTTTGTGCCGATAATTCTCAAACAGTGGAGCATGTCAAGATTTCTCATGTTGTTTTAGGAAGTTGATCACCCTCTACAAATGGCCTATTCTTTATTTTGGTATTTGGCATTTGCACTGACCAGAATCTAGTCAACAAAGAACCTTCCACACAGCATATTCCTTAAAGCTAAGCAGTCCGATACATGCATGTGCTGTCCGCTAACTTTGAATTCACCAGTCATTCTCCTTAGCAAACATGAACATGCATTTGCAGCACTTTTTATATGGTCCACTAAGGCTACTGTTGAAATCTGAGATATGAGGTAGTTTGGAGACTGGATCTAGAAATTTTGGGGTGAAATATCAGAAAATAAGGTATCTGTAGAGAAAGAATCTGAATGCAAGGCTGACCGTGTGGTTTCGGACTCAAATGAACATATGCTAATTGAAATAGGGAATGCCAAGGATTTTGTACTAGCTCTGGAAATTACCATCTCTAAGGTGCAATTGTTTATTGATAATTAACAGTATATATATAAGTCAATTTTAAGGAAGTGAGGGTGAAAATCATGAGGAGCTGGCGGAGCAGTGTATACAGCAGAGTTGTTAAACATAACTTGACTAAAACTCACAGTCAAATGGCATATCTTAAACAGCAGCTGGTGAGCTTTGGAGAAGGAAGCCAGACAATAAAATATAGGACTGATTGCAGTCCCATAAATGGGCATAGTATCTTCATTGTATGGACATGGCAAAAGAGAAGTTGACTGCCTGACCTGATGTCCAGAAAATGTTGGAGCTAATTGAGAAACTATGACTAGGATTATACGTCAATGTTTCATCTGTTTTCTTAACGCATCAAAAGAGGGGATGCCAAAGTTATTCTAGGATTATACACTTGGTATTACTATGAGGCATACATGTTCTTCATTATTATTATTATCATTAATAATAATAATAATAATAATAATAATAATAACAATAAGGTATATATTTTATTTAATGATTTCCTGTATTTCTTTGTGTTCTTTAATAACCAAATATGATGAAGGCTATTCTGTTAAAGTATTATGAAGGTGATTTGACAGCCAAAGTACAGACATTTTTTTAGAAGTTTTGGGATGACTGAGTGCATGTAAGGAAGCCCAGCATGTGGAGGTGTGCAGACAACAGGCCAAGTATTGAATTGCCTGTTACTTGAGGTACGGATAGAGTTGATTGTATGTTAAGGTTCTATCTTACACTGAAGATTTGGCATAGCAAATAACATGCATTTTATAAGCAAGCTAATCTGTGAAAATGTACTGTATCTAGCAGTTTGCATCATATTTTATGTGAGGTCCAGTTTTAATCTGGAACCTGGAATTTATAGGCCCATAAGCTTGACTAGCCTCATCTGCAAGACTACAGAAAGAATCATTATGAACCTTATTAACAAAGACATAGGTTATCTCCAAACTCTGGACCCTACCCAGTTTCGATTCATTAAAGGCAGATCATGCCTGTTAAACATGGTTGACTTCTTTAGAATGTTACCATGGCCCTGGATGAGGGAAAGACAGTTCATACCACCTATCTTGACCTAGCCGAGGCATTTGACACAATTCCCCAGTCAGATATTATAGAGAAACTCTCCCAATTGGGAATTAACCCCCTACATTACCAGATGGGTAGCCAACTGGCTCAACGACAGGATATATACTGTCAAAAAGACACAAAAGACCAGTCACCAGTGGCGTACCACAGAGTTCTGTGCTGGGCTCCCTACTGTTCAGAATTTATTTCTCAGACGTCCAGGCAAACTTGGACAGCCTGTGGCTGACCAAGTTCACTGACAATTGCAAATTTGGAGCAATCATTGAGTACTCCAATGATGTTAGTACACTGCAGACAAAGTTAACACAGACAAATTACTGGTGCCAAAGTCACGGATTAAAGCTAAATGCAAAAAAAAAGCATTATTATTCCCTTTGTGAAAGCTGGCATCCCTGCTAATTACATTATAAACAGCACCCCCCCTAAGTGTAGACCCAGTGGTATGTGATCTGGGTACTCAGGTTGATAGCAATCTGAACTTTGACCACCACATATCCACTGTGGAAATCCTTCTATGTGGCACATCTTATAAGTAAAGGCATCACATCTAGATCTAAGGATGTTATAAGTCCATTATACTCAGCCTCATCAGACCAATAAATGAGTACAATTAATGCTCCCTTTTGCATGTACCTCGCTAGACACTGTAACAGTTGGAGAGACCACAGAGGTTTCTCACTAGGAATTTACAGGGTACAGAAAACAAGTCTTACTTGGAAAGAATGAAATCCTTGTCACTGTATTCTGTAAGACTTGTATTCTGTCTCCCCCAGGTTGCTAAGTGGTGACCTGTGCCTGGCTTACAGGGATGTCTCTGAACCAGCCCTGATGGAAATGCAATGCATTCATAAATCAAACTGCATGAGGCTTACTCGCTCCAGGGATCTTAACCTAGCCTTTTGACATGAACAGGTCATGGTGGAGAGATAGATATATCTCCCAAAGAATGCCACTTCTCTAGAACAATTTTCCATTTCATGAGAAACAGAGCCCATCCTTGACTCTCTTCAAATGTAACCTAGATCAAGGGATGGGTGACTGCAAAGTCACTCCTGGTGTGGAGCTCATGTCCCACCTTGACAGAGGAAGTCGGTATTAACTAATATAGACCCTTACATCTACAAACTTCACTCACCTAATCACCGACAACTGAGGCAACTTGGGATAAATATGGATAGGCTTGTAAGGGCTCTAGGGCCGCTAGCCTAGTAACCTTCTAAGAACCTATGAACCTACGTTAACTTTTTCCTCCTCCTTGGAAGAGTGATTTTTGTAATTTATTATTTTCCCACCGTCACTTTGCTTATTACCATTGTTATAAAAGGTTTGACATGTTCTGAATGCTGGTTATGTTGTTTTTTTAAAAGTTTATTTTCTGAAAGTTTAATTCATGTCTTTGTTATGACATCTACTACACCTCCAATTAATTGGAGACGCAGTAGATGTCTTTGTTCTGACATCTACTACATCTCCAATTAATTCATCCTTGTTTTACTTATCCACTTCAGTGATGGAGGGGGCACAGAATGTCAATTAGATTCTTTCAGAAGGTATTTATGTTGTAGAATGTAAACAGGATTATAAATCCCATAAAAAGAGATATGCTTTTCTCTTATCTTTGAAAGATTTCTCCCAATGTTATCATGTTGAAAAAAAAAACAGTGGATTCATGAAGGTAGTTTCAGCGAATGGAAAATTTGAAAACTGTTTGCCAAAACTACCTTCAATGAACATTGGATGAAATCTTTTTGCAGGGGGAGTTTAAACCCTCTTGCACCCCCCACCATGTCAGGGGACCCCTTCAGACTCATATTTGCCAACTCTGTGACCGGACAACAGTGGAGAAAGAGACATCTACTGTTGGCGAAAGTTGTTTTGATGAATAGTTTTCAAACTTTTTGCATTCACAGAAACAATTTTCAATGACCTGACATGTTCCCAACTCATTTATCCCAGAAGGAACATATAAAACTTGAAAGGTAGGATTTTAAGACAGATGGTTTCTCCTGTTACCTAGAAGGGCAAAGGAGAAGGATTGTTACTCTTTTTAAAAAGCATTTAACAATTTACTTTCTTGATGTGAAAATCACTTGCTGGGGCAATTATAGTCTCATTAAATGTAAGTTAAACAGGCTTCTCTTCATCTTGATTAAATGCATGTATTGCCTCAGGTTCTTTAATATTGAACTTAGCAGATCTTATAAAGAAACATGTTTGTGTTCAAAAAGGGGTAGCACTTTGGGCACAAGATTTAAACACTGTATTGGCTTTGGATGTGATACACTTGGGGAAGAGGCCTAGCTGTCTGTCCATCCTGGGTAAGCAGCTAATTGTGCTAACTACTGCTCTTCGCATGCTGAATCTTTTTTGAATGCTAGGCTGTCCTACTCCAGCGCATATTTGTCATTCTGGTAGATACAGATCTTACTCTAGACTAGACTATGTATCTGTCTCTAAGGAGCATGCTTACACATTTAATGTGTTCATCCTTCCTCTGTCACTATCTGATTACTTTCCTATACTTTACCTATTTTTGCCTGACACTAGATTTGCTTCTCCCTACATGGAGGCTTAATCTATCACTGCTCAAGAGATAAATGATTGCAGGCATATTAAAGAATTCTTTCAGCAGTTTTTTTTCCTGATGGCAATCTGCAGCAATCCCTTCTTCCTGACTCCTGGGATTTGATCAAACATGATATTACTTTTTTTTTTTTATTTTAAATCAAGGAAAAGACTGAGAAGGGAGAGAGCCCAGAGCTCACTTAACATGATTCATCAAGAATTTCAGCAGACACACCTGGTTATGTTACTCGTGAT
Source organism: Protopterus annectens (assembly GCF_019279795.1). NCBI lineage: Eukaryota > Metazoa > Chordata > Ceratodontiformes > Protopteridae > Protopterus > Protopterus annectens. The sequence goes on from NC_056737.1 coordinate 1,539,824,766, forward strand.
CTGCCTCCTTATGGCCCTGTAAGTTAAAGGGCCATAAGTAGGCAGATCATGAGTTGGAGTTAGCCAGAAAGGCCATGACTAAGCTTTTATAGTACAAGCTGTATTTTGTTAAATCCATTTTCTATATCCAAAGTCTTGAATTTACTCCCTCGAATTAAAAATATGTAACATTCAGGCTTACACATAAGCAAGCAGAAAGGTTTATTCCTCATATAAGTTTTCCATATTCTGATCTGGTGGTTATTTCATCTCAGCTGATTATCCGCATGACTGAAACTTTCTATCAGCTATACTTTGGGAAGCCTGACCACTACTCTGCTCTCACCTGGAAAGCACAGTGCCTATATTTGGTTGCTCTCCATAGGTTGTCTGCAGAGGAAGTGAAAGTGATTTCATCTCCATTTACAAAGGAAGAGATAACCTTAGTTAGTACCAGTAAAAAGGCAGGTAAAAAGACTGGCCCTGAAGGCCTAGCACTAGAATTTTTTTCAATGGAAGAAGACTTTATGAACTATTTTTCAGACTTGGCTAATCATATTTTTACCTTCAGGATCATTCCCATCTTGGAGAGAGGCCACAGTCATACGGACTCACAAGTCATTCAAGGACCCTTTGTCAGTGAACTCCTATCATTACATTTTAGTCCTGAACCATGATTATAAAATGTTTACTTCTTCATTGGATGATATGTTTGCTGCCGTTCTCCCATATATATAGCCATTTAGATTAGACTGGCTTTGTCTCTGGACATTTCACCTTTTATAACTTAATAAAACATTCTATTATCATTTAAAATATCTGCAGGTTGGGTAGGTCCCTTCTTCTCACCAGCATTCATGCTAAAAAGGCTTTTGACAGGGTAAATTGGGAAATTCTGTTTGAGGTCACAGGGAAATGTGTTTTCCTAAGAAAATCATTTATCTTATAATAATAATGTACCAAGATTCAAATTTTAGAATTAAAATAGGATTGGGGCTCTCTGGCACCATTACCCTGCAATGGGGCACTAAGCAGGGCTGTCCTGTTTCCCTGCTGCTCTTTGCTGTATATTTAGAGCCATTGGCTGCTAGACTATGCCCCCTACTTGCCCCTAGTCTTAGTTTAGGCAGCCATCAGCAATCCCTATCATTATATGCTGATAACCTAATGCTGCATCTCCCAAATATAGACAGTGACTTGGACACATAATTTACTGAATTTTCCAGTTTCAGAAGGGCTTCTGGGTATACAGTTAATAAGGCTAAAACACAAACTATCAGAATTAGTTTTGAGCCCTCTAACACTGTCCTGGGCAATATCCCATTTCTTGCTAAACCTAAAGCATTCACTTATTTAGGTGTAACAATTGATAAAGAATAGAAATGTCTGTAAATCTTTCACTGGAGAACATTATGCCAAAAAGGAGAGACTTTGTTAGGTTATGGAGAGGCTTACGGCTTGATTTCCAGCAAACCCTGTTGGCCGTTAAGTGGTTTATTTTACTTCATATCCTGTACATCTCCCAAAGCTTTCCAAATAGACTTCCACCTGCCTTTTTTGAGCACTTAAGGAAATTGGTTACCTTCTTTCTATGGGAAGGCCAGAAATCCTGAGTTAAGTAGAAACTTCTCACCCTACTAGGACAGGCAGGTGGGATATCACTGTCTGACTTTGAGTTGTACTCCTTGTCTGCTCATCTGAAAATTCTGTGGGTTCTATTGTTTTATTTATTATCGACATTTTTCGTATATGGACAGTGGGCACTCCATTGGCACTACACAGTGCTCTACAGTCTTAAAGAGCTAACAAAAAAAGGCAAACTCTCCCAACCCTCCACAATTTATACATGTCAATACTCCATCTGTTTAGGGTTACTAATACATTGTCTTGACATGACTCACTTTGTCCAGTTTACCAATCCCCTCTTTGGGATCTGTACAACAAAGGGGGAGTACAGCACTGGGAACAATGTCTTGAGGGGGGAATCCTATTAGCTAGTCCCCTGTTGAAGGGAACATTTCAGTTTAGGGAGCTCAGCAATTAACTGATTTCTAAACTGTTTGCAATTTTTCATAAATTAAAATTGAGCTTCATTGTAAGGACTGACTGGCCGTGAGGGATAACTGTTTGGCTTGATATGAGGGATTGTCTACTTTCAATGAGAGGGATTATTCCAAATATTCTTCTTCTTCTTCTTTCGGCTTTTCCCGGTTAGGGGTCACCACAGCGGATCACCTGTTTCCATTTCTTCCTGTCCTCTGCATCTTGCTCTGTCACACCAACCACCTGCATGTTTTCTCTAACCACATCCATAAACCTTATCTTAGGCCTTCCTCTTTTCCTCTTACCTGGCAGCTTCATCCTTAGCATCCTTTTCCCAATATACCCAGCATCCCTCCTCAGCACATGTCCAAACCAATGCAATCACGCCTCTCTGGCTTTGTCTCTAAACTGTCCAACCTGGGCCGACCCTCTAATATACTTATTCCTAATCCTGTCTACCCTCGTCACACCCAGTGCAAATCTTAACATCTTTAATGCTGCCACATCCAGCTCTGACTCCTGCCTTTTTGTCAGTGCCACTGTCGCCAACCCATATAACATAGCTGGTCTCACTACCATTTTGTAGACCTTCCCTTTCACTCTTACTGGTACCGGTCTGTCACAATTCAGTCCTGACACTCTTCTTCACCCTGCCTGTACTCTCTTCTTCACCTCTCTTCCACACTCATCATTACTCTGAACTGTTGATCCCAAGTATTTAAACTCATCCACCTTTGCCAACTCTACTCCCTGCATCCTCACCATTCCTCTATCCTCCCTTCATTCACACACATATTCCATCTTAGTCCAGCTGACCTTCATTCCTCTCCTCTCTAGAGCATATCTCCACCTCTCCAGGGTCTCCTCAACCTGTTCCCTACTCTCACTACATATCACAATGTCATCTGCAAACATCATAGTCCACGGGGACTCCTGTCTGGTCCCGTCTGTCAACCTGTCCATCACCAGTGCAAATAAGAAAGGGCTCAGAGCTGATCCTTGATGTAATCCCCCCTCCACCTTAAATGCATCTGTCACTCCCACTGCAGATCTCACCACTGTCACACTACCCTCGTACATATCCTGTACCACTCTTACATACTTCTCTGACACTCCCGACTTCCTCATACAATACCACAACTCCTCTCTAGGCACCCTGTCATATGCTTTCTCTAAGTCCACAACATGCTTAAGCTATTTTAATTATGCCAAGGCTTCATCTGGTCCATAGGTATAAGCTGAGTTGGCAAACTAGTTATATATACCTATTTCAGACAAGCTTTGGAGCATGCTGATTCTAATTCCTAGGTATGCAACTGGATCACACAGTTTCCAGTTTTTTGGATGGCAATGTTTATTTGAATACTTATATACACTTGTAAGTTAAAGGCACCTTTTCCTACTCTCTCTCTTCTGTCTGCTGGCGATTTGAGAGTAGTAGCTAACATTCATGGTTTCACGTATTTTGGGAGGTCAGGAATTATCATCTTTCTTAGCTGAACTACAAAAGATGTGTGAAATCCTGTGGCCAGGTGTGTTAAACCTGTCCCTATCTCCGTTTCTTAATGAATATTTACCCCTACACCACCTTTCATCACAGTTGTGACAGTTACTATAGTTATTGATGATAAATGGGAAAAAAGCTATAACAGGATAATGGAATAGAGGGGTCTTCAATGTTAGCTGATTTATACTCTCTTCTTAATGAGATTAGGGTTCTCAAAACCTACTTGAATAATCCTTCAGTTAAGATTCATAGGTCCATAGATAAGTACTGGGCTAACTGCCTTTGTGGCCATTTTAAGCCTAGACGATTTTCCTTTTGGTGTTTAAAGTAACCTATCCCATTTGATGTTAGACTGGTCTTACCCATCCAATGGTCGACAATTATATATTACCCCTAGTGAGAATAACTGAGATCAAAGCATAGACAATTCAAGGGGATTAATGCATGGGATAAAGCATTTAGGAACTACCTCTGCCCATTAGTAGTACAAGTGGAAGTCCTGGAGTAAATTTTCTATTCCCATTCACAGATCCAAGTTACACTTGAATATGGACAGGGATGAGCTTTGTTTTACGTGGATGGCATGTCTGTTCCAGAGCAGTGATGTCCTCTATGAAGTATACCTGTCCCTCCAAACCATTTTGTTGATGTTGCAGGAGAGGTTTGATTCCCTAAACCAAGTATTTCTGATACCATTTGACTTGCTGATGTACAGTAGGTCCATCAGTATTGGGTCAGAGGATGCCTTATATACCAGACACAGGTTACCTCTTAGCAGTCTGTAGGATACTGAGAATAGTGATAGGTCCTTGATGCAGTCCATGTAGGACATATTGTGTAGATCTTGTATCCTTTTGGTAAGGTATTTCAGGAGTGTTACAGATGTTGCATGTGTCTAGGCAGATACATGCTAAAGGAGACATTATACTCAATGATTGACACAATGAGGGCTGAGTAAAGGGGGATAATAGCATCTCTAGATCTAGTTACAATCCCTTTGTTTATAAGCTACACAATATAAAAGGACTTTTTCATGACAAGAAACGCATGTTAAAAGTTAAGTCACTGTTCACATACATTCCCAAATCCTGAACAAATGAGTCAACTATCAGGGGTAAATTGTCAATGTGGTAGTTCCCCCAAGGTAGACAACATCCAAAAGGATACAATGATACATTTTTTGGCATTTAGCTTCAGTCCATGATTCAGACACCAGATATTTGTTTGAGGAAGACCTTCTTGCAGGACAGCTAAGTCACTTGGAGATTCAATGACTGCTCCTAACTTGCAGTCATCTGCAGACTTGGTCACCAAGAGAACCCTTTGGTATTAGCTTTTACTTCAGAGAAGCAGATGCCAAACAAGAGATATTCCAGCACCAGATCCTGGGAACTCCACTGGTGACTAGTCCCTTAATGGAGGCAGCTTCCAAAGTGAAGGAATCTCTGTGCTAGTGCACTAATGGTTTTGCAGGTTTATAGTTGGATAGTTTAGATCACCTAGGAAAATGGTATTCGGTTTAATACTGAGTGATAGGTGTTGTTCTTGGGCCATAGAGGGAGTTCTATAGCTAGGTAACATATGTTATGGGACCTTTCTGATGGTTATCTGGACATGAAGAAGCTCTAGTGCATCATGCTGCTTTACCAGCCTTGATGTGAGTCTCTTCTAGATAAAGATTGAGACACCTGCCCCATATTTTTCCCTCCTGCACAGTAACTGGTCTAAAAGTGTGGAAAGTATTACATTCCTGCACAGCTGGAGTACTCGCTGCCATTTTAAAACATATCTCAGTCACTACACAGACCTTACATCCTCCAGGGTAGTGAGAGCTTGTAGAGAGTGGAGTTTCTTATGTAGGCTCATAGCACTGATCAGTAACACCTTCATATTTTCCTTTGCTTACTTCATTAGGTTGACATTTCCTAGAAAGGCACTATGGTGGTGGACAGTGCCTTTGTAGTAATTAAAACTCTGGAGGGAACAGATGCAGGCCATCCATGGAGAAGCTGCGTAGTCAGTTGATCATATCCTCCCAGGCTATCAGATGTTGGACCCCCTTCAAATGACACCAAAAACTTAGCTAATTATTGAAGCCAATTATTTTTTTGCTCATATTGTGGCATCATCCTTGGAGAAGGTAGAGAGCTGCTCAAACCTAAGTTCATACCTGTGTGGGAAACATATTCTCTCTTCAGATAGTCCAGGGAGGTACATCTCAAGTCACTGACACCCACCTGTAGTGTGACAGAGTCATATGGGTAATTTTTCTTTCCAAGGACCTGAGTGTGTGTGTGATCTGACAAACCTTGTTACCAGGCAAGCAACTAACCATCATTCTTTCTTTACTCAACCTAGCAAGAGGTAATCCTGTATGTCTTACAACTGAGTCATCTATAACAACATTGTTTGGTTGGGTTGATGCCTGCCTTATGGGCTCAGCATCTGTGACTTTGGGACTCCTTGTGCTATATCATGTGGTAGACTTAACCTGCTGAGTGTGCTTTGTGACTGCATTGCAGTTTGTTGTTCTTTGAGATTTAGGCAAATTAATCTTTAGAACCTCAGCATATGATGGATTATGTGTATTGTGATCGCCTTGATGAGGTGTGGTGTGTGGTGTATGGCTTGACGATTTTGGTGGCTGAATTTATTGTGTGTGAGATATTTGTCTCCCAGGTCATTATATATGTACATCTCGCACACAGTGTGTTATGCTGTTTGAGTAGTAGATGGTTGTCAGACAACATGAGACAATTCTTACTCTGTCTCAAGATACTCAATCAGGCTGGATAGAGAAGTCGTGGGGAAGTGCTGGCCCATAGTTTTGTCAGTAATGATGGGGGCAGGGGTGATGATAACTGCTTGGAGTTTAGTTTGCTTAGGATACTGTTTGTGCTGACTTACTACTAAGGCCTAGTTATTTGATTAGAGGTGCACTGCAGCTCAAGGTATGCTTATTTGCACTTGGATCTGGTTATCTGAGCCTCAGACTTGAATTTCTAAGGTTGTATACGATTTGCAGGTCTCTTATAGTGGAAAAATCTTTTGCGCAGATAATCCACTAAAGAAAAGTCCCACAACATGTTCATTGTAGCTTTTTCCTTCCCTTTTTGATGAAAAGCTTGTTTCTCACAGTTCAGGGTTTTCCATGTTTCTCACAGTCTTGAATAAAAGACCCTGAATGGATGCAGCTCTGTGCTGGTTACGGCAGACTAATTAGAGCAGTGCTTTGACTTTCTGATCTATTGCAGACCAGTACTTCTGTAAAATATCTGCAATAGACTATGGCACAAGGATTTAGTATAGAACTTACAATACCTGGATGAGTTTTCTTGTATTTCCACACCATGTCTTAAGCTGAATCGGAAGTCTGTCCAAGACTGCAATAAATAATTGAATTAAGCCAGGGTCTAGAAGTCAATATTTTGAATTAATGACAGCCTTAACAAAAATTTTGACTAAGGAAAGAAATTCAATCTTATTTTTTGCTTCAAAAAAGGAGTTATGTCCAAGTTTGATATTCATAGGTTCATAGTTTCATAGGTTGGTACTAGGCCATCAGCCCTAGGGCCTATACAAGCCTAGCCATAACAATTCCCTGGCTATTTCTTCCCACACTATTTACTTCTCTGGACCCCTGTCTAGCAGGGCGACTGACGTGATCCCCGGGGTGAATTTCCTTTCTCCCATCCAATCGTCAAGGTTCCTTTTGAAGACGGCCAAAGAGGCACTCTGCTTGACATGTATGGGCAGTCTATTCCAGAGTCTGGGGAGTCTCTGGGTCAGGAACCTATCCCTCCAGCATGTTTTGTTTATTGTGATGACAAGGTTTAGATCCCTGGAGGGTGTGGCTCTGAGGGATTGGGATTTCTTTAAGTGTAGCATGTCCAACAGCTCTGGGTTTGACATGGCCTTGTATGTTAAGCAGAGATCGCATCTGAGTAGATGATAAGCTAACAAACTATTTCCCAATAAACAGAGATGATGAATGCTTACAAAGATGCAGAGACGCATGTCTGAAAATACCTGTAAATACTGCCTGCCTCTCTACTAAAAAAAATATCTAAATAAATAAATAACAGTCACTTCCTATGCACTACTCTAGTGTTAGACTGGGACTAAAGTGAAAAAACAAATGGCCACAATCATATATTTAAAGCTGATGCTGTCATGCATATACACATCATGTCTCCTCATCCCTACCACCGAAAGACTCTACAAAGACCCAAATGAGGGACTGATTTTAAATGTTGCTCATATATACATAGAACGTTGCTAGAACAATAGGTTTTCTGTTTGCAAGCATTCTCTGAATTATATGAAGTATGAAACTCACTTCTGACATTTATTTACTACAATCCACAACAATTTCCCAGAAAGCTGAAAGCTTGTGAGGAACACACTAAAACATGAGACAAGATGAGAGACAGATGACAATGCCACTGCACAAATACACACAGAGAGATGCACAGATAGACAGACAGATAGAAGCAAACCAATTATAACTTTTATATTACTATATGTACCTCAGATATCTGCTTGTGATCAAATAAATGCAAATAATGACTCAAAAATCATATTTCTGCTTGTTGCTGTCAGAATCATATAGGGCAATGCATTGCAAACCCCCTACGCCCTCTCAACCTTTTAGTTTAAGAATCTGTCTGCACTTAGAAAGTTCCACAAATAGCAAGTATTACATTGTACTTTCTAAAGAACTTACACAATTAAACACACCGTTTTTGTAAAGTTCTCGGTTTTCTCACACCAGAGTGGGGAAGTGTGCATTGACTGTTTTACTATACTTTCTGAAGGATATGAAGTCTGAAACTGAAATGTCTGTCATTATGTAATGATGGTCATTTGCCAAAAAGAAAAGAAAATAGTCACAATTTTGAAGACCTTAGCTCCCCCAGAAAATCCACCACTGATAATTAAAAAAAAAAAAAAAACTCGCCTTATGTGTCATTATCTGCTTCTCCAATCAGCCAGTGAAAGGAACAGAAAGCCAGCAAGCTGATTGGTTATCACCTCCCCAGTCTGACACAGGAATCCAAGTTAAGGAACTCCACAATCCATTTACATTTTATTTCTGTATTTCTTTATTTAATAAAATAAAATGGAGAAACATCCCTAGGACCATCATGAAACAATTCTGGGATAGGCACAGATGCATGGACCATACTGATCTAGAGAGGTATCCGATTAAATAAAGCTAGTAGTGCAGCTCTGTGACTTCAGAACCTATAGCAAGTTACAGTTTTCTTAGTCCTATGACAATGACCTACAGGTCAATGACCCCAGGTTGGTTAGAATTTCTGAAACTTTAGCTATCACAGTGGCTGCAGGGAAAAAAACTATAATTAGTGTACAAACAGTAGGGAGCAACAGAGAGCAGTACAAACAGAAAGGCATTAGAATGCGACTTTAAACAGGCAAATGATAAGCAGAGTATAAGACTCTAGCAGCAAAACTGGAATGTGAACAGCTGTAGAAGCACAGAACCACAATTTCTGCAGAAAAAAATTACAATACTGCCACTATTGTGATCCAAACTACAGTCTAAGGCACCAGATTTACCAGTAACACTAAGGAAAAAATGTTGAGAGATTGGTATAGCTAGGAAAAGATTCCTTCATGTACTACTTGCACTGTATATAATTGTTTTGTAGTGAGGGTTAAAGAATGGCCACTTCCTAATAAATCATCATCTGCTATTTGTCCTCGTTGCCTAGAGGTGTAACATAGTTTGTTCAAGTTAGTTTCCCTGTTGGTTAGGCATGGGACAGGGACTTATTGTAATCATTTTTCCCCCTTGTCTTGCAGTCTCTCTTGTTTGCAGTTCCATGTTTTACCTGCTTGGTTTAGAATACCTGTCCCATTTAAAGAACTGCTTTATGCAAAGGTTCTTAAGTTTGCTTTTGAGTAATTTGTATGTTCGAATAAATCTGATTTTTTTTAATAAAAATGGTGACACTTGAAACTGAGCAGTTAAAGATGTTTTATTTGTTATTTATGACAAATTTTATAAAATTATAGTGAAGATGGTAATTTAGCAAAAATGTTGGGAGCATGTCACTCATCATCATGGCTTCTCTGTTTCCTCTGCTCAAAGTATGAACAAAATATGCTTAATCTGAAGACTTTGAATCATATTAGAAAACAAATTGGAGGCAAGAGCAACTGGAATATGCTGAAAGGACTTGACAGCATCTTGGATTCTGTTTTTAGAGTTGAAGACATAGATCCTCTCACAAGGCCTGTTCATGAGAGTGAAACGGAGTGGAGTGGTACTCTTTTATAGGACCACAATACAAGGAGATCACTTATGGAGAATGAAAGAGTAATGAAAGTATTTACTGGGATTACATTATTACAAGTAGAAGAGTGAGTAGTGACTGCATACAAGCTGATGAGGCCTAGCATTTGTTTTGTGAATCAGCTGAGTAAGATATGGGTCAGAGGAGGAGCACAAAAACATCATGCCTGTCATAGCAAAGGAAAATGCCACTGAAATCATTTAAACAAAACTTTATGTATTTTTTTCTGCAAAATATGTAGGGAGAGATTGTGTAAAATCATTTCAAAGTTAGTGGTATTCACAGGAAGGTAAATCACAGTAATGGTAGTAGGGTCCAAAATTAGCTATCTGAGGCTGAATTCATCTGTAATAAAGTACGTGGCCAGAATTTTAAGTGAGGGACAATTTTAAGTAATAGGCAGCCTCTGCCAATGCTAAAAGCAATATAATCATTTCATATGGAGTCATAGTGGTGGAAGTGAAAAGTGAAGTGCTGGAAATCAGATTTTTGCCATGTTTCACAAACGGTAGCTAACAGTAGCTCATATTAATGTATTAATGCAAGAAAGTCATCTGCCTTATTACAGTACTCAAACCAAAGGCTTATTAATGGGCTGATGTAGTATTATTACGAAGATCTAATAGAAGATGAATGAAAGTCAGTGGAAGAAATGAGGCCTGGAATGGCTTCAGTATTACCTGCAAGTAATAAAAGAAGCTACAAAAGTATAAAATAAGATGGCCTCAATGAATAGAGATTTTTTTGAACTAAGAAGGGAGAATAAAGTATGTCTCTGTGAAGAAGATTAAAGACATAAGTGCAAACATGAGCAAAAAACAAGAAGACAAAGATTTAGTGAGGATTGTTTAAAGGCGATGAAGAAAATGGTGTGGTAGTCGCATAGAGGTTATTAAGAATTATGGAACTAATATTGCCAAGGGCTAAAATGGAAATGAGAAGTGACACAAAATTAAAGTGGAAATGGCTAAACACCCCGAACTGTAAGCAACTAAATTAAGTGGTCGGGAGTGTAAATGCAGTTGTCAGGAGTGTAAATGCAGTTTTACAATCATCTTTGTTCATACTGTGGCCTCATTCTTGGTGTAGGTAGAATGGTGGTCAGTGCTAGGCACTTACCTGCCTGAGACACATATTCAGAGAGATCAACAATGTCTATTCATATAGTTCAGGGAAGTATGCCTCAGGTCATTAACACCCACATGAGCTTTGATAGAATCTTACTGGTACCTATGGTGTAGTGGCTTGAGTGCATGCGGAACTTGGCAGATCCTGGCTCCAGATATGCAACTAATCATTATATTCTCCTTGTTCAGTCTGGTGAGTGCGGCATCTGTTTGTCATACAATGGAGTCCTCTATGACAAAAGCCGTGGGTTGTGTGTTTGCTTGCCTTATGGGCTTTGCTCTTGGGTCTCCACTGGGTGTAGGTATGTGTGTGATGTTTGGTGTTGCTTTTGGTGAGTACTTTAGAAATTGCTGAGGATAGCTTTTGCCATTTATAGGCTTTAGAGGTCTTTGAGGTTTAGAAAGATTTAGATAAGCTGGTCTATGTGTGGTGGGCACTATGTGTGGTGGATGTACTGTGTGTGTTCTTGGCAACTTGCTTGTATGCAAGATTTTTGCCTTCAGGGAAACTGTGTATGTGCATCTCTCGCATTTAGTGTTTGTCTCTTTAAGGATTAAATGATTGTCTGTGAACATGAGATAATTGCTACATTGTCTCAGGAGGCCCATATCTAGCAAGCTGGCTATGGAGACATTTGGAAATTGCATATCTATGTTGTCCAGACCTGTATTTGTGTGGGCTACTGTAAGTGGTGGACTGAGTTGTACAGAGGTCCCCTTGAGTGGTCTCTGGAGTTTGGTACTAGACTAGGTTAGATTATGCTAAGATTTTTTAATAGTGTTGTTTAATGTGCAAAGTAGCTGCTGTAAGCATGTCTCTGTGCAATGGCTTTGTTTTAGGCACAGTAAGCTACAGGCTTTAGTTCTAAGGGAAATGTTATAGATACAATTTACTTTCTGGCTGTTTGTATCCCTATAGGGCACTGCTAACCTCTTGATGTAATAACATTAAGTAAGATTGCTTGCGAGTGTCGTGCTATAACAAAACAACTTAAACAAGGCAATTTCAAGTATTAGGGACCTTTAGAATGATTTAAAGGCAAAATCAACAAATTAAACAAAGCTAAAGCAGTAGGATTCTAAACAGTTAACTGAAGTAGAAAACAATAAAATAAATTTCTTCTCTGCCAAGGTGGTGCAGGTTTAACTCAGGACCCCCCTCAGAATATGGGGTGAGTGTGAACTAGATGAGAGCTCTGGGAAAATGAGCAGGAGGCAATTTGTAGTAAGGAAGTCCTACTCAAGTAAAATACAGGTTTTCTGGGTGGGCACTTAGTATTATGGATATATGGAAAACAGTCAGTGAGAATGTACTTAAATAGGTTACACATCAGACAATAGCAATGAAAGAGGGGAAGGAGGAACTTTGGAAGTCAAATTACCAGAAGCCCCAGAATCACAGCCTTTGAAACTTCAACAAAAGAAAGGTGTGAGGGTTTGGGAAAAATGTAAACTGGTGATTTATTTAGTCTCATGGTCAGAATTTTAGCTTAATGTCTCAGTGGGAGGTAGGGCAGACTCAAAGAACAAGGATAAAAACAGAAGCAAGGTAAACAGAAAGGCAATGGAATGCAACTTTAAGCAGGTATATACAGCCATAAAAAGTACTGATGCCCATATCCTGGGGCAAAATTCACAATACTGCCATTACTGCAATCCCACCACAAATTATGGTGTCAGACTATGCAGAAAGTTACCGGTAGCACTGTAATAAATGAGTAAATGAGGCTCAGATCTGGTGATATATCACAATCCTGCTACAAATGTGAAAAAAGCTACAAAACTGATTGAGGCCCGAGACTGAGTTCAAAATACAAACAAGGCACCTTTTGCATATAATGATACTTTAGAATCATAGTATAATGCATAAATAATGCAAAAATCTTTCAGTAATGCACAGCCATTACACAAATGCAAATGAAGCTACAAGACTAAGTTCCCAGAAGAAACTAAAAAATGCAAACAGATAACATTTTGGCTAAAACGTGGACAAAAATCAAGAAGTACAAAAACAAGTATCACCACACAGGTCACTATAAGTGCAAATTAAAGTATTTCAGCAGAATTTAAATAAACTTTTTTTGTTTGATTTTGATGAAAAGCTTGTTTCTCAAAATTCTCAGAGTCTTGAACCAATAACCTGTTGAGCAATTACTAATGTGTGAGTCCCTGCTTTTGCATTTGAAGATTGAGACTGTGGTATGTCAGGGTTGTTTTCTTGGAGTTAGTATATATAGGTAATATGGATGTTGAGGACACTGCAGCCACATCAGGAAGTCAATCACTTAAGATTTACAGCTCTATCATAGCACCAGTGGTTCGGCTTGTGGAGATTCTAGGAAATTCCAAAAAGTGATGTAAGAGGCTACATAATGCTGATAATCTTCTACCACAGTTGATAGCATCCAGCCATCCTAGCTGCCCTGCTTTTGCTGAGCTTTGATGCACACCAACTGCTATAGAAATTTTACTGTAGAAGGTACAGGTGACATTGAAAAAGAATCTAATAACACAAGTCATTGGGTCCAGATTGACTAGTATTGGGATTATTTCAAATGTGCCCTGAGGTGTCAAGGTATTTAAGGGGACTGTGTGACTAGAATTTGTGATGAACTAGTTTCCGGGTATATGACAGGATGTCCACTTCTCTGGGTTGCCAAAGCTGCAGAAGGGGACTTAAAATGTGAGTCTTATAGACCAATATTAGCCTTAAATTCAGACTACAGGGTATATTTTTATATATCTACTATCTCTCTCCAGCTGACAGTTGTAACCGATTCTTTACTGAGACAGTTCAAGCCCTACCTAGATAACTACCTCCTAACTCCCCTGGTCTTGAAAGTAGCACCCCTAGAAACCTACTCACATTCAGCTTCCAACCAGTCGCCACTTCACTTATCCGTACCTTGATCAAAAAATTAAAACCCACTGCACTTTCTGCTGATCAACTCCTTGCTGAGTACCTACAAAAATCAGCTGCTGCTATTGCTTACCCCGTCTCAATACTAATCAATCAAACCATAGTAGAAGCTAAAATTCCCACCATCTGGAAAATATCCTATGTAATCCCACTTTACAAAGGAGGCAGCTCTACTGAATTCTCCAATTATAGGCCAATAGCTATACTCTCTCCACTTGCAAAGATTATGGAAAAATGTATTCATAGACAACTCGTGCACCACCTAATCCAGAATCACCTTATGGCAGACACTCAGCATGGCTTCCGTCCTCATCACAGCACTACTTCAGCCCTCCTAGCCTTTACCAACACCATAAAACACAATCACAACAATAATTATATATCCTCAGCCCTCTTCTTGAATCCTTCCAAGGCATTCAATATGATTGATCACCAACTTTTAATCCACACCCTGCAAACATTCTGTCTAGATACTAGAGCCCTTCAATGGTTTCAATCCTATCTGAATGGTCGACAGCAGGCTGCCCTCTGACAGAACAAACTCTCTAACCTTCTACCTAACACCCTTGGAGTATCAAAAGGCTCTATACTAGGGCCCTTGCTGTTCTCCATCTTCATTAACAACCTTTATGCTGTCATCCCAAAAGTCAGCTGTATCCAATATGCTGATGATTCTACTCTGATTTGCTCAGCCACATCTCCATTAGAGTTATGGTCAGCTACCCAGACCACCTTTAATACAATAGAAAACTGGCTTTCAGAACATCGTCTGATCCTAAATCCCAAAAAAATTAAAATGCTGTTATTTTCAACAACATGTAGGTCTACCACTTTCACTTTTACCATAAATTCAAATGATGGCACAATAATCTCCCCTGACCCCTCTACAGAACTATTAGGTGTTATCATAGATGATAATCTAAAATTCGACCTACATGTTAACCAAACTATCAAAACCATCAATAAAAAACTATGGTCACTTTACAGAATAAAAGACTTCCTAACCTCTCCAGCTAAAATTGCCATAGCTCGCTCTCACCTTCTTTCAACCCTTCTGTATGCATCCCCTCTACTCTCGAATTTAAACAAAACTATCCTTAACAAACTCTCAATTTGCTACAACCACATTGCCAGGTTTGCCACTGGGCTGCCTTTTAGGACACATCATTGCATCAATCCATATCTGCTTGGGTGGCTTGAACTACCCAGCCTAATCCAGTATAACCAACTGATTATAGCCTATAAAATCCTCTATAATCCGGACAATACTTTTGCACTTAAAAATATTATCACCCCCTATAACAATCCTAGACCGCTTTGATCCTCTAACAAACTACTAATTCAGACTAGCAAAATTAATAACACAGCCGGTGACTCTCTCTTTGCAAACTTTGTAAGTAGATCCTGGAACTCTCTTCCAGCTGATATTACCTTACTTTCCACCTTAGGTCAATTTAAAACTAGACTCAAACAACTTTTGTCACTTAACTGGCTATGTCAATGTATCAAGCCTGGCTAACTCTCTCTAGAATGTGTAAAAATCTGTTAACCAGTTTACTGTGTAATTTAATTTAATCCTGATTTACGCTCGGGATTAACTCTAACCTGTGGAACTTGTTTAACTTGCTTACTTATGTAATCTCTGTAAATAGTCTGTTTGTAATATGTAATGCTGGTATTATGTAATGCTGTATCTGCTTACCCTTGGAGATTTTCTCCCTGGGCCTCCGCTGAAAATGGACATGCATCCAATTGGACTATCCCGGTCAACAAATGTAAAATAAAATAAATAAATAATAAATAAATAAATAATCTGCTATCTTTATAGATCTTTCAAAAGCATTTGATATGGTTAACCACCACCTACTACTGAATATACTTAAATCACTTTCACTCGATAGTCAAGCTTTACAGTGGTTCAAGTCCTACTTAGACAACAGGCAACAGGCAGTACTCTGGGACAACACTCTATCTTCACACCTTCCTGTCTCCCCTGGTGTACCCCAAGGTTCTATTCTGGGCCCTCTTCTATTCTCTATATTCATAAAGGATCTATCTACTAGTATCCCACATGCTGTATCCATTCAATACGCAGATGACTCCATCCACTTTAATCTCCTCAGCTACTGAACTGTCTGAACTGCAGTCCCTCACCCAAAATGTCTTGGAGCTTGTTGAGGACTGTTTTTTACAGCGTTGCCTCCTCCTTAACCCCAAAAAGACTAAACTACTCCTGTTTACTCCCACATCCAAGTCCACCCCACTTCACTTCACTATTAAATCTAAAAATAGTACAGTTATATCCCCTGACACTACCACTAAACTCTTAAGAGTGTCACTTGACCACAACCTTAACTATGATACTCATATTAACACCACAATAAAATCAGTTAACCGAAAACTAGGCTCCCTCTATAGAATTAAACCATTCCTTACTCCTATAGCGAGAACTTCTATTGCCCACACCCACCTCATCTCAACACTTTTTATGCCTCCCCTATATACACAAATCTATCAAAAAGTAACCTCAACAAGCTGTCAGTCTCCTACAATAATATTGCCAGATTTGCTACTGGCTCCCCTATCAGATCCCATCACTGCCAAAATCTGAAACAACTGGGTTGGCTGGAACTGCAGAACCAAATTCTACTTCACCAACTAACTATTACCCATAAAACCCTTTATCATGCAAGTAACACACCAATTCTTACAAGTCTAATCTGCCCAGATAAAAATCTTACAAACCTACACTCTGCAAACAAACTACTCGTCACCACTCAAAAATCTAACAATAAAGGAGAATCTCTTTTCGCTAACACTGCAAGCAAAAGCTGGAACCTACTTCCTGGTGAACTTACATCTCTTCAACTTCACTATTTAAAAAAGAATCACAAATCATACCTTACAAATCACTGGCTATGTCCCTGTACTAACCCCTACTAGAGTATCTCTCACTGTCAGTCTAGCCCAACATTATTTTACAACTCTCTTTCTTCAGCTTTAAGGTCATAACCTTCAAAGCTTACTTATTGTACCTATGAACAACAGAACTGGCCATCTTACCATCTTATCATTCAGTTTCTACCCTTCAACTAATTCTTCCAGTCCCTTTTTTAAGTAGCTTGTTCTCTTGTTCCTGCTTATTACTTTGCTTTGGGTGTCTACCAAATACTTCTAAATCCTTTTCTCTCTTCTCATAGTGAAAAAAAAATTGCTACCATGGAACTCCTGTTATTGTCTTACAAGCTTTCTGTAATTAATGTTTATGTTCTGTTTGTGTATGTCTTCTATGTGGAGCTTTTCTCCCTGGGCCTCTACTGAAAATGGACATATATCCAATTAGACTAGCCCAGTCAACAAATGTAAAATAAATAAATAAATGAATAAATAAATAAATAAATAAATAAATAAATAAATAAATATAGTGATCCAGACTTTTCTTCCATCCTAGTCTCCCAAGAGGAACTAGTGTAGGAGCATCTCACTACATCAACTGAAGAACAATGACAGTTCTATGTCAGATACATAGATTCATAGATTCATAAATTGTTATTAGACTAATGACCTATGGGGTCTTTATAAGTCTAGCCAAGTTTTCCTGAAAGAATAATGATGTCTTGTATCCAAATAGCATATTGAGGGCCAGGCATTTATAAACTATCTCTCTCCATAAAGGACATGGGTGCCAGGCCCGGTGTAAATTTCCTGTTCCCCATCCAATGGCCAAGGTTGTGCTTAAATTCAGTAATAGACAAGCTCAGCTTCACATGGATAGGAAGCCTGTTCCATAAGAGGGGCAGTCTCTGGTATACATATCGCTCCCTCCAGCATGTTCTATTTAAGTCACAGACAAATTTCAGGTCATTAGACCTTGTATTTCTTGTACTGTTTGAATTATAAATATGCAGGAGATTCATAAGTGTAGAGTTTGCAGATGACTTGTAAGCCAGGTATAGATCACCCCCTCAGCAATCTGTAGGAGACTGAGTACAGGGAAAGGGCTTTAAGGTGCTTTGTATAAGGCAAGTTTGTTACACCTTGTATTCTTTTTATAAGAAACCTGTGAAGTCGCTCTGGTTGCTGCATATGCCTGGTCAAGCACATACTGAACAGAGCATTGTACTCTATGATTGGTCTGATAAGGCAGAGTACAGTGGGGTAATGATCTCTTTGGACCTAGATGCCATGAATTTACTTATAAGTTGCACAACATAAACTGATTTCTTCACCACTGTGGCCATGTGATGACCCAGATCCTTGATCACTGGGTCGACTCTTATTATCAGCATGGTAGTTAGCCAGGATTATTGACATCCCAAAGGGTATGATTATGCATTTCTTAACACTGAGTTTAAGACCATGTCTTTGGCACCACTTGTTAGTCAGAGACAGACCTTCTTGAAGAATGCTACTGTCTGATGATAACCCCCAGCTTGCAATCATCTGCAAACCTAGTCAGCCATAAACCTTCAGTGCCTACTACCACTTTAGAAAAATAGATGGCAAAAAGGAGTGGGCCCAGTACTGAGCCCTGGGAGACTCTGCTAGTGACTGGCCTCTTGGTGGAGGTGGTCTCAATTATTTTGAAATCTTGGCTCTTATAAGTGAGCCGGTTGGCTATCCAGTGGGTGATAAAAGGGTTTATACCTAATTTAGTGAGCTTATCTATAATGTCTGAGTGGGGTATTGAATCAAAAGCCTTGGCCAGGTCGAGGTAAGCTGTGTGCACAGTCCTGCCTTCATCCATTGGTTTAATGACCCTCTTAAAGAAGTTGACCAGATTTAATATGTATGACCCTCCTTTAACAAAGCTGAACTGATGGATCCAGCATTTGCAGGTTACCCATCTCCTCATTTGTCATGTCCATGATGATTCTTTCCATGGCCTTGCATATGAGGCTGCTCAGACTTATAGCCTATAGGCCTGTACTTACCTAGATTGATGGTTGGACTTCCTTTGTGCAGGGAAATGACTGTAACCATCTTCCATTCCTTGGGCACAAAACCTGACTGTACTGTCCACTTGAAAAGTTATTCAAGTGGATCAGAGAGGTCATGTTTCATGCTATTTAGTAACCATCCTAGGATGTTATTGGGGCCCATCGATGCAATTTATTTTGCCTTGAAAGTGCATTGAAGATCTGCTCCCTAGTAATGGTTGGGGAGATTGTGGTATGTGGTACTTTCTTTGGACTATTGAAGAGGGAGTTGGAGTAGGAATTTGAGCTGAACTGACAGCCAAAAAGTTAGCAATGGGCTCCAGTTCAGTGTGGGTGATGCCATTTACAATAAGTTATGCCCATTGCTTTGTATGTTTCTTGAGGTCACGGACATATCTGTAGAAAGCTCTGTGGTTGTCCTTTGCCTGACAAGCTATTTCTTCTTCAAATGTTGCCTTTGAAGTATTAATTAACCCTTTTAGCTGCCTGTTTAGATTGGTCAGGGAGTTTTTAGAATCTTGGGCTTTGTTCCCCCTGTGCTTGTTATATAACTGATTGACATTATGATTCCACCAGGGTGGCTTGTCTTTTGAGTTTGTCTTATTCTTAATATGAGTGGGCACAGGTTGCTCTATACAGCTATCAGTATGGCTGTACAGAGATTTTGTAAACATCTCAGCATATGCTACGGTGTTTACTAGGTTTGGGGGTGCTTGGAATTAAGCCAAGGTGTCACTTAGTAGAGAGAGAGATTAGTTTTAGAATAGTTTATAAATGTCTTTGGTTCCACTGGTCCCTGTATTTAATTTTTATTTCAAGTAATATTTCCTTATGGTCAGATCTGATGAGTGATGACATTGCATTAGGAAAGGAGCATCAGTCCAACATGTTCGTGAGTACAAGATCAAAGATGTTTGTACTTCTGGAAGGAGACTGGACCAACTTCCAGGATGTTGGTACTAATGAAATTTAGGAATTGCTGGGCTTGTGCATTAGAAGTGGTGCAGTATTCCCAATCTTTAGAGGGGTAGTTGAAATCCCCCATGAAGATCATATTGGGTTGAATGGTGCGGGACTCTACTACATTGAGATAGGTAGTATGGGTTTCCTGGGATCTATAGATTGCAATTATATGCTACAAGACCCTGTTTATGGTGAGTTGCACATGTATAAGTTCCAGTGGGTCATACATTTTAACTTGTCCAGGAAATGAGGTTGATTTTAATATTGACTGAGACTCCTCCACCTTTAGTACCCACCTACACAATACCATATGGCTCAATTGGAGAAGAATTCATCTGTCTTCCTTACCATTGCTATAAAGGCAATGTTTAAAAGGTGGCATGGACATCTTTTATGTTTCGGAAAAGATTTAGATTTGACCTGTGATTTACAGGGTCTATAGTATTTCATCGACTGCTTAGAATGTTGAACGCCTAAATGTCGACAGCTAAGGGTTGAAAACTGACAATGCCGAATGGTCATTTAATCAAATTCTTTCATTGGGAAAGAATTAGCTTGGACATTATCGGGAGTTTGCCCTTTCTCCAATGCAGAGTGATCTCGGAGTTGGTATATTTAGTTAGGGGTGCGTGGGGGGCACAGCCCCCCACATCAGGGGGTGTGGGGGGTGAAGCCTCCCACTTTGTTACGGCTTGGAAGTTTGTGTTACTTTGGCATGGTCAAGAGAATTCTTTCCCAATGAAAGAATTTGCTTAACTGGCCATTCAACATTGTCAGTTTTTGACCCTTAGCTGTCAACGTTTAGGCGTTCAACAAATTAAGCGGTCGATGATTTAATATAGACCAGATTTACAGCAATGTTGAAAAGCTTTTAGAAGGGGTTATGGCAATGTGAAAAATTGGTAATATGCCTTTAATGTCTTCAGCAGTTGCAAGACATCCATTATGGATGCCACCCAAACCACCTTCCTAGTTGCACTCTGTATTAAGTTATTAAAAGTGCTACATGGCAAGAACAGTTGTTGCCTAGTACAGAGAGGGTTAGAGGGGGGACAGGAACTGGTTTTGCATGCAGATGACCTTTTGCCATGCACAGGTCTCTATGAAGCGTCTCTACTCCAGCATTTGTTGAGCAGTTTAAGGGATGTACTTAGGCTGGATATGTATCGTGCACATATACATTTCTATTCCTTTCAAGTGTTTGAGATCATATTTTCATTTTCTAGAGACAGTGTGCAGGTGAACTGTTTGGATATGACACTGAGAGATCAGTCTGAATCTCTATGGAAGAGAAATTCATTGTGATTAATAGAAGCCCCTTGGTCTCCCTGTTTGCTAGAGAATACATGTGGTGAAATTATCTCTTTTCATGTGTGTTCATTTCATGTGATGCATACAATTCTCTCCCTTTTTCAAGTGCTGGAATTTGTTACCAGCTATTGATTTTGACTGGCATTTATATCATTAGAGCATGGCTTATAAATTATCCATTTAAGGCATTGGTTATGCTGACCATTCAGGAACCAAAGGCCTGTCATTCTATGTCATAGGCACAGTGAACCACTACCTGTATCCAACATGCAAAGCAGGGTTAAAACATTCTTCCAAATAAACCTCAAATGCGCTACTCCAGGCATACATTTTTTAAAGCCATAAGTACATGAAGAGTTCACAGTCTTAAGATTTATGTGTTTTATTTCATCTATTCATTTATTCCTGCTAAGCACTTTATCCATTTTGGGACTGTTTGGGAGCAGTAACATTTCTTAGTAATCAACTATCACAAAACAGAGATCCTAATCAGGAAAAGCATGCCAGTCTGTTGCAGGAAGCCCCAACAATGCACACACATACACACATAAACACACACATAATTGCAGGCAGTTTGGAGGATAGCCAACATACCTGTGAAGTGTCTTTGAGGAATCTCATTCTCAAGAACTGAAGCACCTAGACAAACCTCAGTGGATATAGGGAGGATATGCATGTACTTCACAGATGGCACCCAACTGAATTGATCTGTGCTTTGCCCAGCGGTTCTTGGAATTCATAAATTCCAATGCCCTGGATTAACTAATCCATAGTCCCACCAGGGGCACCAATATCCTAGACCTGGTCATTACCAACATGGGAAATCGATGCTCCACACCTATGGTCACCCCCTCGTTAGTCAGGTCTGACCATAAGCTAATCACCCTTAACATTCACATCCCACCCCCACCCCCCAGTAAGGAAACCTCCATAAAAAACTTCTCCAAAGCCAACTTCATGCTACTCAAGTCAGAAGTGACAAACTTCATGACACCCATGCAGACGGGAACTGCAAGTTTAACTGCTGAATCCTAAACTAAGGCACTGTATGAGCACATCCACTCATGCATGAAATGTGGCATCCCAAATAGAACCAAGATTCTCTCATCCAAAAAAAGGAAGCCAATCTGGTGGTCCCTTGCCATAAACAAACTTTACAACAAAAGGAAGAAACTGTTGCAGAAAAGAGGAAAATCCCAGGATGCAAAAAACTCCCTTACCAGCTTCAGTAAGAAACTGAGATCCCTCATAAAATCCTCCAAAGCTAGTTACAAAAATAAAATTGCCAAAGATTCCAAAGACAACCACAAGGCATTCTATAACTATGTCAACAATCTAAATGGCAATACTCAGACCTGCTTTGAGCTAAAACAGAATGGCATTAAATATATTGATCCTAAGGATATTGCCAATATCCTGGCATATCTATTCAGTGCCAACTTCACCCCCCTTCTCACCCCCTAAATGGCCCATCTCAATACCGGAAGATTGCCAAATTCTGGTAATAACGGCCACACAGGTAAAAAATGCACTCTCCAAAGCTAAGAATACAGCATCCATGGGACCAGATGACATTCCGGGCTGTGTACTACATGAACTACAATATGAACTGGCACCTCACCTAAGTGTCATGTTTAATCATAGCCTCACCTCAGGTTTCCTGCCCACTGAGTGGTGCAGACCTACAGTTATTCCACTCCACAAGGGGGGAACCACCTTGGCTCCCGGAAACTACCGTCCCATCAGTCTGACGAGCCTTATCTGCAAGGCCATGGAGCGTATTATCATGGAACTTATAAACAAAGACATTGGCAACCTTTAAACACTGGACCCCACCCAGTTTGGATTCATGAAGGGCCAATATTGTCTCCTGAACCTGATTGACTTCTTTGACTCAGTCTCCAGAGCCATGGACAAGGGTAAGGTGGTCCACACAGCCTATCTAGACCTTGCCAAGGCCTTTGACACCATCCCCCACTCTGGAATCATAGATAAACTTACTAAGCTGGGCATTAATCCCTACGTCACCCAATGGGTTGCTAACTGGCTTACTGATAGAACCCACACTGTAAAAGCAGCCGACTCCAAATCCAGCTCCAGACAAGTGACAAGTGGAGTACCTCAGGGTTCAATCCTGGGACCTCTCTTGTTTGGCATCTACTTCTCTGAAGTACAGGCCAACACTAAGTGACTCTGGCTAACAAAGTTTGCAGATGACTGCAAACTGGGAGCCATTATTGAATCCCCAAATGATGTGGATGCTCTACAAAAGGGCCTTACAGAAACAGATGCTTGGTGCCAGAGCCATGGGCTCAAGCTCAATGCCAAGAAATGTATAGTTATCCCCTTTGGGAAAAAAACATGTACCCATGAATTACCATATAGGTGGCAGTACACTAAACACCGAAAGTGTGATAAGAGACTTAGGGACACAGGTGGACAGTGGTCTTACCTTTGATAACCACATCGCCACAACAGTCAGGAAATCCTTCTATGTGGCACACCTCATCACTAAGGGCTTTTCATCCAGAAAAAAGGAGGTCATTGTCCCACTGTACTCATCCCTCATTAGACCCATTATAGAATACAACGCCCCATTTGGTATGTACCTCTCAAGACATCTGCAACAACTAGAAAGGCCGGAGAAATACCTCACAAAAAAATCAAAGGCCTAAAGCAGATGCCCTACGCTGACCACCTTAAAAAACTCCAGCTATACTCTGTCGCATATCGTCTACTCAGAGGCAATCTCTGCTTAACATACAAGGCCATGTCATACCCAGAACTGTTGGACATGCTACACTTAAAGAAATCCCAATCCCTCAGAGCCACATGCTCCAGGGATCTAAACCTTGTCATCACAATAAACAAAACATGCTGGAGGGATAGGTTCCTGACCCAGAGACTCCCCAGACTCTGGAATAGATTGCCCATACATGTCAAGCAGAGTGCCTCTTTGGCCCTCTTCAAAAGGAACCTTGACGATTGGATGGGAGAAAGGAAATTCACCCCGTGGATCACGTCAGTTACCCTGCTAGACAGGGCTCCAGGGAAGAAAATAGCATGGGTAGAAAAAGCCAGGGAATTGTCATGGCTAGGCTTGTATAGGCCCTAGAGCTGATAGCCTAGTACCAACCTATGAACCTATGAATCTATGAACCTATGAGAGCCAAACATTGCATGGAAGCAAATCTAATCACTGCCACTATTTTATGTGTTATATTTTAAAAATTTGTATGATGAACATATGAAAATGGTCATATCACTTTAGCTCTCTAGAATCAGTGATCATACTGTGATAAATTACAAAATATCAAAAGTGCTTACTATTTCTGAAACTTTCTGAATATGCAAGTGAAACTTTTAAGATCCAAAATTAGCAAATGCTAATTATGTTGAATAACATCCTTAATAATATTAACTTTTAGAAGACATGTTTTGCATATCTAAGTTTTCCCCTTTCTGTTTGGTCATAATGTAATTGTTCACACTGCTTCATCATAACTTTGACATTTTTCTTCTAATATCTCAATGAGTCTGATGCTGAAGAGCACCTATCAGACCTCAGCAATATATACTGTCACAAACTTTATGAAAGAAGGATGAATCTAAAAAAACGCTTTTTTTCTTGAACTGTTACCAAAATTGCAAAAAGATATTTTTTAATGCTATACTTCAGTTCTAAATTTTAATCCATATGGGTGTCATTTAAGTACAGAACAAATACATATAATTACTCAACTCTGTCCTTTCAGATAAAAAGTATATATCATCCACATAGATCCTCCAAATATCCAACTTATCTGAGACAATATTCCTTGACTCAGCTATTGCTTTAGTTCACATTGTACTGAATAATACAGGGCATGGCCCTCATGCGCGTGCGCACACACCTACACACACACACACACACACACACACACACACACACACACACACACACACACACACACACATGCACATATACAGATGCACCACACATGCACACACATATGCACTGACAGACACACACACACGCACACACACACACACACACACACACACACACACACACACACACACACACACACACACACACACACACACACACTAGTACACATAGCTGTTACCACTGCTGAGTTCCATATGTTATTTACCACATTTCAGATATATGAAATGATGGCATGTTCATCAAGGTGCTACTTATGCTATTTGCTAGGGTGTGCTGCACTGAATTTCATGATTTAAAAACAGTTTGCTCAGATACTGACTGGCATATAGTCAGAATAACAATGCATTGTGAAATTCACAAAGCGCAACTGGAAACTGACAGTACAGGGAGATTTGTACAGGCAGGATGATCATAACACAGCCATTCAACACCTGGCTGTACATACAGTTGACATAACAACCTACAAGCCAGAAAGTGCTATGTTTCCTCATTCTCCTTACATGTGACATAGTACATTGCTGGCATAAATCCAGACCATGACATGTTCCCCAGTGATACTGACTTACAGAGGGCCAGTACTCTGTATATGTAAACTGCATATATGCGGTCCTGCTCATTCTTACAAACCATCTTTCTCAATGATAGTTTGGTCATCAACAATAATGGGTATTATAACAGAGGTACCACAGACAGCTCCTAAAGGAAAACAGGTATATAGTGTATGGTAAGTAACAGGGTACTACACATGTGATATGACTTTGTGCAGTTGAACAGCTAACATGTGCTGCCTCATGTCCTGTACCAGCCTTTATGTATGATATGACGAGTGTGTATATTGCATGCAGAAATGTAACTGATCAACAATAATGATATCATCCAGGACACAAGTAAGAATGAAGGTGATCAGCAGAAATCTATGCCTTCCATGACAATCCTGACCAAAGACAGTAATACTCAAGATATCTGTTTTTAAACACTCTCATATAAAATCAGCCTGCTTCCATCTCCTGAAGGTAATGTCAGACACAAAGCTTATTATGATCAGGTGATCATCAGTTGGCAGGTGCAGATTAGTTACTGTCTATCTACCAGCAGTTACATTCCATGTCATTAATGTCAGATCTGTTGTCTTGGCATTCATCTGCATGTCCTCATTCCTGTGGCACTTAGATGAGTTGCAACCATGGCTTTTAACAGTTCTGAAACTAATGTGATTGCTACCAGCTTGCATATAATACTTCCTTATAACTGATCCTTAGAAACATTCCACAATCATGTAGTACATCAATGACATTTCTGTGAACACATACTCCCATATTCCCTACTCCTATCAGGACTTGCCTCAGCTATGTGAAAAACCTGTAGAAACAAACTTTGCTGGATGTGCCAGATTACAGATGGTTAATCTCATTTAGCTTGTATGGTACAGGTATGCAGTGGAATTCAACGAGTGCCACAGCACATCTTGACTTGTTGTGCATCCCACATGAAATTGAAACAATGGTTAGCAATATGTTCGTGGTTGTATTAAATTATTTATTTGATTTTGGTTAAAAGTCATAATGCATTAGGACACATTTTAGCCACTGTTCCAGCAACACAATAAGTTTACAAACATTAGCAAATGTACAACAATTCAGCACATGTGCAGATATTTTTAAATGTATCTATGCATTTGCTTATTTTGTCATTTATTTATTTATTTCAGTATTATGTGCCAATCATAATCACTTTTCAATAAAGCAAATCTGAGCAGCTAAATAGTATGGTAATAAAATTGTCTCTTTAAAGGTAAAACATAAAAATTACAACAAACTTTAATGCATTTAAAAGAAAAGTGTTTAATTTTGTTTTGTTTAAAGATAGCCAGTGCACCTTTTCTTAAGGTTAAAGGTTAATGTTTTTGCAAACATACTCAATTGTTTTTCACATCTGGGAGGGGAAAATAGATAAGAAAAGACCATACACCAAACATTGTAAGTGGGGTCACAGGCTGTAACATGCATTTTAGCTGGATAACCTTAATTTTAGGTTAGGTAGTATCTGTTGGTAAAGCTGTCAATTTGGAGCAAGTGTTCCTATTTGGGGGGGGGGTGAAGATGTACATAGTTTTGTGTGTTTGTTCTAAGTTAACAAGTTATGTTGGCATTCTGAAAATGCATTTAGTTTTTTGTTTGAGTGTTTTCATTAAAAGAAAAAGTCTTGAAAAATATATTATTGGTGATATATAACTTTCATGTATTGATCAGCTGTGGTGCTATATAAATAGTTATCTGTTTGTTTATGATTTATTTGTTTATTTATTGTTTTAAAACCAAATAGAAACAATTACAAAATGACACAGATTCAAATGGGATTACAACAAACAACTGTACAAAAGATTAATCTGCCAAACATTAATGTGTGCATGTAACACAAAAGTTGGAAAAACATATTAAAAAAACTGTCATGTATTACAAGTGGGAAGAATGACTTTTTATCATAATCTCTATGATGTTCCTATTTTAGAATGTAAATGGCCTTGGAAGTACAGACAAAAAGATAAGAGCATTGAATTATATTAAGAAATTCAGAGTACAAATAGTAATGGTGCAAGAGATACATTTGGAAAGACAGGAGTATGTGAATTGGATAAAGAAAGGATTTCAGGACAGATACTCAGCAGAATATCAGGGAAAAAGAAAAATGGGGAGTTATTATACTAATTGCTAGAGGAACTCCAATAATGATAGAAGAAGAAAAAAAGATAATAATGGTAGACACATGGTAGTTAAGGGACTACTGGCAAGAGAGGAGGATTACACTGATATGAATTTATAGTTCACCAAAAAATTGAGTTATGGAGCTTAAGGAAATTTTGGGAGAAATAATCAGCATTCTGCAGGGAGTATTAGTTATAGGTGAGGACTGGAACTTGATTTGCAACAATGAGGATGCATCTGGGGGACCTAAAAGGGAAAATATAACAAAAACAGGGTAGATTTATGAAGAAATTTATGAAAATATTTATTATGGAAGATGTGGATTCAGTAGTAGGAATTCTGAGCAAATTTATATACTATTTCCCAAGGTACAATAACTGGACTAGACTAGACAGAAATTATATTTCACAGGAACGTGTGCATTTAATTGCAAGTTTCAACACACAGCCATTTAAGGAATGGGTGTTGGAAATTATTCAGGATTTATTAGGGAAGATAGAAATTTCTTCCGAGGTCATAGGTAATGAGTGGGATACAATGAAAATGGCGTTTAAAAATAGGGTATTAATAAGAAATATAGTTAATAAGTAATAAGAATTATTTAGAAGAGTTGACAAAAGTTAAAGTACTGTGGAATAAGGAGAATCTTAAAGAACAAGAAGAGGCACAACTGCAGAGTACTAAAGAGAAAATAAAGGTGTATCTGGATAATATACATGAGTTTAGAAAGATTGCTGTGAAGCAACAGTTTTTGATAATAACTCCAGAGAACAAACATGTTTAGCATAATGACCTAGGCAACAGAAAGTAGAAAGGGTTGCTGCCAAACTGGTATTAAAGATATTTCAGAAATGTTTTGAAAATTTCTATAAGGCAGAGAAATGTAGAACTCAAGAAAGAATACAAATGGAAATATTTATTTAAGACTTAATTATACCAAGGTTAGAGGTAGATGAGGCTCAACAATTAACAGTTAAGACCAGAGGAGATGAGATAAAAACAGTGATGTTTAATTAATCTGAAGGAAAGTCCTCTGGAACAGATGGTAGTGCAGAAGTTTGGAAGTTAGGAGGGAGGAAAGTGATAAAGAATTAAAGGTTTGTTTAACAGTATTTTAAAAGGAGAGGAAACACCAACATCTTGGAAGAAAGTTATGGTGGCTGTAAGACCTAAAGACAGTAAAGACCCATCAGAAACAGCTTCATAGTAAACCATTTCAAAAGTGTTTATGGCTAAAAGAATAGTAAATGGGTTGCCAGAACTGACAGATAAAGATCAATGTGTTTTTTTTTTTTTTTGGAAAAGAGGCAAACATTTGACAGCATTAGAAGAACAATGATGATCAAGAGGGAAGCAGAATGTAAAAAAATTCTTCTGTTTTTGGTGGGTCTTGATACAGAAAAAGAATTCAACAGAGTAAGCTGGATTTTATGAGTAGGGGCAATGGAAACATTTGCATTCCCTGATAACATGTATGCTCTGTTTTGTGTTTGATAACTGTGTATCACTATAGTAGTAATAACTAGATAGGTAGGGGTTCTAATCTCAATACTAGCAACTGTGTGTGTGTGTGTGTGTGTGTGTGTGTGTGTGTGTGTGTGTGTGTGTGTGTGTGTGTGTGTGTGTGTGTGTGTGTGTGTTTGGGTGAAGATCATATCCTGTTTAGCTGATACCATTTTGACAGTCTCAAAAAAACTCCAACTATTGTCTGTCTCATATCACCTACTTAGAGGCTATGTCTGCTTGACTTGCAAAGCCATGTCTGACCCAGCTCTGTTAGAAATGCTACATCTAAAGAAATCCCAATTCCTCCACACCACACACTCCAGAGACCTCAACCTCATTACCACAATCAACAGAATGTACTGTAGGCACAGGTTCATAACCCAGAGACTGCCCATGCTATGGAATAGACTTCCCATACATATCAAGCAGAGTACCTCACTGACCCTCTTCAAGAGAAATTTTGGTGAGTGGATGGGAAATAGAAAATTCCCCCTGGGGATAACACCAGTGGCGCTACTCAACAGAGGCACTGAGAACTAAGGTCAGGTGGCACGATGCCAGGGTAATCCTATGGCTAGGCTTGTAAAGACCCATTGGGCCATTAGCCTAGTACACACCTATGAACCTATAAACCTATGAATAGTAAGGTTAATTAGCAGGATATATGGGTGATCAGAGGCAAGAATTAAACTGAGAGGATTCCTCTCTGATAGGTTGTGTCTGACCAGAAGAGCCGGGCAGGGGTGTCCTTTTTCCCCTTTGTTATTTGCTTTATATTTAATGCATTGTCAAAGTAAATAAATGAATTAAGATAAAACAAAGACTATAGCCTTAGATCATAGGAAGTTACTAGGCTAACAGCCCTAAGGCCCTTACAAGCCTAGCCAAGTTCAACCCTTGTTCCCTATAAGGCCTAGAGATATGGTCAATGATTACAAGCTAATCTAAATCAGCACCAACTGCCCCTATCCAAGAGGGGCATGAGTAAAACCCCTGGGATGAATTTTCAGTCTCCCATCCAATCATCCTAACTATGTTTAAGCAGGGTCAGTGAGGGGCTCTTTTTAACCTGAATTGGAAGTTTGTTCCAGAGGAAAGGTATTAAAGACATATTTGTCTCTCCAACAAGTCTTGTTGATGTCACAGGCTAGGTTAAGGTCCCTGGAGTGAGTGAATCATGTACCATTTGACTTATGAATGTATAGCATAGCCATTAAGGAAGGATCAGAGGTTGCTCTGTATGCAAGGCACATGTCTCCTCTGAGTAGTCTATATGATACAGCATATAGTGACAATGATTTCAGTCTATCCACATATGACTCATGCTTTCAGGTCTCCCTAGTTGCTGCAGGTGCTTGATAAGGTGCATACCAAAGGGAGCATTGTGCTCTATTATTGGGCTGATGAAGGAAGAGTACAGTGGGGTTATAACCTCTTTTGTTCTGGAAGCAATGCCCTTACTTATAAGTTGAGCAGTGTAGAAGATATCCTAACCATTGTGGAGACATGGTGATCAAAGGTAAGGTTGCTGTCAGCCTGTGTGTCCAAATCTCTCACCACTGATTTAAAGCTTAGCGTGTTGCTGTTAATATGGTAATCCACAAGGACACCACCATTGCTGAAGAGGATGATAATGCATTTTTTTGCATTAAGTTTAAATCCATGACCTTGGCAACAGTCATTGATTTGAGTAAGCCCTTCTTTTAGAATGTTGATATCATCTGGGGACTCAATGACTGCACCCTGTTTGCAGTCATCAGCAAATTTTGTCAGCCACAGACCTTTTGTTTTTTGCCTGTACGTCTGAGAAGTAGATTTCAAACAATAGGGGCCTAGCACTGATCCATGTGGAATACCACTGGCAACAGGTCTGCTGGTGGAGGTGGAATCCCCTATTTTGACTGTATGTGTTCTGTCAGTGAGTCAGTTTGCAATCCATCTGACAATATATGGTTTGATCCTCAACTGGGTGAGTTTTTCAATGATGTCTGAATGGGGGATTGTTTCAAAGGCCTTGGCTAAGTCTAGGCAGGCAATATGCACAGATTTGTCCTCATCCAGGACTCTGTTGATTTTCTCAAAGAAGTCCAACAAGTTCAACAGGCACAATTTGCCTTGACAAAACCAAACTAGGTTGGGTCAAGCATTTGAAGGCTTCCTATATCTTTGTTGATAAGGTCCATGATGATTCTTTCCGTGGCCTTGCAGATAAGGCTGGTTAGGCTTATGGGTCTATAGTTGCCAGGGTCAGTGGATGCACCACCTTTGTGCAAGGGGATGACAGTAGCTGTTTTCCATTCTGCAGGGACAAAACCAGTGCTTAGGCTGTGGTTAAAGAGAGTACTCAATGGTGTTGCTAACTTCTGTTTTAAACCATTTAGAATGCAGCCTGGTATGCTACCAGGTCCCATAGAGGCTGTGTTTTTGGCCTTGGAGACAGCAGTTAAGACCTGCTGTTTAGATATACTAGCTGAGAAACAGGTGGTAGGAATGTTTTGGGGTATATATGGCAGGGACAGGGTGGAGAAGTTTTCACTGAACCTGTCCACCAGTAGTAGGTTGGCTACTTCTACAGGTTCAGCATATGTGGTAGCATTCATCGCAAGTTCAGCACAATCCTGGACTTTTCCTTTAAGGTTTCAGATCTAGCTAAAGAATGCCTTATGGTTATCCTTAGCTAGGGATGCTAATTTAGATTTGTAGTTAGCTTTAGAGGACTTTACAAGATGTCTTATTTGCTTGTTCAAACTGAGAAGGGTATGCTTCCAATTTTGAGACTGTTCCTTCATGTTCTTAGACAGCAATTTCTTCCTCTTGTTGCATAGCCTGTTTATGGCAGATGTCCACCAGGTAAGCTTGTTCTTTTTAGAGGATCTTGCTTTGGTTCTATCAGGTACAGCTGAGCAAATACAACTGTATAGATGTTTGTACAGAGCATTGGTGTATATCCAAGTATAGGTTTTCTTGCTATCAGTGGGGACAGGAGCTATGAAGCTGTTAATGCTGTCTCTTAAGTGACTGCAGTTGGCTTTGGGGACGTTTTTAGTCAAATTTCTCCAGTGGATGGGTCTGATGTAATCATTACTTCAAACGAGACTGATTTATGATCAGGCTTCATTCACCAGGGAGGGCCACACACTTGTGATGGTAAATGTTGGTGAGTACCAGATCAAGAATGTTTGGGCCCCTTGTGGTAGTGCCAACTATCTGTTTCAAGGCACTGGAGTTAAAGTCCAAGAACCTTTGGGCGAGCATATTAGTAGATGCATAATTTACCCAATCTATAGATGGGTAGTTAAAGTTACCCATAACCAGAGTGCTTGGTTGTATTTTGAGCAACTCAAGTAGATTCAGGTAGGCAGTGTGGATATCATGGTTCACGGAGAGGGGACCTCTACTTTCCTACCATTATTTACAAGGCATTAAAACCTGGCATGACTGGGGTGCTCTCCATGGCCTTTAACCAGGTCTCTGTGACTGCGCAGACATCTGCATCTTCCAAAGTGAAGAATGCTTCCAGTGAGTGCAGTTTCAGATTTAAACTCCTAGCATTTAGCAGCATAACTTAACTTTAAGGTGTTTTTTCAAGGAAAATTTTACGTCAGGAATTTTGTAATTTTGACATTGCTTAAAAGAGACACTGTGAGGGAGGTAAGTGCCTTAGCCAGTAACTGAAAGCCAAGAAGTGACAGGTGAAGAACATCTCCAGCAAAGCATTGTGGTCCATCAAGCATTTCATCCCAGGCTGACAGATACTGGATCTCCTTAGAATGACACTAAAAACGAAGCCAATTGTTGAAGTCAGTCATGTTTTATCTGTATTGTGGCATCATCCTAAGTGAATGTAGAATGCTGCATAAGGGTAGGGACATACTTGCCTGGGACATATATTCAGAGAGCTCAGTCATGTCTCTCTTCATATAGTCCAGACAGGTATGTCTCATGTCATTTAAACCAACATGGACAGAGTCATAACAGTACCTGTTGTTGAGAGACTTGAAAACATGTGTGATGTGGTGGATCCTGGCACCTGACAGACAGCTGACTGTGACTTTTTTCCTTATCCAACCTGGTGAGTGGGACATCTGTGTGTCTCAAAATAGAGTCACCTATGATCAAAACATTAGATTTTGTGTTTTCCGTTATTGGCTTGTTAGGTGAGATACTGGTGCATGTGTTTTTATGTGTACTGTGTTCTGCTGGTAGTGAATCATGTGAAGCGTGTTTATGTTTGGGAGGTCTCTGATCTTTAGGAATGCTTCTGGTGAGTATCTCCGCATATGTGGATTTAGGTGTTGAGTGCATGGTTGGTGCAGGAGATGAACTGTGTGAGCTGACAATCTTCTTAGTATCTGATATGCTGATTTGTGAGTGAGAGAGCATAGATTCTAGATTCTTAATATAGATGTATCTCTCACATATTGAATTTGTGTGACATAGAAGTAATGGGTTGTCAGTATACATGAGGCAATTTCTACACTGCCTCAGGATGCCCATGTCGACCAGACCAGCTGGACAAACTATGAGAAAATGTCCATCCATGATACTACATATAGTACTGTGCTCAGTAATGGGGAGAGGACTAGAAGGACCAGGGTATGGCTGAGGGACTACTAGAAGTTCTAAACTGCAAGAGGCTTAATGGTTAAGACTTGTACTGGTACCACAGATGCTCAACTGAGTGTCTCTCCGGGCAGTGAAGCGCAACAGCGAGAAATCTCAGATGGAACACAAGCATTTGACTAAGTGAAAATGGAGTCTATATGTTGAATGATCGAACTTTCAAAAGTTCGACTATCATATGATTGAATTTTTGAAAGTTCGAACATTTCAATGGAGATCTCCGTACAGCTCAGAATGGGAAGATTTCCCTTTTCTGCACTGTAGTGCAATCTCAGAGTTGGCATATTTAAAGAAAAAGCATTCAGGGAGGTTATTTGTGTAGTTTATTTTTTTTTATTAGAATTTCGAACTTTTAAAAGTTTGATCATATGGTGTCGACTATATGACACTCAAACTTTTGAAAGTTCGATTATCTAATATAGACCCGGGAAAATGTATCTGTTTGGGACTTTGCGACTATAACCACCAATGGTAGCAACCACTGCACTGTAGCATGCAATGGTGCACAACACACAAACACAGGCAATAAATAGCAACAAAATTAAACAGATTTAAATCATTCTAACCAATGATAGCACACAAGTCTGGGCCCTGAGACAACAGTCACCACTCAGATGGGTCCTTAGCTACACTCTTCTTTGACAAGGGTACAGGGGAGGCACACTTTTGTGGAAGAAGGTTGGATTATTGTTCAAAAACTGCAAAAACAGACTGGGTCCAGCAAATCTGAACCACATCTATGCTTGGCTAAAAAGAGTAACTAACAGCAAAAATACAGTTCAGAAATAACAGCATACAGTTAAAAACAGTATAAGACGTGCAGATGAACTAAAAAAGATACTTACTTTGCAGTAAAAAGCAGTGGATGCTTCAGATAACACAGCAGATCAGTTGCAAGTTGTTAAGCTTGGTGCAGCTCTAATAAACATGAGTTGGTTCAGCAATACCCATATTTATGTGGATACAATAAGATGACATATTTAGGAGTTTGGAATAAAAAGACTTCTGTAATGACAACTAAGGATATGTGCAAAGAGACTAAACAAAAGATAATACCAAAACTATAAGAAACTAAACACTCTTGCTTACGGATGTGGATAGTAAGATGCAAGCAGTGAAAATGCTTTTAGTCCATTTAGGTTTATATATAGGTCAGTCATATTTTTATCAACCAGAGTAGAAGTTGTGGACAATAATTAACAATGAGTTGAAGACATTTATCTGGGAGGGGAACATGGGCTAAACTGATCCTTCCAATACAACAAGGTGGTTTAGGATTATTTGATTTGAAGGGATATTTTAGAGCTACACTTTAATTCAAAGTAGAAAAGGATGATTAAGCAATGGGGAAATTCAAGAAATAAGGAGAAAATGGGATTTTGGATGCAGATCCTTAAGGAGAATAACAGCAGCCATACAGGAATATTATGTTCACAAAGTAGCACAAAGTATTGTAAGAACAAAGCAACACGAGAATGGAGAATGGAGATTTTGTTGAAAGGGATGAGCGCAAGTAAGGGTCCAGAGAACTGGCAAAAGGGGACTGGAGTTTGCTACAGAAAACTGGCAAAGGAACTAAGGTATTTGGAGGAAGTAACTAGAGAGGGAAAGGTAATAGAATGGGATGAGGCCAAGAAGACATTTGGACTGCAGGCTAGAGACAGCCTTTCTTACCAGAGAATGACATCAGTATATAGGCAAAGAGAAAGGGGTAGGGGAATCCTGAGTGAAAGACTATCTCTGCTAGAGATTTTTGTTGAATTTAGAGCAGAAGCTGTTGTTAAAAAAGGGTAATTAGTAAGGCATATAAAATATTGCACAATAACTATAAGAATCCATAAGAGGAGATTAGACAATATTGGGAAGAGAGAATGGATAAGCAATTTGCAAGGGAACAAAGGGAGGACATATGTATGGATACCAAGTATGAAACAAAGCCTAGAAGGTTTAGATATTTTGCTTAGAAGTATTTGGACAGGTATTTTACACACCAAGCAGACTCCAAAGAATTGTTTCTCAGGTAGATGTCAAATGTTGGATGTGTGATGGGGAAGAACGAGATAAATGGGAGAACATGTTTTGGGAGTATAATGAGCTAACAGATTTTAACAATTCCCTAGAAATTACTCTGTCAGAAATACTGGGTAAGAAAATTGATGCAACTAATGAAATGATTTTTTTGAGCTGGGACACAGGATCTAAATTGTGTGTGTGTGTGTGTGTATATATATATATATATATATATATATATATATATATATATATATATATATATATATATATATATATATATATATATATATATATAGTAAGGTCTTGCTAAGTTTAATTCTGGTGGCTGCCAAAAGCAATTACTATAAAATGGAAATCAAAGTCTTAACTAACTTTATTTGAAGTATTGAATATTGTAACAGAGATAAAAGAACTGGAAATGGGATCTTTAGAAAAGTGAAAGAGCAAATTACATAGAAATAAATGGAAATTGTGGCAAAATGCATGCAGAATAATGTTCAGGAGGAGGAGGATGAGTGAAGTTTATAGGAAGGCAAGAACTGAGCAGCTTATGTAGTGATGAATTGATGATAGTTATAAACAAGAACATATGTGATATATAATGCATGAGACTGGAAACATGGCAATATGATTTGTTTTCTTTTATGTCTTAAGTGATAATTTAATAATGGTATTAATTTATTTTTTATTTGACATTTATTTATCGGGAAAGTCCGACTGAGTATGAGCCTATTTTCAGCAGAGGATGGGGAGAAAAGCTCCACAGTACACATTAAACAGAATTTAAAAAATTGAACAATGGTTGCATATATTAAGACAATAACAAAGTAATACAATATGTGAATACAATAAAAGAAAATATGCAAAATATAAGTCAAGCAATAAAGTTGACCATACATTATATACAAGATAGAAAAGAGTTCCTAATATGCTTGTTACATAATGATGTATGAAAAATATATAACAGGATAAGTAATAGATCGTAAAAGCCATATACTCTTTCTGGCAGGAGAGCTAGATAGTAAATTTCAGTCATAAATTCTGGGATACATAAAGGTTTTGTAAGAATATAAAGAAAGGACATTAGAATGCTAAAGAATTAAAGAGAGGTGAGGCTAAAAAGTAGGTAAAGCAGGAAGGGAAGTAGGATATATCAAGAGAAAGTCTATTAAGAGTGGAGAAGAAGGGAATAGAAAAGAGTACTAAGATGACGTGGAGCATGGGCAGATCCAATTATTTGGTTAGATGTTCTGTCAGCCTAGACTTGAAGCAATAGTAGTGGGGTACAAGTCTGACTGCTTCTGGAATGCTATTCCATGATTTGGCAACACAGTGATAGCACAGATTAACCCCATTAGATCTTTGAGTTTTGTAAATAGATAGTGGATACTTCTGAGAGGAGTGTGGGTGATGAGATTGAATGTAATGTTGGAGTAGTGATGATGTAGATTGCGAAATTGAGGAGTTGCATAGTATTTTGTAAGTTAATGTTAGTTAATCAAAGGTGAGAAGGTGAGGTAGTTCGAGGCAATTTAGGGACTAAAAGCAGAGCAATGGTGAGAGTAGAGGGTCTGCTCTGTGGCAAAATTAGCTATTTTATTATAACAATGACTTACGTTTTGCTTTGAGAGAAGAGTGAAGGTTGGTTAGAATAGGTGAAGCCTATAATAGGGAGGGTAAGAGATAGGTCGTGGCATGGGTTATTCTTGGGGAATTAGAGATGAATTTCTTAGCACTATACATCATGACCAATTATTATTTATTTATTACTTATTTGACATTTGTTAACCGGGTTAGTCCAGCTGAGCTAATGCCCTTTTTCAGCGGAGACCCAAGGAGAAAATCTCTAAAATGTAGGATTGTACAAACATTTTTTTAAAAAATTAAAAGTTTAGATTTAATGGACAAGTATAACAAGTAAAACAAATATGGCACAGAAGTGAAAAATACATAAGTTTACAAAAGAAATTATATAAAAATTATATAAGAAGAAAAAAGGAACATTTTTGATTATTTTTTATGATGTTGCTGATATGTACATCAAACTTAAAATTGTTGTCAATAGTTACACCTGTTTTGTATGTGAAAGTAGATTGATTGAAATATTGTTCAGAGAAGTAATAGCAAACTTAGAGGTATCTGGAGAAAACTGTTTTGTTAAAAATAGCTGGTGTATTTTTGGGGGGTTAAGTAGTAAATGGTTGTTATTGAGCAATATTCAATGGAATTTAATGTTTCTTGAGTTAAACTCTGTAGATGAGGTACAGTTCTGGCAGAGCAGATTAATGTAGAGTCATCAGCATATTGAATAAGGGTGGCGTGTTTGGTGACAGTATTAAGATGGTTAATAAAAATGTTGAACAGAAGTGGATCTAGTATTGAGCCTTGGGGTACCCCAGTGCTAATAGGTAAGTAAGGAGAGAAGTTAGAGTTCCATTTGACAGATTGATATCTGTTAGAGAGATAGCTAGTGAACCATTGTAAGTTTTTTTTGTTTATGCCCAGAAGAGATAGTTGGGATAAAAGCTAAGGGTGGGAGACAGTATAAAAGGCTTTGGATAGATCTAAGAACAGAGAAGAGTCAAAGCTTCCTGGGTTATGAGCTTTGTTGACAGTGTCAGTAAAGGATAATAGAGCAGTGATAGTGCTGTGTGCTGGTCTGAATCCATGTTGAGTGGGAGAGAGAAGATTATTGTCAAGTAGGTATTGAATAAGTTGTTTATGGATACATTTTTTTAGAATGTGGTATAAGTTTGATTGCTTCTGGAATGCTATTCCATGATTTGGCAACACAGTGATAGCACAAATTAACCCATTAGATCTTTGAGTTTTGTAAATAGATAGTAGATACTTCTGAGAGGAGTGGTGAAAGAATATCAATTGGCCTATAGTTAGATATTTCTGTGGAGGTGCCACCATTGTGGAGAGGAAGGATGGAGGATTTTTTTCCACAGGGAGAGGACTTAAGACTCCTTGATGGATCTATTAAGGATTATTGAGACAGGGTAGGCAACTGAGTCAGCATACATTTGTATACATTTGTTAGGAAGATTGTCTGTAGAGAAAGAACATGGCTTGAGCTTGCACAGGAGGGATTTCATGAAGGAAGTAGGAACTGGTTGAAGGGAAAATGTGGAGTGACAGTAAAATGAGGCTGAGAGAGGGTAGAGGGAGATGGAGGGAATGTTTTATTGATGGAGGCTATGCCATCAATGAAGTAAGAGTTAAACTAAGTTGCTATGTCAGGGGAGGTACTATCACAGGATTGTTGGGGGGGGGGGGCTGACTTCCTGGGTTTAGGATTTTTTTGATAGTGTGCTAGACATTTTTGGATTGGAATTGTGCTGATTTTGTGACTTTGCATAGAACTGTTTTTTGTCTATATTGTGAGTTTTATGTTTTAGGTAAGTTGTTCAAGCCTTGTCTCTTTTTTTGCATGAGTGATCTGGTATAGACAGAAAGCCAGTGAATATAGCTGGTTTTGACTCTTTTTCTTCTGGTGGGAGCTAAACTGTCTAAAGTGTTTAGGAATGGAGAATTAAATTGTTCAACTGCATCATCTAGTGGTAAGTTTTTAAGGACTGACCAATGTATGGAATTTAGCAAATTTGTAAAGGCCTGCTGGTCAAAGTTGGAGAGGTTTCGTACTGTCTTGTAGGTGTGTTGTCTACAT
The DNA here is from genome assembly GCF_019279795.1 of Protopterus annectens. Taxonomy (NCBI): domain Eukaryota; kingdom Metazoa; phylum Chordata; order Ceratodontiformes; family Protopteridae; genus Protopterus; species Protopterus annectens. The sequence continues at coordinate 1,539,864,327 of NC_056737.1, forward strand.
GAATGTGAAATAAGTCTAGTTGTACAGATGGGGTGGTGATCACTAATAAAGGCTGGAAGTGTTTTGGATTGAGAGAAATTGTTAGGATGGGACACCAAAATCCAATCAATTACTGATCCATTTTTGTTTGCGAAACTGGTAAAGGTTGGGTGAGTAATTAGTTGAGAAAATCCAAATAGGTTTATGCTATCTGTGGGAAATTGTAAGTTAAGTTTCTGCCAGTCAGTGTTGACATCCCCTAATATTACTGTTTCCAGAGAGAAAATTTTTGATACTCAAGACAATGAAAATGGAAGAAAAAATGGTGCCGGCTAGGCTAGCACTTGAGTGGAGCAAAGCATCATGGGAGAAGGCATCGGGACAGAGTTAAGGGAGGCAGGGTAGAGGAAGAAGAAAAACTAAGAGTAAAACAGAGATTAATGACATCTCAGAGAACAAGAACCAGCAGGTAAGTACTCAGAAATAAAAAAAACTATCAGTGAGGCTGCAATAAATCTATTTAAGCTGCTGGTTATAGGGTCAGTTAAGTATTAGGTGAAAAGTAGTAAGGTATACAAGAGTACATTTACAGTTTATGAAGAAAATCAGCTTAAGGGCACTTGATAGTCCTCCTTTAAGCACAGTGGAATCAGAAACTTCTGCAAGTACAATTCCTAATTAAAATAAGCTAGGAGGGGGATGGGGGTGTGCACACTACACAGACTGCAAGTGTAACAAACACATTATATTAAATGCAACTATTCAAGCCAAACAACATTGCATATTTAAAAGCAGAATTACAGTGAAAATAACATTTATACACACTTTCTTATTTATAAAGTGTTTTGGCCGGTTTGCAGGGAGCTTGCAGGTGAATTTTTTTGTTTGAGTATCGAGTATTTAAAATCATCCAGGAGGGTTGCCTTGTAGTTTATTGAAGGGGTAGCAGAATTATTTAGTGTACACACACCCAAGAAAAGACTTATAGGAGAGACCAGAGTTTACAGAAACCAGAGTGAAAGTGAAAAACTAATTAATAAAAATTACAAAAATTTATAATAAACTGTAAATGCTGAAAACATAATCTCTCTATGGATTAAAATAATCTCTTTAAAAAAGATACTCATTTATGCAACACATTAGAAGGTTGCCTTGGATCTGAACATGCAACTCTGGGAAAGTAGTTGATTTCCACAGGACCAGGGCCAAATAGGCAAAATAAAGAAGTCTTTGTAAAAGTGTCCTGTGAACAATTAGCAGCCCTTTACCTAATAACTTAAAAATTGGACACAAAGAGTTCTTTCAAATGGACTGGACAAGATATAATTACAGAAAAATGAAGACTGAATACATGAAAGCATAATAAAAGCAAAATGGTGCACATGTTTTCGCTCACAAAACATACAAGCAATTGAATAAATCAAAACTGTAACAATGTCATATAGAGTACAGATAAAAGTTGGTATAAAGAATTAGGCACTCTTCTGATATATAAAGCATATAAAATGAAAGTCTGAGTGGTAATATGATGACTGTGACCTACAAGGCATAATGTAGTGCCTGCACATTTTGAAATGTCACCAGACTGTTGTGGAAATTGCCCAGGAGCCTACTAGTAGTAAATGAAACATTTTTTTAATTCAGTGACAGCACACAAAGGTTCATAGGTTGTGAATATCAAACCTGCATTATTGTTTTTCTCAGAGTTTGAGTGAGCTGTTCAATGTCTGTATTTTACTGACCATAAAATCATGCAGTGATTCCTTAAAAGTAAGCGGAGATGCACTGTTTAAGAGCGGCAGCTTTTTCTATAATACAGGTCAGAGTCACATAGCACTGTCTCAAAAATCATCCATTTCTTTTCCCTTTTCTGTGTTTAGTTTTAATAGCAAGTTATGCAACCTCATATTGGTCCTACTGTATGTGTTGTGTGTCCCAGAAACAGAGTATTGAACAAAAATGAGTCCAATAGTCCCTTCAAAACCAGGCCCAGATCATCATTCAGCAACCTGTACAATGGTGAGTCTAGTGGGAACAACTTTAACCTGCCTGAGTTCCCTATAGAATGGTGAGTACACGGGGAACATCCTTAACTTTTCTGTAAAGTTCAACTTTTGTTGTCCAAAACTTTCTCTGTGAGTTTCTCAAGTTATGTAAAGTGTTTCCTCAGAAAAGCAACAAATTCTACACTCCAGTGTATTACTGACCACACCAGTATTATATGCAGTATACGGTCAGCCCTAGATCATCCTGATGTAATTCCCTCTTGTATTATTTGAAGTATTCTGAACACCTTCCTAACTAATTTAGAGACATTCTGATCAAAGTTAAGAATGTCAGTATATAAATGTGAATAGATATGTTACAGCAGCTACTCATCTGTGTATATGACTACGAGGTTTATTACCAAAGTTCCCAGCATTATTCAAAAAGCAATGCCAAACTATTGTGAGAGCACTATAAGTGTAAAATGTGGCAACATTGCTTCCAGCCTTGCAGCCATCTGAATATGTTGTTACCCAAACGTGGTTACCCCTTTTACCTCTCAAAATAAGATATGATATAGTAATAGAGCCATCAATGAGCCTATGGCACTCTTCCTGGTCAAGTGCACTTGCTCTGAAAGTATTACCCACTCTCTAACTCTTTGTATTCTATTAACATTCCAGTTTTGTTTGAATGAATTAATTTTCTAGCAGCTCATTTTAATTATTTTAGCTTATATAGTATAGCTACATTTGGGCCCATGTCAAGTCCTGTTGCCAGATCCAAACGTGTTGCATGAGCTATCGAACTTTCATCAATAGTAGCCAGTACTTCTGGAAAGAATCCTATCAAATTCAGAAAGCAGGATCTTCCCTTACCAAACTCCTACTGATCTTCATATATGAGCAATAACGTTCCCATTCCTTGATCTAGGATCAGCCATTCCATTACTTTGCAAGGAGTGCATGTCAAATAGATAATTTGGTAATTGTAACCTCCCTTTATGAAAAGGGAAATCACTGCTTGTCTCCACATTCCTGACACCTATCCACATTTCAATGATCTGTTAGAAAGTACCATGAAAGGAAGTTTATTGTTGATTATTTTTCCAAAGGAATACCTGGCAAACAGTTTTGTGACCTATTGTGCCAATTTCCTTACATGAGCAACTTCTGGGATATATAATACATTATCCCCACATTTCTTTTGTACTGATGCCAGTGTGCTTAAAATCCAGCATATGCCTAAAACTTGATTTCTGCATTGAATATAAATAAGCTTCTGGGACATTCAGCAACATTTCTTTACTGAAGCTGGACTATCCGTAATGCAAAAAGGTTACTAGTAACAATCTCCATGATAGTATTTTAAATATAGACATTGAGTTTCCATCTTCCCCGCCTCAAAAGAAAGTTAAGTGGAAAATATATCCTCAATGCAAAATAAAGTGCAATGATGGAAAACACCAAACCTCGTAGGCCAAATATTCACTGTAAGCGTCTACAGAGACCATGTTTATAGCATCTACAAAGTTATTAGAAAAAAGCTGTTTTTCAACACCATAAGTGAAAACATTGATGTGCCTTACATTTCAGGATGGCATCCAAAAACTGGGAACTAAGTTTGGCTGGCATGATGCCAGGGAATCTACTTGGGCTAGGCTTATATAGGCTCCAGGGCCATTAGCCTAGTACTAGGAACTAATTTTGTCCTAAAATCTCAGGACATTTGCCATTTTTACAATTTTTTGTCAGGACACAACTGCCCAAAGAGGGACTGTCCCTCGCAAAGTGGGACAGGTGGTAACCCTATAGGTGTGTACTAGGCTAATGGCCCTGGAGCCTATATAAGCCTAGCCCAAGTAGATTCCCCTGGTATCATGCCGGCCAAACTTAGTTCCCAGTTTTGGGATGCCATCCTGAAATATAAGAACCCGTTGAGGCTGCCTGTTCTTTATACTAATAATGTTAAACCTTTTCTGGAGATCTATATGAAATATTGGTCAATATTAGCAGCGGACCCTGATATTAGAAAAGTAGTAGGTACACAGCTGTGTTTTCTTTATAAGAACATGATTAATATGAATAGGATGTTATGCTACCCGAAGCGAGAAAGTATAAAAGGAACTAATAAAACTATGAGGCCAAGTAACAAATGTAATTACTGCCAATATGTAGAGAGCTCGGGCAAGTTTATTCATCCGGACTTTGGTAGAACTTTTTGGTTTCATACTGAAGGCACTTGTGACACAGAACATATAATTTATCTTGCTTATTGTGAAACGTGTTTTGCATTTTACATAGGCAAGACAGACAAGAAGTTCAAGTTTAGGATTAGGGAGCATTTATATGATATTTAAAGACAAGTAACCACAAACGCTCTTGCAAAACATACTATAAACGGTGTAGGCTGACATAACTTTAAATTTATGATAGTGGAAAGTACTTGAATTAGTAATAGAATGGGTGACATCAGGAATTTAACAGAAGCTAATGAAACACAATGGATAGTAAAGGTAAGAGCAGATGTAGGCAAGGGACTTAATGACAAAGTTCCTATTAAGCCTATAGTTAAAGCAAGACCTCTCAGAAAATGAATGAAAATGTATTGTTTTTTGCCTTTTTCTTTGTTTATTACTATTTTTTATATATGTGTTTTTATATAAGTATTTTTGCATGGCATTTTTAAACAAAAATTATTCATATTTGACTAAATCAAAGTTGTTAGATATGTGTATGCCTTTAAAGGGTTTTTTATTTAACTGGCTTCTAATTAAGGTGTTTTAATTAATGAAAGTTGCTGCAGTGTAAGTTAAACATCTGAGGAAGCAGTGGGATTCACTGTGAAAGTGCTTACGTGTTTGTTTTTCTCATTAAATATTTTCTGAATTGGAACGCTGCCATTTGTTTTGCCTGGTTACTTTTGTATTGGATGGGCTGTGCATTTTAGTGAACCAAGCATTCATCTGGAAGATTTTGGTTTTGTTTTTTTGTCTGATATTCAAAACATTTATTGACTGTTGGTTCAGCAGTAAGGTTTTAGTCCTTAGTAACAGCCAGCAAACTCATTTAGTGTCTCTACTGAGGCTCTGGGCTTGATACTACCCAAATACTGAACACTGATACTCATTCAACAAGTAAACTGTATTCAGAGACATACAGTACCACTAAGTGTGTTTTATAAATTGCATCATGTACTCAGTGACGTACAGTACCCCAAATGTATTTTATAAATTGCATCATGTACTCAGTGACATACAGTACCCCAAATGTATTTTATAAATTGCATGATGTACTCAGTGACATACAGTACCCCAAATGTATTTTATAAATTGCATGATGTACTCAGTGACATACAGTACCCCAAATGTATTTTATAAATTGCATCATGTACTCAGTGACATACAGTACCCCAAATGTATTTTATAAATTGCATGATGTACTCAGTGACATACAGTACCCTAAATGTATTTTATAAATTGCATCATGTACTCAGTGACATACAGTACCCCAAATGTATTTTATAAATTGCATCATGTACTCAGTGACATACAGTACCCCAAATGTATTTTATAAATTGCATCATGTACTCAGTGACATACAGTACCCCAAATGTATTTTATAAATTGCATCATGTACTCAGTGACGTACAGTACCCCAAATGTATTTTATAAATTGCATCATGTACTCAGTGACGTACAGTACCCCAAAAGTATTTTATAAATTGCATCATGTACTCAGTGACATACAGTACCCCAAATGTATTTTATAAATTGCATCATGTACTCAGTGACATACAGTACCCCAAATGTATTTTATAAATTGCATCATGTACTCAGTGACATACAGTACCCCAAATGTATTTTATAAATTGCATCATGTACTCAGTGACATACAGTACCCCAAATGTGTTTTATAAATTGCATCATGTACTCAGTGATATATAGTACCCCTAAATGTGTTTTATAAATTGCATCATGTACTCAGTGACATACAGTACCCCAAATGTGTTTTATAAATTGCATCATGTACTCAGTGACATACAGTACCCCAAAAGTATTTTATAAATTGCATCATGTACTCAGTGACATACAGTACCCCAAAAGTATTTTATAAATTGCATCATGTACTCAGTGACATACAGTACCCCAAAAGTATTTTATAAATTGCATCATGTACTCAGTGACGTACAGTACCCCAAATGTGTTTTATAAATTGCATGATGTACTCAGTGACATACAGTACCCCAAAAGTATTTTATAAATTGCATCATGTACTCAGTGACATACAGTACACTAAATGTGTTTTATAAATTGCATCATGTACTCAGTGACATACAGTACCCCAAATGTATTTTATAAATTGCATCATGTACTCAGAGACATACAGTACCCCAAATGTATTTTATAAATTGCATCATGTACTCAGAGACATACAGTACCCCAAATGTATTTTATAAATTGCATCATGTACTCAGAGACATACAGTACCCCAAAAGTATTTTATAAATTGCATGATGTACTCAGTGACATACAGTACCCCAAAAGTATTTTATAAATTGCATGATGTACTCAGTGACATACAGTACCCCAAATGTATTTTATAAATTGCATCATGTACTCAGAGACATACAGTACCCCAAATGTGTTTTATAAATTGCATGATGTACTCAGTGACATACAGTACCCCAAATGTATTTTATAAATTGCATCATGTACTCAGAGACATACAGTACCCCAAATGTGTTTTATAAATTGCATGATGTACTCAGTGACATACAGTACCCCAAATGTATTTTATAAATTGCATCATGTACTCAGAGACATACAGTACCCCAAATGTGTTTTATAAATTGCATGATGTACTCAGTGACATACAGTACCCCAAATGTATTTTATAAATTGTATCATGTACTCAGAGACATACAGTACCCCAAATGTATTTTATAAATTGCATCATGTACTCAGAGACATACAGTACCCCAAATGTGTTTTATAAATTGCATGATGTACTCAGTGACATACAGTACCCCAAATGTATTTTATAAATTGCATCATGTACTCAGAGACATACAGTACCCCAAATGTGTTTTATAAATTGCATGATGTACTCAGTGACATACAGTACCCCAAATGTATTTTATAAATTGTATCATGTACTCAGAGACATACAGTACCCCAAATGTATTTTATAAATTGCATGATGTACTCAGTGACATACTGTACCCCAAATGTATTTTATAAATTGCATCATGTACTCAGAGACATACAGTACCCCAAATGTGTTTTATAAATTGCATGATGTACTCAGTGACATACAGTACCCCAAATGTATTTTATAAATTGCATCATGTACTCAGAGACATACAGTACCCCAAATGTGTTTTATAAATTGCATGATGTACTCAGTGACATACAGTACCCCAAATGTATTTTATAAATTGTATCATGTACTCAGAGACATACAGTACCCCAAATGTATTTTATAAATTGCATCATGTACTCAGAGACATACAGTACCCCAAAAGTATTTTATAAATCGCATCATCTACTCGGTGACATACAGTACCCCAAATGTATTTTATAAATTGCATCATCTACTCAGTGACATACAGTACCCCAAATGTATTTTATAAATTGCATGATGTACTCAGTGACATACAGTACTCCAAATGTATTTTATAAATTGCATCATGTACTCAGTGACATACAGTACCCCAAATGTATTTTATAAATTGCATCATATACTCAGTGACATACAGTACCCCAAATATGTTTTATAAATTGCATGATGTACTCAGTGACATACAGTACCCCAAATGTATTTTATAAATTGCATGATGTACTCAGTGACATACAGTACCCCAAATGTATTTTATAAATTGCATCATGTACTCAGAGACATACAGTACCCCAAATGTGTTTTATAAATTGCATGATGTACTCAGTGACATACAGTACCCCAAATGTATTTTATAAATTGCATGATGTACTCAGTGACATACAGTACCCCAAATGTATTTTATAAATTGCATCATGTACTCAGTGACATACAGTACCCCTAAATGTATTTTATAAATTGCATGATGTACTCAGTGACATACAGTACCCCAAATGTGTTTTATAAATTGCATGATGTACTCAGTGACATACAGTACCCCAAATGTATTTTATAAATTGCATGATGTACTCAGTGACATACAGTACCCCAAATGTATTTTATAAATTGCATGATGTACTCAGTGACATACAGTACCCCAAATGTATTTTATAAATTGCATGATGTACTCAGTGACATACAGTACCCCAAATGTATTTTATAAATTGCATGATGTACTCAGTGACATACAGTACCCCAAATGTATTTTATAAATTGCATGATGTACTCAGTGACATACAGTACCCCAAATGTATTTTATAAATTGCATCATGTACTCAGTGACATACAGTACCCCAAATGTATTTTATAAATTGCATGATGTACTCAGTGACATACAGTACCCCAAATGTATTTTATAAATTGCATGATGTACTCAGTGACATACAGTACCCCAAATGTATTTTATAAATTGCATGATGTACTCAGTGACATACAGTACCCCAAATGTATTTTATAAATTGCATGATGTACTCAGTGACATACAGTACCCCAAATGTATTTTATAAATTGCATGATGTACTCAGTGACATACAGTACCCCAAATGTATTTTATAAATTGCATCATGTACTCAGTGACATACAGTACCCCAAATGTATTTTATAAATTGCATGATGTACTCAGTGACATACAGTACCCCAAATGTATTTTATAAATTGCATCATGTACTCAGTGACATACAGTACCCCAAATGTATTTTATAAATTGCATGATGTACTCAGTGACATACAGTACCCCAAATGTATTTTATAAATTGCATGATGTACTCAGTGACATACAGTACCCCAAATGTATTTTATAAATTGCATCATGTACTCAGTGACATACAGTACCCCAAATGTATTTTATAAATTGCATGATGTACTCAGTGACATACAGTACCCCAAATGTATTTTATAAATTGCATGATGTACTCAGTGACATACAGTACCCCAAATGTATTTTATAAATTGCATGATGTACTCAGTGACATACAGTACCCCAAATGTATTTTATAAATTGCATGATGTACTCAGTGACATACAGTACCCCAAATGTATTTTATAAATTGCATGATGTACTCAGTGACATACAGTACCCCAAATGTATTTTATAAATTGCATGATGTACTCAGTGACATACAGTACCCCAAATGTATTTTATAAATTGCATGATGTACTCAGTGACATACAGTACCCCAAATGTATTTTATAAATTGCATGATGTACTCAGTGACATACAGTACCCCAAATGTATTTTATAAATTGCATGATGTACTCAGTGACATACAGTACCCCAAATGTATTTTATAAATTGCATGATGTACTCAGTGACATACAGTACCCCAAATGTATTTTATAAATTGCATCATGTACTCAGTGACATACAGTACCCCAAATGTATTTTATAAATTGCATGATGTACTCAGTGACATACAGTACCCCAAATGTATTTTATAAATTGCATCATGTACTCAGTGACATACAGTACCCCAAATGTATTTTATAAATTGCATCATGTACTCAGTGACATACAGTACCCCTAAATGTATTTTATAAATTGCATGATGTACTCAGTGACATACAGTACCCCAAATGTGTTTTATAAATTGCATCATATACTCAGAGACATACAGTACCCCAAATGTATTTTATAAATTGCATCATGTACTCAGTGACATACAGTACCCCAAATGTGTTTTATAAATTGTATCATGTACTCAGAGACATACAGTACCCCAAATGTATTTTATAAATTGCATCATGTACTCAGTGACATACAGTACCCCAAATGTGTTTTATAAATTGCATGATGTACTCAGTGACATACAGTACCCCAAATGTATTTTATAAATTGCATCATGTACTCAGTGACATACAGTACCCCAAATGTATTTTATAAATTGCATGATGTACTCAGTGACGTACAGTACCCCAAATGTATTTTATAAATTGCATCATGTACTCAGTGACATACAGTACCCCAAATGTGTTTTATAAATTGCATGATGTACTCAGTGACATACAGTACCCCAAATGTATTTTATAAATTGCATCATGTACTCAGTGACATACAGTACCCCAAATGTATTTTATAAATTGCATCATGTATTCAGTGACATACAGTACCCCAAATGTATTTTATAAATTGCATCATGTACTCAGTGACATACAGTACCCCTAAATGTATTTTATAAATTGCATGATGTACTCAGTGACATACAGTACCCCAAATGTGTTTTATAAATTGCATCATATACTCAGTGACATACAGTACCCCAAATGTATTTTATAAATTGCATCATGTATTCAGTGACATACAGTACCCCAAATGTATTTTATAAATTGCATCATGTACTCAGTGACATACAGTACCCCTAAATGTATTTTATAAATTGCATGATGTACTCAGTGACATACAGTACCCCAAAAGTATTTTATAAATTGCATCATGTATTCAGTGACATACAGTACCGCAAATGTATTTTATAAATTGCATCATGTACTCAGTGACGTACAGTACCCCAAATGTATTTTATAAATTGCATGATGTACTCAGAGACATACAGTACCCCAAAAGTATTTTATAAATTGCATCATGTACTCAGTGACATACAGTACCCCTAAATGTGTTTTATAAATTGCATCATGTACTCAGTGACGTACAGTACCCCAAATGTGTTTTATAAATTGCATGATGTACTCAGTGACATACAGTACCCCAAATGTATTTTATAAATTGCATCATGTACTCAGTGACATACAGTACCCCTAAATGTATTTTATAAATTGCATGATGTACTCAGTGACATACAGTACCCCAAATGTGTTTTATAAATTGCATCATGTACTCAGTGACATACAGTACCCCTAAATGTATTTTATAAATTGCATGATGTACTCAGTGACATACAGTACCCCAAATGTGTTTTATAAATTGCATCATATACTCAGTGACATACAGTACCCCAAATGTATTTTATAAATTGCATCATGTACTCAGAGACATACAGTACCCCTAAATGTGTTTTATAAATTGCATGATGTACTCAGTGACATACAGTACCCCAAATGTGTTTTATAAATTGCATGATGTACTCAGTGACATACAGTACCCCAAATGTGTTTTATAAATTGCATCATATACTCAGTGACATACAGTACCCCAAAAGTATTTTATAAATTGCATCATGTACTCAGTGACATACAGTACCCCTAAATGTGTTTTATAAATTGCATGATGTACTCAGTGACATACAGTACCCCAAATGTATTTTATAAATTGCATCATGTACTCAGAGACATACAGTACCCCTAAATGTATTTTATAAATTGCATGATGTACTCAGTGACATACAGTACCCCAAATGTGTTTTATAAATTGCATGATGTACTCAGTGACATACAGTACCCCAAATGTGTTTTATAAATTGCATGATGTACTCAGTGACATACAGTACCCCAAAAGTATTTTATAAATTGCATGATGTACTCAGTGACATACAGTACCCCTAAATGTATTTTATAAATTGCATCATGTACTCAGTGACATACAGTACCCCAAATGTATTTTATAAATTGCATCATGTACTCAGTGACGTACAGTACCCCAAAAGTATTTTATAAATTGCATCATGTACTCAGTGACATACAGTACCCCAAAAGTATTTTATAAATTGCATCATGTACTCAGTGACATACAGTACCCCTAAATGTATTTTATAAATTGCATGATGTACTCAGTGACATACAGTAACCCCAAATGTATTTTATAAATTGCATCATGTACTCAGAGACATACAGTACCACTAAGTGTGTTTTATAAATTGCATCATGTACTCAGTGACATACAGTACCCCAAATGTATTTTATAAATTGCATCATGTACTCAGTGACATACAGTACCCCAAATGTATTTTATAAATTGCATCATGTACTCAGTGACATACACTACCCCAAAAGTATTTTATAAATTGCATCATGTACTCAGAGACATACAGTACCCCAAATGTATTTTATAAATTGCATCATGTACTCAGAGACATACAGTACCCCAAAAGTATTTTATAAATTGCATCATGTACTCAGAGACATACAGTACCCCTAAATGTGTTTTATAAATTGCATGATGTACTCAGTGACATACAGTACCCCAAATGTATTTTATAAATTGCATCATGTACTCAGAGACATACAGTACCCCAAATGTGTTTTATAAATTGCATGATGTACTCAGTGACATACAGTACCCCAAATGTATTTTATAAATTGCATCATGTACTCAGAGACATACAGTACCCCAAATGTGTTTTATAAATTGCATGATGTACTCAGTGACATACAGTACCCCAAATGTATTTTATAAATTGCATGATGTACTCAGTGACATACAGTACCCCAAATGTATTTTATAAATTGCATCATATACTCAGTGACATACAGTACCCCAAATGTGTTTTATAAATTGCATGATGTACTCAGTGACATACAGTACCCCAAATGTATTTTATAAATTGCATGATGTACTCAGTGACATACAGTACCCCAAATGTATTTTATAAATTGCATCATGTACTCAGTGACATACAGTACCCCTAAATGTGTTTTATAAATTGCATGATGTACTCAGTGACATACAGTACCCCAAAAGTATTTTATAAATTGCATCATGTACTCAGTGACATACAGTACCCCAAATGTATTTTATAAATTGCATGATGTACTCAGTGACATACAGTACCCCTAAATGTGTTTTATAAATTGCATGATGTAGTCAGTGACATACAGTACCCCAAAAGTATTTTATAAATTGCATCATGTACTCAGTGACATACAGTACCCCAAAAGTATTTTATAAATTGCATCATGTACTCAGTGACATACAGTACCCCTAAATGTGTTTTATAAATTGCATGATGTACTCAGTGACATACAGTACCCCAAAAGTATTTTATAAATTGCATCATGTACTCAGTGACATACAGTACCCCTAAATGTGTTTTATAAATTGCATCATGTACTCAGTGACATACAGTACCCCAAATGTATTTTATAAATTGCATCATGTACTCAGTGACATACAGTACCCTAAATGTGTTTTATAAATTGCATGATGTACTCAGTGACATACAGTACCCCAAATGTATTTTATAAATTGCATCATGTACTCAGAGACATACAGTACCCCTAAATGTATTTTATAAATTGCATGATGTACTCAGTGACATACAGTACCCCAAATGTATTTTATAAATTGCATCATGTACTCAGTGACATACAGTACCCCAAAAGTATTTTATAAATTGCATCATGTATTCAGTGGCATACAGTAACCCTAAATGTGTTTTATAAAGTACATTGTCATGTAATTCATGACATACAGTACCCCTAAATGTGTTTTATAAATTACATTATGTATTCAGTGAAATGCAGTACCCCTAAATCTATTTTATAAATTACATCATATATTCAGTGACATATGGTACCCCTTAATATGTTTTATAAATTACAGCTTCATTTCTTAAGCCACAGTCCCTCTGTCCCTAGGTCAGGGTCTTATGTTCAGAGTTGGGGCTACTAGTATAACAGGAGGGTGGCCTAATGGTTAAAGTGTTTGCCTTACAAACACAGGGTTTGAATCTCACAGGGGATAATTGGCTAGGCTTAAAATGGCTCGCAAGGGCAGTTAGCCTAGTACTAACCTATAAGTATGCAGGGTTTTTATTTTTTTTTGATGACTCACCTGTTTTGTGAACCATAAGTTTCACATTTTCACAGGTTTGTTGCTAATGTCATGGCACTTTTAGGAGTAGCACTTAAAATCCAGCACTATTTTTCTGTTAACCACACATGTCAAAATGCTTGGTCTACCTGTAACACCGATAGTGCACGTAGGCTACTATAAATGGCCCGCTTTCAAAGTTTAAAGGAATATACTTAACTTATGCTTCATTCATCTATCCCTCCCTAACTATGAGAATAACTCTCATTGTATCAGTCAATAGACCTTATTCCTCATCAATAGCAGTTAACTTTCTGCTTATCCAAAGTGTGGTTCATATTTAGTGCAATGCTGAAAAGCTTCTCAAATCTTCATTTTACAGTAAGCATTACCCATAGAAGTCAACCAAGTCAAGCATATTTTGGAATTACATTTTCCTTCGTCAAAAATATTGCATTTTTGTGCTGCAAAGTATGCATGCACTAATGCAACATGTTGTCTCAGTCATACAGATGCTTCCATAGAAGTCAACCAAGTCAAGCATATTTTGGAATTACATTTTCCTTCGTCAAAAATATTGCATTTTTGTGCTGCAAAGTATGCATGCACTAATGCAACATGTTGTCTCAGTCATACAGATGCTTCCACAGGACTGGCCAGATTAAAAACACACATAGGCAAACCAGCAAAGAGCAAAGCAAAACAGTAAGTGGATGAACAAATATTCAAAATGATGTGCCACTTGAACTTCTAGTCGTGTACCAATGATGTACAGTGACACTTCTGGAAACTGTGAGTTGCTCACAATTTAAAGCATCAAGTTTATTCTCTCATAAGGCAACTTTTCATAATTTGCAGCAGGAGTCTCTTTCCATGTGACTGAATAAGGCAAGATGCTCCCAGGATGAGCTTGGAGGAAGTCCGAGGAAAATGTCAGGGAACAGTTTAGTGCTTAATCTGCAAACCTAGCAGTGCATGGTGATGTCTTATATGCCGAAACAAAAACAGTGGAAGGGTTAAAATATCAGGAGCGTGTGTCTGAAATCAAGCAGCTCACCCATAACAAAAATTAAATCTAGTTATGGAGAATATTCAAGGAGTCATGAGTTCCCAGAACTAGAAAATAAAAGCAGCAGTTACTGATGTGGCTAAAGAAACTGAGAAAATGGAAGTGACAGTGGATAACACAAGAGCATTTTTTTTTCAGAATTCTTCCGGAAGTGGCATGTCTGGGTTATTGAATGAAAAACTGGGCAAGTCAAAACATAATTTGTACCTTTGGCCTCTAGGAACAACTTGAGCAAAAAGATACAGTGGGCTTTATTCAAGGCTGGCTCCCAGCCCTTTGGGGCCAGATTCCCTCCCAAATTAATTATTGAAAGTGTACATAGGTCTCCAATTCCTATACCATCACAGAATGACAAGACTAAGACTGGCAAATGACTACTTCTTGTCTTATCAACAGAAAAAGAAAATCATAATGTCTGTCTCAACAAAATATAATCTGGTCTGTCAGGTGTGCCAAATAAGGTTTGGTAACTGTTCTTTGCCATGGCTTCAGAGGAGAAAGATATGATTGTGGTCTGTCATGCAGTAACTGACTGCAGAAATTGAAAGCCAGCATTTTATATCCCTCCCATGTCTAGGTCGATACTTAGGATACCCCATTGATTGTTCAGCAAGTTCATGAAATAGTGTAATTTCCTGTGGACAGAGGGTAGTGCTTTGAGCAGAAGAGCATGATCATTTAACCCAGAGAGAGAAGGGGCAGTTCCAAACACAGCATCAGCTTATGCCTACCCCAGATCCAAAAGGGTGATTCTGTCTATATCTACTGTAGAAGAAGGGGACTTGGCTCCTATATGGCTAGCTGTTCTATCAGAGGACAAGGCACATAGATGCTTGTAGCTAAAGCAAGCACCAACAAAAGCAGCTGCTGTCATTAGAGATACAGAAGATTTTTTACATGGGTTATACAAAAGTGTTAATAGTGTTGATTGCACAGATTTAATTTTGGTAACCTTAGATGTTTGTACTCTATTTACAGTAATTCCAAATGAGTATGACCTGGAAGCAGTTATAAAGGTTTAAACTATTAATGTGATTATACTAAGAATGAAATTTCTTTAATCTGTGCACTTTTAAATATTTTAGAAAATAATGCTTTCATTTTTAATGATGTTATTTGCAAACACTTAGCGTAGCTATGGGCACGGCTTATGCCAATATCTATGCCAGTGTTGTGATGGCTTTATGGGAACATGAATACATTTATAATAACATCAATTTTAAAGGTAATAGTGTTTATTACAGGCGTTTCGTAGATGATTTGTTTATATTGTGGAGAGGCGATGGTATACAATTGAAAACATTTTGTTCAAGACTTGAATACCAGTACTGATTTTTTAAGACTTACATTTCTCTTACTCAGCTATAGATTTCTTGGATGTTCAGTTAATTAAGAATAATTGTGGGAATTTAGATATGAAGGTTTTTAGGAAGCCTCGCTGGAGGAGTAATAAACTCCATCGCACAAGTATGCACCTCGCTCACATTTACTGTAACACGATGAGAGGCCAGTTCCTAGGAGCTTCTAGATTACATAGTGATGTTGTAGATGTGGAAGATGCTTTTCAGACTTTAAGTACTGAACTAGCAGATAGGGGATATAAACCCCAGAAAGTTAGAGAAACAGCTGAGTATGTGAAGAGTGTTAGGGGAACGTTCAGTTGTCCCTATTTCTCTGCTTTTAGATGCTCAAATAATGAGACTAGATCCACACAGAATTTTATGAGAGTTAACCTTTCTTACGTTAGTAACATAGAAATGGTATGTGATACCATTAAGAATAATTTGTCCCTGTTACTAGTGGATGAGCGTGTTAAGAATTTAGTGGGTTGAAGGCCTAGTTTTGCTTTTAGGAACAAACCTTCATTGAAACAAAGGTTATGTTATGCCAAAAATAAAAATTTGAATAAACCAATACTTTCTGTTAGAATGGGTACATTCCCTTGTCGCAGTTGCAAGTCTTGCAACTTCATCTCAGAAGTTAATTATTTTATCCACCCATCAACTAAAATAAGATTTGAAATTAAATTTTATGCTGACTGCAAGACCCAAGATTTGGTATACCTAGCTACTTGTAAAGACTGTTTATGTTTTTATGTTGGGAAAACAAAATCGTAGTTTGAAAGACAGAATTTTAGAACATTTGGAAGAAATTAGAAGGAATGTTGATTCTAATGCACTCTTTAAACACATTAAAGAGAATCCTGGTCATTATTTTGTTTTTCAAGTGTTGCAGTTAATACATAACGGTTTAAGGGGTGGACGTTTGAGAGATAGAACTGAAGCTACTGAAACAAAACAGATAATTACTTTGCAAGCAGATAAGCATTTTGTCTTGAATGAAAGTGTCCTCCTTAAGCCGTTTTTGAAATTACATAAATTGAGGCATTAATTTAATTATTCTATTTTTCTTCCTTCACATCCTCCTTTCTTATTTTACATTCTATTCTGTATAGTGTTAGTTATTATTCTTACTCAACAATTTATTAGTAACCTCCTCAATAACTGCACTAATTCAAGTCCAGTAATTTGCATTTTTGTTTCCACGTACTTGTAAATGTGTGAACACTTTCCCCAGGATTCACGAAGCCTCCGTGTAAGAGTTATAACTCTTACACGGAGGCTGCAGTTAAACGGAGTGATGTCAGCATGCTCTGCATATTCATGAGAGCATGCTGAATCACACCTAAATCTAACACGGTCCGTGTAAGACAGTAGGGGGCGTGTCCGTAGGCCGAGCCCTGCAAGCGGACACGCCCCCAGAAGTGTAAAAGTGCCCAAAGTAGACACACACAACAGAGTCCACGGAAATGTGAATAAACACAACACAACACATGCCCCTACAGACTATAAACATAAAAGAAATATAAATGAACATGTTATATATTTTTTTAAATTGTAAAGATGTTTAACCGTGAGTGCGCTCGTTTGCGGGCGTGCCCGTAGCGCAGCTACAGTTAGCAGTCAGTGGGAAAGCATATAAGAACTAAATATGCAAAGTAAGCCAAGAAGCAATAGCGTAGCGGTAGAGATGTTGGCTGAAGAGCAGGCATTCATGGTTCGAGCCCCCACAACACCAATTTTTTTTGCAAAATAAGCAGGAAACAAGTCCCTGACAAATATGTACACATAAAACCACAATTCATGTAAAATGTAATGAAATAGCCCATTTATATTGAAGACATGTGAGGTACCAAAAGAAGAAAAAATGCCAGATGTGCTCATAGCTGAGCTACAGTTTAACAGAGTGAGTGCATGTGCCCGTAGATGAGCAGTGGTTTAACTGGTGCAAAATGAGTGCCCGTAGCTGAGCAGTCATTTAACATGCTGAATCTATGTGCCCCTAGCTGAGCTGAGTGTAATATGCGTGCCAATAGCCAAATGAGGCTTAAAGCAGAGTACCCTGTTTGCGCGGAGCTGCGCACCGCGCAAACAAGCTAACTGACGGGCAACGTTGAGCAAGCCGTATCAAAACTGCCTTTACAGAGACACACCCCTCAGCATGTCTAGACAGTCATGAAAAATAAAAAGCAGTGGCCAGGTTCGAACCCAGGATACTATACACCATAGTCAAGGTACAGAACCACTAAGCCATGACAGCAGCACCTAGAAATGCAATAATAGCTCATGTATAGGAATGAATACAAACTAGAGCATGACAATGCAGGTTTACTGAAGTTGATACAATTCCAAAATGGCCAATCACAGATATGTGCTGGAAAAACGGACTATATAAGCCCCAAAGGCGGGAATACACAGCATAAACGATTGTAGAACAGACCTGCAGGCAGAATGTCAGGAGGAGGAGAGGGTAGTCGCTTTCGAGCACAGAGGTGGGGTGTTGAGGAGTCCAGGTACATGGCCTGGCTCCTAGTCCACAATCATGAGGCCCAACTCATGCAGGGTCAGGTCCTCTGGGGAGCATACAGGGCTAAGGCGTGGGACCGGTTGGCTCATGATCTCACCAGTGCCACAGGGATTCCAAGGACAGGTGAGCAGGTCCGTCACCACCATGCGGACCTGAAGAGACACAAGCAGGACCAACTGAACCTTTGGATCCAGGAGGCCTGGCAAACACCCAACGCCCCACCACTGAGTAAGTAACATTTAATTATGTATGTAAAAAGTTAAACTAGCTGATATTATGGAGATGTGTATTCCAATATTACTTCATTTATATTACAGCTGCAGGTGTCCGTTCTGCGAACCGCAGAGCCTATGGCGATAGGCTGGTGCGGTTGCGCCACCAGGCAGGTCAGTAATCCACTACCAGTAACTGTAAAGAAATATAAAAGTATGACAGTCAGCAAAAGAGTGCAGTGTAGTCAGTAAGGAATAAAATCTGCAAGTAACAGTGTGAAAGTGTATGCAAGTATTGCTTGATTACAACAGTTTTCAGCCTGTAAGTTTAAGCTAAACATGAAACTGTCTGACATATATCCTGAAATAAAAATGCCCTGCCTGTAAGAAAATAGTACACAACCTGCAGCAGGCTGAAAAGTATGGCTGCAGAAGATGATAAATCACATGTGTGAAATATATCCCTGTGGAAATACTGAAACATGACAGAAGTGAGACTGCTGGAAAGGATTGTAATAACTACTGTTAAAACATGTCAATAAAGCCTAGAAGTACCATCCTGAATAGTAAAATGAAAGCAAGTGAGAGAGTGTGAGAAAGTGCCATGGATCCAGCAATACAGTAGTAATAACCCCTGAATAAAGTATACTGCAGTCAAGACAGAATGAAATGCATGTCAGATTCACAACCAAACAGCTAAATCTGTTCAAAGTGTTGCTGCATCTGGAATGTGTATCCGAAAATCAGGATATGTTGCTCTCAGTCTGCAATATGCAGATAGGATGTTTGTCTGATATACCATACATCCACACTTGTCTACAGCCATATAAAGCAAATGTAGCCTTGATGTAGCTGAACAAAGCTAGATATGAATGTGTATGAAGAACCATAAAATGTATATTGATGTTACATTAACAGTCCTATCACCAAGTTGAAATAGTTAACATATAGGAAACTGTAGTTAGAACAGTAGTGTGTATATAACTGTAGCTATTAGAAATGTACAGCATATGTATTGTTATTCGAAGGTGTTAATATTACTTTCTTCACCCCACCCTATAACTACATATAACCCATTCCACGTGAAAATGGTATGTGCAATCACAATTAACACCTCTGGACGTTTGTCCTGTTGGGTCATATATATTTGCATGTCTGTTGATGCATCTGCCCTGTTCATACATCCACACCTGATGGCCTGTTGCCATCAATTAACCCTGCATGTTGTTGGACTGTGTATTTCTGTTCAAATTATGCATGTGTTATGCACGCTGATCAATGGTGTGAATATCGGGGTGTTTGGTTAATGGGAATACTAATGCATGCTGTTACAACTAATTGTGAATGGTATTATATGTCACTAACTCAAACTGTCATGACAAAATGCAAAACATAGTATGACAGGGAAGGCGGGTTCCAGCGGACCCACCTCTCCCACCTCAGCTGGCGAGTGCACCTGGCACTAGTGCCGAGTCCGGACCCTCCTCAGGTGGCCCTGTGCCACCTGCGGGTGGAAGCGCTGCAGGGGATGGGGCTCACCCCCCCTCTGCAAGTGTGGCCGGAGGAGATCCACCACTCACCCTCCGTAGCATCTGGACTGTGGTGTGTAGGGAGATTCGTGACTCTGTCCTTGAGCCCCTACGCCAGCTCGAGGCACGGGTGGCGCAACTAACGGGCATGCCTGTTGCCCCGCCTACACAGCCCCCAGCACAGCCCCGTCCTGGGCAGTGAAGGAACAGTGGCAACTGCCTATGGGTGGGGATATCAGTTCCACTGTTGCCATCTGTGGGCTCATGGGCTCTGGATATCCAAACCTCCATCCCCATCAATTGTGTAACCCCCCCACATGTGTCATACACCGCCACTGTATGCGTCTTGTTTGTCTTGTCTGTTAACCTACCCAACCTACCTCCCCAGCTGTACCGACTACCTTCACCTGACATACCACTCTCAACTGAAAAAAAAAAAAAAAAAAGGGCACTCTGTACCCACAAAAAAATTACGCCCCATACATAGCTGCCCATTCCGCACACATGTCTACTGGACATGGAACCTATCAATTCCAATTGGCTGTACAAAAAGTATTATTGTTGTCCTGACACCTCTCTCAGGGGTGGAAGGTTTCAAATGTCACACCAAATTACATATATATGCACAGCTGTTGCTGATGAAGAAATGGGCAGCTATGGGCCTTACCTACATCCCTCCTGCACATCCCAAGCTTGTTTCCCTACTGTCTTACCCTCTTTGTGACCCCTTTTACACCACTTTCCTGTCTCCCCATTTTCTTTTCTTTCAAAGAAAATAGCATGGGTGTGCGCAAGAGTAAGCACGTTTAAGCGGTTGTAAGCGGGTGTGCGCTTGTGTGCGCGGAGCTAACCACCAGTGCGCATGCGTGAGCTCCGCGCAAACCAGCGCTAACCCGGTTACAACTGCTTAAAAGTGCCTTAGTCACTTTGATTGACAGGTCCCGTACTCAGTTCAAAAGCAAAATAAAATCCCACTGTGAGTCCCGAACCCAGGACCTTGGCAACTGTAGTCTGCATGACTTACCACTAAGCCATGACTCTTACACAAGAACATTGTGCTAAAGTAAATATATCATGTAACAGTAGGAATGAATGTAAAGGGAATATAGATGTGTAGTACACAAAGCATGACATTCAGAATTACTAACAAAACTGGTGGATTTCCATAATAGTAGTGTGTGAACAGAAACAGCCATGCTAGTTGGAAGCTAGTAGGTAATAATGTCACTATAGCACCTTGCAAGACACACACATACTCACAGCAGGATAAGCACTGCCCATACCCCACAACCTCTTACAGGAACATATCTGGACCAAGTAATAAAATATGTGGAGCAAAGGCCCAAAACCAGGGACACATTACAAATAATGTTACAACAAACGCAGACAGTTCAGAAAGTAACAGGGTCTGCACTTTGTGGGATGTTTGGAAGGGTATGCAGTCTGGAACCTGAATGTTTGTCACCATATTCTGACTTGAGCCCAAGTGACTTGCCAGAAAAAGGTGTGCATGAGATATTGACCAAATTATGAGGCAGAAATGTGGACAACCTGCAAATATCTGTACACATGACGGGTCCAACACCACCATATTTGAATAGTTAAGAGCCTAGACATAGCAACAGTGAATGACTTACAGGGATGCCCCACAGACCCCATGTGAAATGTACAAACAGTAGGCAGAAAGGTGTAACACATGCAATGGTAACTATGGAGTCCGGAAAGTATTCACCACTTGCATGGCAGAAAAAGTGTAGTAATACATATGCTCATGCTAACCCACAGTCACAACTGCAGCATACCAGACATTTTAATGGGTGTAACCCACTGATATGTACCATTCCATGAGGCACATAACAGATGAACCTGAAAGTCTCTGGGGCCTGCTCAGCAGCATACTCAAATACCCTAATAGATGTCAAGGCCCACACCATGGCCAGACCACACTGCATGCTGTAACACCCTAGCAGATATAGCAAGCATTCCAAGGTGTGAATGTACATGGAAAATAGGAAAGCTACAGCAGCACACTACAGGCAAGACACCTAGCAGGCATACAAGTAGTGACTGTAAAGGGCAACTATTGAAGCCTTAGCAACAGAGTGCAAGCAAAAGTGAAAGGAAAGCACACACACACACACACACATCAACAGTAGTAGTAGTAGTTGTAGGTGTCAGTGTACATACACAGTTTGTACAGGAAACTGGAGAAATGAATGGAGGAATGTTAATCTACAACACACCTGGAAATATGAGAGAGATACCAACCTTTACACTCACAGAACATTGTCCACAGCATAACAGCATGGTCCCTGCCCCTAACATCTGCAAGGGCTACGCCTATCTCACACACCTTTTTATAGCACTGTTCTGAAATCACAGTGAGAACTGCAATCAGTACACAACTGGCTGCATGCAATTAGCAAATACTGGCTAACAATTGGTGCAGAGGCCATCACATGGGCATATGCAGATACCTACAAAAGTATGCTGTACTCCATGTCCACGCATGCAATACTTTCATTGCACCCTGAGAAGGACGTGAGAGACAGACAGACAGAGAGAGAGAGAGAGAGAGAGAGAGAGAGAGACAGAGACAGAGACAGAGAAAACTGCAATTAAGCAGACAGAAACAAATTGTTCAGCAACAGCTACCTGAAAGCTGACAACTGGGAAGTGGAGCAGCAGGACAGAGAACCAGACAGCAACACAAGCAGCTGTGACAAACACAGGTAATGTAAAGTAATACTATAAAGGTCTACATACTGTGAACCCCCCATATGTGTCATTGGTCTGTATCCATATGTATATGAAGATGTGTAAAGGGCAGGGGACATACAGCAACTATCAGTGAAGGCTGTACATACATTTGTATGTGAGAGCATCTATGTGCACATATCAATTTGTTTGATTGTAGGTTGTAGTGCCATGTACAAAGTAGGTTACACAGTTATGTATGTTTAGCAGTATCTGAGTGTGTGTATACAGTATGGTAGACAAATATGTTGATATACCTGTCTAACATATGGATATGTGTGTATGTCAACATATGTATGTGTATATATATATATATATATATATATATATATATATATATATATATATATATATATATATATATATATATATATATATATATGATATGCATATATGTATACATACATAGAGAGAGAGATGTAGGAATACATAGACAGATGTAGATAGAATATTGTACAAACATATCTATGTAATGCACACATACAGATATAGATATATGTAGATACATATACATAGACAGACTGATCTGACTACCTACAAGTATGACTGTATATGACGACCTGCAACACAGCCTGTCCCACCCCTCTGTCACTCACACCCCTCTGTGCCCCTCCACATCTATAGCAATATATGTACATCAATATATATATGTGTATATGTATACGGACATATATATATATATATATATATATATATATATATATATATATATATATATATCTATATATATATATATATATATATATACATATATATATATATATATATATATATATATATATATATAGAGAGAGAGAGAGAGATGTATATAAATTCTGAGTGAGGCACATGTGTACAGATGTATTGCAACAGTTGCCTGGTGACAAAGGCATGGAGTGAACACCAGTGTCAAATCTGGAGTACCATACCACATTCCAGATCACCTACACCAGTAACCACCAGATATGTGATTGGCTGCCCACCACTGCATGTGTCAGGGGTGAGCAGGGTCAGAAATGTGTACAATAGTGGCCCCAATGATATTCGCAGTGGCACACTATCCCTGGAATACCTGCACATGGTATGTGTCAGCGGACATGGTGAGTCAGGTATGGACATGTAGGTCGGTGTTCCCCTCCACACCACATAATGGATGCCATGGTATGGCCCTCACATGACAGCTACAGATATGGAGAAGGACACAGTGACATGTACAACACTGTGACAATGCACTCAAACACATTACCAATGCACAGTGACTGACAACACCACAGAGTACACATATGCTACCCACATAGAGGTTACCACTCCCGGATTTACATATGGAAGTCACACCCATGACAGATGTCCAACAACCATAGTAACACCTCCCACCATCCACAACCTAAATGTCTGCTATGTGTCGTCCGTGCCACTGCAATAGTGTGCACATGTGGAGGTAAGAGTTCCTACCCACAGATAAGACATACCCTGCAATAAACCACACAGTGTTAAGTAGCAAGACTCCCCATGAGTACATGTCACACATACCCCTGCTGAATGTTAGTCAGATAGGTAATATGCCATATGAGTCACCCTGTGTAACTGTGTGACAGCAGCAGGTACCATCACACCACATGTGTCACAATGGTCAGGGTAGCAGAACAGTACGCTGCTGTAGACACAGGGGCAATAGCATATTGTATAGTATTGTATTGTAATGTAATGTATTGTGTTGTATTGTATTGGTATGGTGAGGTGCCTCCTTCATGGAGTGGAACCACTGCTGCTGTGTGCCAGTGTACAGGTACATATCCTGTAGTCAGGCTAGTGTTACATAGCACTTCTATATGTGTGTTTAGCTCCTGTCAGAGATTATGTAGCATGCAACTGGGGATACCATCAGGTCCCATCCATGTTGTGTTTTCTGCTGTCCTGCGGGTGTCTCTCACCTGGACATCTGTGATGACAGGGAGGTTACAGTCAGCTGGGATAACTATGCCTTAATTCAGGGGAGAGGGCGGGGTGATACCTGCACTGAACCTGTCTGCCACAATGTTGTCGATATCTGTGGTGTCAGTGAAATATTTGTTGTTGTGTACTACCTATGGGCATACAGGATGGCTCCTGACCAGGTTGCTAACATAACTGAAGAAGGCCTTCTGGTTATCTGTAGTGTCACTCTTGATTTCCCTCTCATAGTTGCCCATGTATTTTGTATGATGGAAAATAGATCCTTACCAGTGCTGCTCAGACATGCCCTCCCTTTTGTGAATTATGCTCTGTCTTGCAGTAGCTTCCATCTTCTGTAATACAATCTGTCTATGGCTGGGGTCCACCAGACAGGATGCTGTCCCTTTGTGGAGAGTGTCTCGGTCATATATGGGATTGCATGATCCATGCATTCACGGAGATGTCTGTAGAAAGCAATTGTGTAGGGGTCAGCATTGTGGGTTGTATCTGCCACTGGCCCAGTGGGCTGAAAGGATACCATATCACTGTTACAAAGTGTAAAGTTTGTATCTGTAATGTTATGCACTATAGTCGTTTGTGCTGGTGGTGGAGGTGGGATATGTATATCCAGGGCAATCAGTGTGTGGTCAGCTCACAGTAGCTGACGATGTAGGCCATACAGTACCTAGATACAAACCCCCAGAGTGAGGAGGTGCTCTTGACCTGAATCAGTGTTCTGACTGCTGGGGTTTGGTAGTATGTCGTATGGAGTCTGCCAGGTACTGTTGCACAGTTGCTGGCCGAGCACTGATACCTGGCCATCTACATGTGTATCCACCAATAGACAGACAGATGCTACATATGTGAGATATGTTGTATCATAACAGTCGAGTAGCATGTGTAGTATGTGTGCCAAATTCTGCTGACATATATTGCTGATACCAGGTTATTTTCTTTCTCAGGTACATGGCCCACCCGCAGAATCCCACCTACTCCACAGCTGAGGATGAGGAGATACACCAGAGCCTGGTGCGGGATTATGCAATACTCTTTTCCCGCACCAGCCAGAATCAGCAGGAGAGGGCTGCACTGTGGCAAGACCTTGTCCGTCGGGTAAATGACATAGGCACGCATAATAGGACATATGAGCAGGTACATCACTGCAGTGATTTAATCAGACATGTCCATCAGCGTGCGTCAGATATCCACAGGCAACAGGTCGCCACAGGTGGTGGGTGGCTACACATCCCCCACTCACCAGACTGGAGGGACTACTCATGAGTGTAGTGGCTCCAGTCCGCCAGCAACAACAACAGCAGCAGACATGCATTATGATGGAGGCTGGAGCCACACAGCAGCAAGACAGTGAACGTGCAGGTAATATGCCATATGTATAGTTGACTGTTGTGTACACTGGTAGTTAATGCATGTGTGAGGTGTGTCCTTGGTTTGTAGCTGTCACCATAGTATTTAATGTGCAAGTGTGATATCCTCAATATTAGCTGCTGACCTGTGAAAGGCGACTGTAGTACTCCTGACCTGTATCATACTCAGTAACAATGGCACAGTTGTGCCCACTGACATTAGTTTCTTCACGTCTGCAGGACCCTCTGGTATAACAGCAATGCAGCCTATCCATGCTGGTGAGTGTGTATTAACAATTCCTGTAATAGTGTTGATAGTAATAGTACTATTTGGCTCACTTAGTAGTGCTCTTTGTATGCATGTAGGTGTGTCTGTGTCTGTGTGTTGATATCACGCATACTGAGTACTGTACAATTGTTTGAAACTGTGTGCATGTGTGCATGTGTGCACCTGTGCACGTGTGCACGTGTGCATGTGTGCATGTGTGCACGTGTGCATGTGTGCAGGTGTGCATGTGTGCATGTGTGCACCTGTGCACGTGTGCACGTGTGCATGTGTGCATGTGTGCACCTGTGCACATGTGCATGTGTGCATGTGTGCATGTGTGCATGTGTGCACCTGTGCATGTGTGCATGTGTGCACGTGTGCATGTGTGCACCTGTGCATGTGTGCACCTGTGCATGTGTGCATGTGTGCACCTGTGCATGTGTGCATCGCTGGTAATGTGTAGACATTGTAAACTGTGTTTCCTGTTTCCTCCCCGCAGGTTCTGTTGCTGCTCTGGTGTCATGTAGCAGGAAACCTGAGTCAGGTGCCGTGGGTACTGATAATGATGACATCTGTGTAATGGCACAGGAAGGTATGCCAGGGTCCGCCATTGGTCAGCCGATTGACAGTACAGAGCTGTCGACCCCATCAATGCGCACAGTTATCCTGCCAATACACCCTTTGTCACCACTGTCCCTAGGTTATTGACAGCATACAGTGGGCATTGACCAGGGTAATGTGGTATCTGTGGCACATGCCTCCCCACACAGCAGCCATGGGCATGGCCCAGAGATGGTACCACACAGACAGATGTCCAGGGGTTCTCGTGGGAGCATCCATGGGCATACTGCCCCTGTCAGACGTGCCCACAGAGGTCTTACAACCTCAGCTATGTTTCGGACTGTCATGCAGGCACAGTCACGTATGGAACAGTACACCAGAAAGGGTCTGAGGGAGCTGGCAGCATGTTGCACAGCCATGACTGACAGTATGCGTGACATTGCTGCTGCCATACGTGATTTCACCGATGTCATATACAGACGTTGTGGGGACATATTAGACCGGTTCCACAACTACATGTCCATGAGCCAGGGCGATGGTGGGCGGTTGAGGCATCGACGTGGCCGTATGCCAGCAACAGCAGCAGCTGGCAGTCGTCGCAGACGACAACAGGGCCGCGGCCGCCCCCGTAGTGCCAGCAGCAGCCCCAGCAATGCTGGGTCTGTGCTGTCATCAGACCGCCCCAGGGGACCACGTGCACGTGGCTCTGGCCAGGCACGACAGGGATCTGTGTCCAGTCAACGAACACCTGCTTCTGATGACAGTACCCAGTCTGGGTTGGTACCGGATACGGTCCGTAGCACCCCTGCAAGGCACAGGTACCGTGTCCATGGCCAGAGACACTGATCTGTATGACCTGGCAGGTACAGTCTGTGGCTGTCCACAAACACCAGTATATGGCAGCCATGAGGTGGAACTGTGTGCATCCATACACACATGCAAATTGACAACACCTAGGGCTACCGCATACATGCACACACTGCATCAACATTGCCCCACCTTCTACTGCTGTCCCTCACCAACACACATACACATACATGTCAATTGGTGGTATGGGTGGCTGACTCAGGCATACCAGGTTCACACCCTGTGCATATGATGAAACTGTGCCACCTCCTGCAATCTGTAACAACTGTGCAGGTACAGGTTAACATTTTGCTGATGCACAGGGTGACCACATAGATGTGTAGTAATAGTATCATGTTGTTAACAGTACTGTGTGCTGAATTAATTGTGGGTATATCACAGCATGCCTGATGCAATGAGTGTGTGATTGTCATGTCCTGTTGTCTACACCCATGGTAAGTACCATAGTGTATCATCTGCACATGTTGGCATACTGGTGGTAATGATGTCAACAGAAGGCTACATACATAGGTAGCACAGGGGATAGGGTAATGAATGTAGTAATACACAATGATGGACATGTAAATTGCAAGTGGCATGTTGCCCACACTAGACTCTGCATTGCAGATGTTTGAGGATGTTGATATGTGTGCAGTACTACATGACTGGTACAGGACACACAGGAGCACCCTAGCACTGCATGCTCCCATCTCATACCATGCTAGACAGCCCCAACACACATAACTAACTGTCACAGGAGGGAGAGTCCCCATATATGTCAGGGATACTGTGGTGGCAGGCCAGGGAGCATACATCCTACTAAGTATGGAACCACTGAGTGAAGGCTCAGTGTCTGTTATTTGACATGTGTATTACTGCAGGTATGAGCACATGGGTTTCTATCCAGTTATTGTACATCCTGACAGTACATGGTCTGTACACTTGTGTGCACTGAGACTGGACCCTAGCCATCTGACCCGTGTATTTCCATGTTCATGTGCATAGTGCCTGCATATTTGCAGTGTTACCTACTGGAAATGGTACAGCTTGTTTGTTGTACAATGGACTACCTGCAGCCCTGTTTACTGTAGCTTTGTTTGCATGCATGTTTGCTTGCAATTACCCTGGAATACTGATTACACCTGCAATGCATAGTTATAGAGCTTCTGTGGATTCCTAGTGCCATCTGCATAGCCTACTATATGTATGTCCATGTCCCACTTGACAGGATGTCACTGTTTGTCCTGTTCATATGTACATTGCCTGTGACACAGTGCATATGACCTACCTGGCATGTGTTCACGTGAGCAGTCATATATGCTACTGCTAACTAATCACAGGCACTTCACCTTCACACATTCATCTTCTGGTGAACTACCTGCTTTGCTAGGGACGGCCTGCACCTGTCACCCCTGGGCTTTCAGATATTGGCAAAGGCTCTTGCTACCCCCATAGTGCCTATGTTAGGCAGGGCTCAAATGACAAACCCACCTTCATAGGTATCACAAGGGATAAGAAACTAAGAGCAATGCTACCCAACGCCAGAAGTCTAAACCTCCAGATGCATGCACCCAAAGCACTCCTTGGCATGGAAAACATCAATATCTGTGCAGTAACAGATGCCTGGTTCAGGGCTACTGAGAGCACACCAGCACTACCGGGTTTAACCCGGTTGATTTCTTTGAAACAGTCACCAAGGTCATTGACGAGGGGAAGGTGGTTCACACAGCCTACCTGGACCTTGCAAAGGCCTTCACAACAATACCCCACTTGGGCATTCTAGAGAAGCTCACCAGCTTAAATATAAGCCCCTATGTCACTAGATGGATTGCACAGTGGCTCAGGGACAGAACCCACATGGTTAGCATTGCTGGAGCCATGCCAGACCCCACAACAGTTACGGGTTGTGTCCCACAAGGCTCAGTCCTGGGACCCTCTTGTTTGGTATATATTTATTGGAGGTACAGGCCAACACGGACGGACTGTGGCTGTCCAAATATGCAGATGACTGCAAACAGGCCACCATAATCGACTCTCCAGCTGACACAAGCATCTTCCAAAGGGGCATCATAGCAACAGACAACTTGTGCCAGAGCCATGGCCTTCTGCTGAACAGTGTTTAGAAAGGGGAATGTGCATCCTGTAGTCTGTTCACATAGTTGCCAAAAGGGACATTGTCCTCACACACACTAACCCCCCTCAGCCAAAAACACACACTTGCCAATTGCAGGATTCAAACCCCTATCTGACTATGTTATGATACCTGAGACGGACGCATTAGCGGAGCACACTATTTGCATTACTTGGAGTTTTCCCTTCTCCTGCTATACTTATAGAGTGCTGACATCATCAGTGTTTAGAAAAGGGAATGAGCATCCTGTAGTGTGTTTTCCTAGTTGCCAAAAGGGACATTACCCTCACACACACACACTTGCCATTCGCAGGATTCAAACCCCTACCTAACTATGTTATGACACTTGAGACGGACACATTAGCAGAGCGTGCTATTCACATTACTGGGAGGTTTTTCTTCTCCTGCTGTACTTATAGAGTGCTGACGTCATCAGTGTTTAGAAAAGGGAAAGTGCATCCTGTAGTGTGTTTTCCTATTTGCCAAAAGGGACATTTCCCTCACACAAACTTGCCATTCGCAGGATTCAAACCGCTACCTAACTATGTTATGACACTTGAGATGGACGCATTAGCAGAACGTGCTATTCGCATTACTGGAAGGTTTCTTTTCTCCTGCTGTACTTATAGGGTGCTGACATCATCGGTGTTTAGACAGGGAATGTGCATCCTGTAGTGTGCTTTCCTAGTTGCCAAAAGGGACATTTCTCTCCCACAGACTTACACACACACACACACAATGAGCATTTGCAGGATTCAAACCCCTACCTAGCTATGTTATAACACTTGAAATGGATGCATTAGCAGAGCGCGCTATTCGGATTACTGGGAAGTTTCGTTTCTCCTGCTGTACTTATAGGGTGCTGACATCATCTGTGTTTAGAAAGGGGAATGTGCATCCTGTGGGGAGGCAGACACCAAGCACACTATGGCTAAGCTGTCATTCCCTAGGGCAAACAGCCTAGTGTTGACCTCTACACCCATATGTTTAATTGTCAAATGCACATTATTTGTTGCTGATAGACTGTTTGCACATCTTTATTGCTATAGCATTCCCTGTTTGTATGAACAACTTGTGCATCTGTGGAAGATGTTTGCATATGGGAGGGATCCACTATATCATGTATGTCTCTGTAGTCATTTAACTGTGTGCACTGGGCAGACTGCTGTAATGTGGTTGGTTCCTGGAATAACACATAACAATACCAGATATGTGTG
This sequence comes from Protopterus annectens, assembly GCF_019279795.1. Lineage (NCBI taxonomy): Eukaryota > Metazoa > Chordata > Ceratodontiformes > Protopteridae > Protopterus > Protopterus annectens. Next base: position 1,539,895,880 of record NC_056737.1, read on the forward strand.
TCCAACTGCTAAACCGAGATTTGGCCTAAGTGTGTGAGCATGCCCAGTTCAGCCTTCCCATGGCATGTTGTCAAAGTGTGTGAGCATGCCCAGTGTGAGCATTCCATATGTTGGACTCTGCAGCCCACCACATTTGTTTATGGTTGTGTGTTGTGTGTCTTGTTGTGTAGTTACTGTACAACTGCTTTGTGTGTGAACACAACAGGATTATACTGTGCCTGCAGTGTTTGCATGGGATACTTTGCATACAGTTGTCAACATCCTTTCACACTGACCTAACACTGTAGTACTGTAGAGTGTACTGGTAGTACTTTGACTGTGGTGGACAGTATCCTAGGCTTTACTGTTATCACTGCTTTACATTTCGATAGTGGGCACAACAGCCTGGTTAGGGGCCAGTTGTGTACATCTGACCATGTTGCATTCTGTTCAGATATGACCTACTTCAACCAGGCTTGTCCAACATTGGTAGTGTATTCCACAACATAGGTGTACATTTGCAAACACTAGCGATGTGCCCTAGTCCATGTCTAATGCTAGTTGGAGAGTGTGTTTGTCCTTCAACACACATTGTAAGTGGAGTTTGCCATGACATATGTCATGGTTAGTATACTGTGCCTCTGTCTACCTGTGACATGACAGTGATACCCAGGATAAATCTACCATCTCCCATCCACTCATCAGGATTCCTATTGAGGAAGATTGATAAGTGACTCTATGGGTAGCCTGTGCTGGGGGTTCACTCATGGGTGGGAGTGGCTTCTGTGTTATGGATCACGCAGTACAGCTTGTCCTATGTAAGTCAGTGCTGGGGTTCAGGTCTCTCATGTGCATAGCTCACTGCCATTCAGATTGTACAAGGTGCAGCATGTTTATTGATGCCAGCAACACAGGCAACACATGGCATCTGTGCAAGCTCTTTGATACTCCTGATGGGGTACTGTTGGGGACTTTACGGTTGATGGAGGTGTCTGCTGAGGTACATCCCACAGGGGCTATTGTAGTCAATTGTACCGCTGATGAAGGATGACTGCAGAGCCACAATGACCTCCCCTTATCTAGATCTGACAGCCTTCATGATTAGGTGGGTATATGGTATGTTTCTGTAAACACTACGGCACATGTTTGTCCAATGCAGGACATCTATCACCTTGTGTCCCCAGGTCTCTCATTACATGTTAACTACATAATGGGTTAACACATATGTGGTAATTGGTGGGCACTTACTGTATATCCACGGGGGTTGACTATACACATTTCTGCACTTAGCTTGCTGACATGGCTATGGCACCAGTTGTCTGTTTCTATGTGGCCCTTTTGTGGGATGCTTGTGTCAGCTGATGGATCATATGTGGTGAGCAGTTTGTAGTCCTCTGCAAACATGTTCGGACACAGTCCTTCCATGTTTGCCTGTACCTATGGGACATATATACCAGACGAGGGAGATCCCAGGACAAAGCCTTGTGGGATGCCAGTTATATCTGGTTTGTAGTCTGACATGGCTGCAGCATATCTGACCATGTCTGTTCTGTCCTTGGTCTGGTTTGCAACCCCTCTACTCACATGTGGGTTTATATTTAAGCTGGTGAGCCTATCTATAATGAACACGTAGGGTATTGTATAGAAGCCTTTGCAAGGTCCAGATACACTGTGTGGAGCACATTGCCCTCATCAATGACCTTAATGACTGTTTCAATTGAGTCAAACATGGTTAGGGGCAGGATCTGCACTTGAGAAGGCCACACTGGTTGGGTCCGGTGTCAGTAGGTCCCCAATATCTTTATGTCTGTGGTACATGCTGATCCTTTCCATAGCTGTGCAAACCGAGCTTCTCAGGATTCTGGGGTAGTAGTGTTCAGTATCCATTCAGGCAACACCTTTGTTGAGAAGGACCACTGTTGTTGTACACTGCTCTTTGGGTACATATTCTGTGGTAAGGCTGACATTGAGCAGTAGTGTGGTTTGGCATTCCATTCATCTTGGAGTCCATGCTGCACTAAGCCCAGGACACCATCTCATACCATTGCTGCTGTGTGTTTTGCTTTGTAGATGTTGGCTGTTACCTCAGCATCTGCAATGTCAGGGGGCCAGCAGTCTGCTGGGATAGATATTCTGCATTCGGGGGGGGGGGGGTTGCACTGCACCTGTCAGGATGTATGTTGGCAATATGTGTGTGTGTGTTTGTGATATTTGTGTGATTCAGGGCATATCTGTGAATTCCCAACATGGTTCCTACCATCAGTTGTGAAAGCATTGGGATTATCCTTAGTGTCCTGTACAATTTGTATCTTCATAGGTTCATAGGTTCATACTAGGCTATCCACCCTGGGCATTTGTTAGCCTAGCCAGAGTGTGTGTGGCTTTTGACACCCCTTGCTATGTGAATATTATGGCCATTTATGATTTGCTTTGCTGTGCCTCTGTCTGGACATGACACAGTGAAGACCCCCAGTGTAACTCTACAATCATCCATCCACTTGGCAAGCTTCCTGTTGAAGAGTGTCAGTGAGGGGCTCTGCCTAACATGGAGTGGGATTCTGGTCCAGGGTGTGGGAGCCTCTGGATTATGTATCTGTCCCACCAGCACATCCTATTTCATTATTTGTTGAGGTTGACATCTCTCACTCTCACAGCTCCGATGGATTTGTGTTTTCTGGGGTGGAGCATGTCCATTACTCCTGTGTTGGGCATGGCCTCCTACAACAGGCATGCAATGCCTCTGTGTAGGCAGTATGTGACTGGATTCAGCTGGGGTGTCTACAGCCAGGCAGCATATGACATATATTTGACACCCTTTATCCTCTTGGTGAGGTACCTTTGAGGTCTTTCTAACTGCTGCAGGTGTCCGGTAAGGTGCTTCCCATATGAGGCATTGTACTAGATTATGGGTGTGATTAGAGAAAAGTATAGGGGCACAATGACCTCTGTTGCCATAGATGTGACTCCTTTCCTGATACGGTGTCAAATGTAGACAGTCTTCCTAGCCACATTAGCAATGTGGGTGTCACATAACAGGTTACTGTCCACTTGTGTCCCTAGGTCCCTGGTTACTCCTTCCATACATAATGGTTTACCACCTATGTGGTAATTTGTGGTACCTTGTTTGGTATTTGGTGGGACATTCATACTGTCCAGTGTCTTCAGGACGGCTGGGTGGGGTTATTGTGTGTGAGAGTGCGATCTGTAGCATGCTACGGACTGCACAGCAGTCTTGCCTACAGTTAGTTGCACATGGGTGAACTCCAATGCCTTGTGTATTGTCAGTTACCTGGACATATGGGTGTCTGTGCTGACTATGGATACTCACCCTCCTTTTATGTTTTGTTCCAGGTTTTGGGGCCATGACACATGATACGTGGTATAACCTGGTAGTGCTGGTGTGCTGTCAGGAGGCTTGCAGCAGGTTTCTGTCACTGCACAGACATCGATGTTCTCCATTCTGGGGATGGCCTCGGGAGCATGCATATTGGGGTGTACACATCTGGCATTGGTCAGCATTTCCGTTATGTTTCTTCCCACTTATGTTTTCTAGGGTGGTGGGTCAGTCTTTTCAGCCTTGCCTACAAAAGGCTCTATGGAGGTGGCAAAGGCCTTATCCAATATTCAGACACCCAGGGGTAACAGGTGCAGGCCATCCCAAGGACAGCTGTGTGGCTTGTCAAGCATGACATCCCAAGCAGACAGACATTGGATCCCCTTGGAATGACACCAGTAAGTGTGCCACTTGCTATGACTGATCATTCCGTGTTGGTACTGTGGCATTATTCTTGGTAAGAGTAGGATGCTGTGAACGGTGAGTGTCATACCGGCCTGGACTACATAATGAGATAGCTCATCTATGTCTCTTTTCATGTAGTCTAGGGCGGTACATCTCAGGTCATTCACACCAGCATGGACTATGACTGCATCATATTTCTACTTGCTTTGGAGTGACCTACATACTTCTGTTATGTGGCATATTGTGGCAGCGTACAGGCAGCTTACTGTACCCTTTCCCTTGTTCAGTCTGGTGTGCGGGACAGCAGTGTGTCTGACTATGGAGTCACCTATTACAACTGTATCAGGCATGTTGTTTCTCCTTCTGGCCTGTGACTGTTTGGCACACCAGCTTTGTGTGCTATGTGTTGCATGTGCTACGTTTGGAGGCTGTTTGATTGGGTGTCTGCTTTAGAGGCCTCTGTTGGTGTGCTGTGTTTGTAATTTGTGCCTCCGGGAATGTTTTTCTGTGTTTATGTGTTTGGTTTGCAGTTGTGATAGGTCTATGTGGGACTGTGTTTGTGGTGTGTGTGGTTACCTTCTCCTACTGACTTGTTTTGGGAGTACTGGGTTGAGGGAGCTCAGCCTCCAGTTTGGATGGATGGTTGCATCTCTCACATATATTTGTATTTCTTGGGTGGAGTTGGGGTTGTCTGTGTACTTGGGGCAGGTGTGACATTGCCTCAGGATTCACAGATACCACTTGTTGTGGCTGGCCTTAGTGGATTGCATGTGTGGACAGATTTTATTGCCATACTACTGATCAGTGATTACTTCATTGTTCATGTTTGCTCCATCATGTAGTAGCTTCCTCATTCTCTTGCATGTTTTGGTTATGGCTGGTGTCCACCATGCCAGATTTAGGCACTGTGTCTTGTTTTAATTTAGGACTGCATAATCCAAGCATTCCTGGCAGTGTTCATGGAATGGCTGTATTACAGGTTCTGAGGTGTGGCCCATATTTTGCACCTGCACGGGACCTTTAATGGATTCCACATCAGTTTGGAGGAGTGCAAATATTGCTTAACACATGTTTTCCACTGTGGTTTTCCGGCCAGGGACTGTGGTCAGGATTTGTATATCCAGTGTGATTACTCTATGGTCTGGTTTTACCAGTGAGCAATACACTTCTCATCTTGACATCCAGTACCCATGTTGCTGATTATCACATCCAGTATGCTTACCCCTCTTGTGGGAGTGGTACGTTGTTCCTGGGCCTTTTGGTTTGTGGATTCTATGAACTTTTGTCTAACACTGTTGGAGCTAGTATAATGCTCCCAGTCTATGTCTGGGTATTTGCAGTCACCCAATATAATGTGGTTTGGAGGACTTGATATATTCATGTATTCCAGCATAGGCTGGATGCAGTTCCTGGTGTTGGGACAGTTGTCTGTAGCAGGCTATACACTGGGGGGCAGTTTTAGCCACTGTTACTTGAGCATGGCTAGTCCATGCTGCTTTTTGTTGTGGTACCGACATGGGGGTGTGGTTATCCTTGACAATTCTTGCTAGTCACCCTCCTTTTGTAGCTTGTTCCAAGTTTTGAGGCTGTACAGCACAGTATGAGGTGTAACCTGGTAGTGTTAGGGTGCTGTTGTGAGCCTTGTCTCAGTTTTCTGTTACAGCACAGTTATCAAAATTCTCCATACTGGGTGAGTTTAGACTGCATGCATCTTGCTGTTTCAACTTATCCCTTATCTTATTCTTATCCCTTCTGGTACCTATGGAGATAGGTTTGTGTTTTGAGCCTTACCTATTCAGGGCACACTGTGGGTGACAACAGCCTTTGCCAGTATCCATATGGCCTGCACTGATAGGTGCACGCCAGTCCTAGCAGGTGGTGCATCATGTCATGCTCAGCATGTCATCCCAGACTGGCACACATTGGGTCCCCTTTGACTAACTGCAATACTTCAGTCAATTGTTGCACTTGATCATCTCATTGTCATGTTGTGGCATGATGCTTGGTGAGGGTAGGGTGTTAGTCAGGGTCCTCAGGTGTGCATATAGTACTTGGTGTTACATTACTTAACACATAGCATTCATGCCTCAGGTGGTGCTGCAGGGCTGCTTCTGTCGGATGCGCATATTACACTTCTCTGTACATGTTTGTCAGCAGGTTGTGTCACGTTAGGCATCCCTGTTACTATATGAGTGAGTCAGAGAGGGGTATCATTCCCAGGGTTCCTACTGAGCCAATGTATGTGCTATGCGTTGCCTCTTTGCGAAGGCCAGGGCATACTGGGCACGCCTCCTTCTGCCTACTGGGGCAGGCTCAGGTTGTTCCTCCTCCGAGTCACGCTCTGCCTGTGATGGCCTTGGCAATGGTGGGGGGCTGTTTGGCCCAGCCCTATGCTGGTCCTGCTGCAGCTGTTTTCACAAGATCATATTATGTAGCATAGCACATACCATGACAATTTGGGTACATGTAGTTGGTGTGTACTGCAAGGCTCCACCAGATGTGTCCAGACACCGGAACCGTGACTTGAGCAGCCCAAACACACGCTCTATTACATTACGTGTTTGTGTGTGTGCCTCATTATGGTGTTCCTGTTCAGGTGTGTGTGCGTTTCTGATGGGTGTCATCAGCCACGGCTCCAGTGCATAACCTGCATCCCCCACTAGGTGTCCGTGCGGGATGTCCCCATTGGCAAATGTCTGGTACAGCTGTGTCAAATGCCAGATGTGGGAATCGTGGTAGCTCCCAGGACAGCCAGCACACACATTCATTATTATGCCCTGGGCATCACACACGACCTGGCAGTTGATGGAGGGGAAGCCCTTGCAGTTGATGTATGCTCTACCCCGCTCACCAGCTGGTGCTTTGATGCGTATGTGCATGCAGTCTATTGCACCCACTACCTCAGCGTATTCCGCTATTTGCTGGAAGAGACGCATATTGCTGGCCAATACCTCATGGGCATTGGGGAAATATACATGATCACCGACATGTGCTGACATGGCATCCAGGAACTGGTGCAGTACCCTGGAAGCTGATGCCTGTGATATCCCCATCATATCACCAGTTGGTCTCTGGAAGGTACCTGTTGCTAGTATTCTTAGGCCAACACATACCTTGGTTTCCACTGGGATGGGTTCCCCTCTGTTGGTTCTGTGTGTGAGGCGTGGCCTGCACAGCTCCACTATTTGCTGCAGGAGGTCTCTGTCCACTCTATAGCGCTCTACTATCTCCAGCTCATGTAACCCGTGGTAGGTGACCCTGGGCCTGTACACTCTTCTCCGTCTCCTCACTGCGGGTTGTCTGGCACCATCTGCATTGTCACCACCCTCAGCAAGTCGCCTATGTCTCATTATGACAGCTATGGCAGCCCCTAACATTTCTGCTCTGAGTTCAGCTTTTTAGTTTTCACTTCTGATAACTTAACTCCTGTCTTGCAGTGTCTCTTGAGAGAAACATTCTGCACTGCTGTTTGCAGAGTTTTAAGTGCTGGGCTGGGCTAGTATTCTGCCTGTGTAATTGCCTGCATCTAATTGTTTTCACCTGCTAGCTCTAGCAGTATTCCCTGCTAACTTCCTACTACATCTGTTGCTTCCCTTTTCCTTTCTGTTTCCTCAGGGTGGAGCCGTGTGCAAACCAGCAGAAGCACGCTCACAGTGGCTTACACGCGCGCACACATACTTACACAGTTCAGAATCTGCTTATTCAGTTTTAAACGTGTGCACGCCCACGCAAACAGTGTTAAACATCTCCCAACACGCACCCACATGCTTAGTCTGCCTTACACGCGCGCACACTGCCTTACACGCGCGCACACTGCCTTACTCGCGGCTGTGGCGCGCGCGCATACACGTCCAGCAAGAAACTTTGGTGTAGGCAACAGTGTACACCTTCCATTTCTTGACTTTCTCATGTTTACTTAGTGGCACACCTCTTTCCTTGATATCTGTCTGACATCTGTCATGTAACTCTAACCTCCAATGAACTGCATTTCTTTCTACCATTCCCCCCTGTGATGTCACCTATCTCCTACTCTGTTCCTCCCCTTATGTAACTCTTACACTACTCAGAATGTGCTCATTTGCTATGTGACAGTGGAATTCAGTATCCTTACACTCATTTGCATCAGATTGCCTAGTAATGCTTAGTTACATCTCTTAGACTCAGCTTCCCCCCTTAGCAACCACTACACGGTGGCCATGTTGGTTTTGCTCTGCTGGTCCCTGCATTGACATTCCATGTATTGCATAAAACCTACATTTGTAGGTTTAAAACCTTCGTTTTTATGTTCTATGCAGCGCAGCCCGTTTGCGCGGGGCTGCGCTGGGTTTACACATCGGCAATCGCCGAAAAAAATATATATATTTTTAATATATTTGCATCAGGTTACCTTGCCGATGGCCACATATTTGGCCATTGGCATGTTGCCTGTCACATATGCACCCTTTATTTGGAGCTGACATGGCTCCATTGCCATGTTTGCAGAAACGTACTCAGTTGTCAACTGAGTACATTTCTGCAGCTAAAACGGCTCTTACACGGGCTGTTCTGGGCTTCCTGTATCGCTAATCAGCCTCATTTGCATGCTATTCGGCTGCAAGTGAGGTGATTAGCTTATCCACGCCCACTCCGAGTAAGAGCCATTTTAGCTTGACTCTTACACGGACTTTGGGCTGTTCCTGGATCGCGAAGGCTGCATGGAGTCTTACACTACTCTTAGACTCCGTGCAAGCCTTCGTGAATCTGGCCCTATGTTTCTGTACATTGCTCCCCATTATACTGTATACTAAATTATATTTGCAAACCTGTAAACATGTAAAATAAAGTACAGTATCTATTATGCTGATAAAGTATGTTTACTTTTCCATGTCTGCCTTACAGCACTTAGGCACAGATTTCTATTTGTATGTTCACAAGTTGGAGTTTCCAGCATTCAGACCCCAGGGACAACAAAGCTGTCCTATGCACAGTTGCATACTGTAGGATCTATGACGTCTGTGGTACAAAGTATTGTGCAGCAACCCTAGGGACAACAAGGCTGTCCTATGCATAGCTGTGTACTGTAGCATCTATGACTTCCGTGGTGCAAAGTATTGTGCAGCAACCCTAGGGACAACAAGGCTGTCATATGCACAGCTGCATAGTGTAGGATCTATGATGTCTGTGGTACAAAGTATTGTGCAGCAACCCTAGGGACAACAAGGCTGTCCTATGCACAGCTGCATAGTGTAGGATCTATGATGTCTGTGGTACAAAGTATTGTGCAGCAACCCTAGGGACAACAAAGCTGTCCTATGCATAGCTGCATAGTGTAGGATCTATGGCACCTATGGTAGAAAGTATTGTGCAGCAACCCTAGGGACAACAAAGCTGTCCTATGCACAGCTGCGTACTGTAGGATCTATGACGTCTGTGGTACAAAGTATTGTGCAGCAGAGCAGCAGGCTGAAAGCACAGTAAATGGTAGATATAGTGAGTGGAGGGGGGGAGTGGAGATCATGCAAGATATTGATGACAACATTTTAAAATGAAGTGAACTATTCCCTATACTTGTAAGGGTAAAATAAGTTTCTTGTCCCCTGTTTGTTTAACTCTTCAGAGCATAGCTTTATTTTTTGTCTCATTATCAGGTATTACAGAATAGTGCCATGTTGCTTTCCCATTACACATGAACCAAATATGTTTACCATCCTCCTTTGATTCAGCTCTACACAGTATAGACTTCTAATAGTGTCATGTCATTAATGCAGCCTCTGCCTGTCATTTTATACCCACTCCATTTGGATATCACTTAACCTGATTTGTTATCAAAGAGTAGCTCTGTGTTGCTTTACTACACACAGTGCACCAAATAAGTTTTCCAGTCTCCATATGTTGATGCATGCACAGCATAGCCCTTTTGTGAAAAAAATCCTAATGCAGCACTCAATATTGCTAGAATGTGAATCAAAGAATTAACACTAAAATGCATGACTTTAGCAAAACACAAATGTTAAGAATACAGATATGATGGGACTAAAACAAGAGAATGACTACTGATACAGTGTTGAACAGCACTTTCAAGGAAGAGTTGTTTACAGTGTTAGAGTGAATACAACTATAATGTTGGTATGAGCCTAGCACTGAGAAGCATTTTACTTTCTCCAAGGATATAATCAAAAATAATTAACTTCAATAATTGGCTTAGAGCTTGATGCCATTTCAAGGGGGTCCAATATTTGTCGGCCTGGGAGGATATGATTAAACAGACCATGCTGCATTGTCAGGGATGGCCTGCATATGTCCCCTCTAGGGTTTTGATTATTAGCAAAGACATTGTCCACTCCCATAGTGTCTTTGTTAGGCAATGCCAGCCTGATAAACATACCAATATAATAAAACAAGCAAAGGGAAATATGAAGGTGGTACTGATCAATGCTAGGTGCTTAAACAACAAACTCTACTCATTACAAGGACTTCTCACCCTGGAGGATGTTGGTATCTGTATAGTGATTAATACATGATTTTAAATGGTGGAGAGCACTGTGGCTCTACAGGGCTATAATGCCTTCCACACGTTTAGACTAGCTATTGTGCAGGAAGGGAAGAATATTGAGGTGTCCTAATCTACATCTAGAAGAGACTCACACCAAGGCTAATAAAGTAGTATGATACATCAGATCTTCTTCATGTCCAAATAACCATCAGAAAGGTTCCATAAAATATAAGAGCTACTTAGATCTACTCCCTGTATGACCTAAGAAAACCGCAACTCCTGTCTATAGGAACTAGAATCACAAACTATTGAACCCAATGCCTTTCTCTTAGGTGATCTAAACTACCCAGCTGTATACTGGGAGACTTACAACACCATTAGTGTTCAAGCACAGAGATTCCAGAACTTTCTCAATACAAATGTCCTCGAAAAACTAATCAGAGTACCTGCTGGAGGGGAATAACATATTGGATATTATCCTTACTAATATACGGACATATTTTCATCACTTGTTAGGTCTGATCATAAAACCATCTCCTTTGAAATAAAATTGAAACCAGAGGTCCCTTCTACCCAAGTTTGAGAGACCGTTGAGATTTTGGTTAGGGTGGATTACTTTTAAGAACCTCAGCATTTGAGAGTCTATGTGTTTGTCTTATAATGTGCATGCCAGGTATTGTGTAGTGTTAGGTGTTTCTGACAACCTGTTTGGTATTTGTAGTGGCTGCATGTGAGAGCTTTACCTCAAGAGACAGTGTGTAGTTACAGTACATCTTTCACATACTGTATTGGACTGTTTGAGAACTATCTGATGTCAGTAAACATTAGCCAATTTCAACCTTGTCTCAGGATGCCCATTTCTACAAAGCCGGCTACAGAGACAATAGGGAAGTGTAAATCCATGGTTTCAGACATACATATATATATATATATATATATATATATATATATATATATATATATATATATATATATTTATATGCATGCATGTATATTGTGGGGTGAGAGTGCTACCAATAGATGTATGTTCCTCTTGAGTAACCACTGTGTGGGGAAACATATTTGCTAGGGTGCCAGTTGGGTAAGAAGTACAGTCTTAGACTAATCTCTAGGGGTGGCTTGTGGTACTAGCTGCTGGATTGAAGCTCACCCTATAAAAAAAGAAACAAGAATTGCAGTTTTTATTTGTGTTTTTTTCCTATTACTTTGTAATGTAACTATTTTGCATTACTGTTACATATTTTGTCCACCGAGAAAAAAATTGAAATCTGTTTACGATGTTTGCCTTGCTGTTTTCAAAACAGGCCAGCACTACATCTACTCCTGACCGAGAATAAGGTGCTCATACCTTATTACAAGACATCTTGCCTTCTGTAGAAAGCAGAAGCCTTGAAAAAAAAGTGTCTGATTAGGTTGCTGTATAAGACAGGAAGGAGATATTTATATTGGCTCAGGCTGCCTCAAGTGATTGGCTCAGAGTGAGGCAGTCAGATCCTGAAAGTGAAAAAAGTTCACACTGGACTACTGCTAAAATACAAGCATGGGGGAAAGTTTTCAATTGTTTGTTTGTTTGTTTTATTTTATTTTAATTTATTTTATTCTGTTTTACTTTACTAAAACGACACCTGACACTTATCTGGAATGTAGGAATTTAAGTATGGAAGTCTTTTATTCTAAGTGTGTGTGTGGTTAGAGGCATTGAATTATTCCTGATTTCTCAGAATGTCACAGATTGTACCTCGTATTTTGGTCTTTTTCTGCAAGTCTTGTAGTTTCTCAGGCAAATCAAATAAAATTTTAACCACTAAATAATAATAGATATTTAAATTCAGACTTAAGAGACATTTACATTTCAGATCTAGTAGCCTTCAGAAAAGCACAGTAATACAAAGCCCTTTATAATAACTTTCAAAGCATATAAAATGCATATTATATATTAAACAGTTTGAATGTATTCACGTTTTGATCCCTTGTTCCACTTCATGTTTTGCTTTTCGTTTGATTTTTGAGTTAAGAGATTGAGAGGTATGTGGGAAAGGGGGTTGCATTGGCTTGAACAATAGTGTAGCTAGGGCAGGGTGAGAGGTGCAACTGTTCCATGTGCAAAGTGTTGGGGGAGCATGATCAGCCAATCTGGATATCTCTTTAATGCAGTACTTTTCTTTCAAAAGATGGTATTACATTTGCGGTTAGACCTGTATGCTATAGCGCTCCATGTTTAGTCTAAACTGTAGAACTGCTTGCATTGTTTTGCAGTTTAAAAGTTAAAAAAAGAAAATCTTTTTTTTTTTAATTAAAACTTGAGAGCTGTAGCACTCTGTGCAAGCAGAGTATAAGCTGTTGCAAGACATTTGCTACAGTTTAAAAGAAGTTTGTTTTAATAAAATGTGCCAAAGGAGGGTCTGGGGTAGTTCACAGAAATGAGACTTGAATGGCTAGGGTGGGTGGGGGGCATGCCAGTAGACGGAGCCACTGCTTTTTTGTTTTGTTTTGTTTTGTTTTTTGTTTTGTTTTTGCTCTTCATTGGAAGAGCTGAGAAGGGGAGCATGTATCTGACTGTAATAAGCTGATCTCTACAATGTAGCAATTGGCTATTTATGGTGAAGAACTGAAGGGGAAGGGTGCTGACTTGTGGTACTGGCACAGGGTGCTGGTTGAGCCAGCTATGCTTCTGGGCTTAAGCAACACATTCTGTTATTCATATGTGACACTTATTTATGAATTTATTCATTCAATCAATCTCAATGAAAATTTTGAAGTGTGCAGTCACAGTCATGCAAGTATAATTAATATGTGCACGTGTGTATTATATATGTATGTGTGGGGGCATATATGCTCTTAAAAGTCTCTAATTTTGCTTCATATTAAATCTCTTTCTCATAATGTGGGAGATTGGCATAATGATTACGGTATTTACCTTACAGATACAAAGTGAAGGGTTTTATTTTCACATGGGGTAAATGGCTAGGCTTAAAATGAATGACAAGGGCAGTTAGCCTAGTACTAACCTATAAACCTATGTGCATTTTTTGGCAAATCAGTGAAGCCAACAGCCACTACATGACAGACATTTGACTTTCAGACTTAATAGCCTTCAGAAAAAGTATGCTAATGTAAAGACTGTTATTTTGGCAACTTTCTACTTATGGAAGGGCAATATCTTTCCTTGATTTTTGGTCTTTTGTCACCCATTGTTTTTTAATCTTCCTGTTTGGTTCCTGGGCTAATAGGCTGAGAGGTATGTGCCTGTAGGTGTGTGTGTGTGTGTGTGTGTGTGTGTGTGTGTATGTGTGTGTATGTAGCAGGGTTGTAGGGTGTTTGCCATGTATTCTGACATCAATGAGCTGAGATGTTGCATTGCTGTGTGATAATTATTACTGTGTTTATTCATTTGTTCCTTTTATTGCAGTCAAACTTCTGAGGTCTATAACCACAGTCATACAAGTGGCCATAATTGAAGGCCACATGTGTGTGTGTGTGTGTGTGTGTGTGCGTGTGTGTGTGTGTGTGTGTGTGTGTGTGTAATATATATATAGATATGGATATATATATATATATATATATATATATATATATATATATATATATATATATATATATATATATATATATATATATATATATACCTATAGATGTTGGAAGGGGGCAGAAGTGCATTAAACTGGCCCTGATTTCTCGGAATGACTCTGATTTTGGTCTGTTCCATGCAATGTCTGTGTTTTTCTTGAAAAATTATTGAGAAATGCAGTCATTAAATAATATCAGGCATTTGAGTTTCAGACTTGGTAGCCTTTAGGAAAAATATTGAATGCAAAACTTGTTTTTCTAGAAACTTTGTAAACGTATAAAGGCAATATTTTTCCGATTTTTGTCCATTGTCCCCCAGTATTTTTTAGCATCCTGACTGATTCTTGAGCTAAGAAGTTAAAAACGATGTGTGGAGACTGCAGTAGATTGCATACTATTTATTGACAGCAGTGAACTGAGAAAATACATTACAGTGTGGAATTATGTGTTTATGTATTTATTCATTCAATTGATTATAATAATTCTGAGCTGTACAGTCACAGTCATATAAACACCTCAACTTGACCCACATCATTCTAATTGGCCCCACCCATTCATTTGCTTCCTGCAGCCCCCTTGCTTTGAAGTCACCAGCCGCCACTGCTGACCTCATGGAGCAATGCTCCTCCTCTTCACGCAAACCTGCTGAGCGTTGAGCAGCTACGTGCTCACAGAGTATTAGGGATAATTTTATAGAAAAATTGTTTCCTATATCTAGTAAGAAGGCAGCATATATGGAAATATGTGCTTCTAATCATTGTGGTGACTGCTCCTGGTCAACTTAAAGGCTTCACTAGCACTTTTTATTTATCTATTTAAATATATTTATTTACCAAGCAATTGCAGAAGTGAGAATTAAAAGATGAAGTGTGATGGAATGGGGAAGCAGAGTCACCAAACTACTGACATCTGAATGCAGAGCAAAAACCCAATAACTATACAGTAGTCTTAACTCATTCCCTCCAGTACAGCCGTTTAAGTGTGTACTGTTAACTCCCAGTGGGTGTGGCTTAAGCCTTTAAAAAAATGAAGTTATCATATTACAGTTCAAACAAATATTCATATCTCTGGAACCATAAGTATTACTAGAAAACTATAAATGGCAAACTATTCGGGATAACTGAATCTTTACATCAGTGGCATTTATTTAGTTATTTGCTTTATCTGGATTTTATAAGCCAAAATAAAGGCAGTGAATACTAATTTTGTAATGTTGTATAAACAGCTTATGATATCTCAGTACATGTTCAAGTAAGACAAATATTGCCAGCAGGATTTTCTTTGTACAGTTGTGAACTTTCATATGAGACTATGCAGTTCTGTCTGTGTTACCTGAATGTTGAGATATTTAGAGAAATATGAAAATTATTACAATACAAATAAACAATATACACATTTTATTCAATATCTCTTTAACCACATTAGGCAAAGGTCACATATCAATACAGTTGTGTTTGCCATCATGTATGCTTTAATGTGAAATCTTCTGCTACCTTGTATGTAGCATGGTTTTGGAATTATTAATGCAGATATGAACAAGCAATATTTGACGCCTAGAGGTGTCAATAGGAGGTAACTGCAGAAACGCCTGGCGGCACACTCAGCTGTAATGAATTAAATAAGAAGAATGCTATGGAAAAGAAGATTAAGAGGATAGCAACTGCAATATCAGTGCTGGGTGGATGTATACTTACTTTGTCTCTGAAGTCCATTGTGGAATTAGAGTGACTGAACAGTCATGCACATGTACACAAGAAATAAGGACGTGTTTCACTCATTATTTCTGAGAAATGATACAGACATACTATTTATTGGCACTTTGAAATTAGCTTTATTAAAGAAGCAAATTCTGTAAGCTGGACCAGCATTAAAATAGAAAACTTACCCTAGCTGATTATGAGAGATTGCAATAAACATTAAAATAAGTCAAGACTACAGAGGCAAATTTTTGAGTGAGAACTGCATCCACAAAGTCACGCTGCTCTAATTACTTTGACCTAAATGTTAATGTAAGTATATATGGGCAACTGAACACAAGTTTATCTGTTTGAAGGATACCTTGTTGATGTGAAACTCATGTCAATGCAACATACAGATATGTGAAAATAAGACTGTAAAAAGCAGTGTCTGTGCCAAAACAAGGGGATATTAAGTAATGCAATGGGGAAACATAACCCTAAACTATACGAGTGCTGTGGTATATGAAGTAGTACTATTTGTTACTATGGCTAGATGAATAAAAAAATAATAAAACAAGTATTTTGATAGCAGCCTTGGTAATTAATAGCTATCTGAAATCATGCATATTTCCAGCTTTAACAATACAACCCTTTTAAAGATGGGCAGTTGAAGTGATACTTATTCAAAGGAATAAGAGTTACAGGTAATAAACTGGAAAACCATATGTTTTATGTCATATAGATATATTGTTCTAGTTATATAGATATCTCATAATATACCTAGACACAGATAGGTAGACAACAGAGATCTGTATGTTGCATTGACATGAATTTGTATGCTGCTGTAAAAATCAAAAAGACACCACAAACTCTTAAAGATCATACTGGTGCGATGATTATTCAGTGAGATAGTAGTAAGAGAATAAGAATCAGAAGTCACTGAGGAAATAACTCCAAAACCCTTCGCTGCTATTTGAACGACTATAGTGCTGGGTGATTCTACAATGAAATGACAGTAGCAACTGAAAAGTGAGTAGTAGTAAATGAGTCAAAACCAGACATTAAGCAATTGCTGCAGCTAATATACAAGAAACAACAAAAACAGAACAATTACAAATTAGGAAATTAAAGAGATATTTATGTTCATGTAGAACAAACATGATTAAAAATGTGGCTGATGACAGCAAAGTAGGTAATACAGTAACTAGTGAAACAGTGAAAAAAAGAGGAGGCAAAAGTTTATACTGATACTGCATATCCAAACTATGAAACTCTGTCCCAGATTCAGTCAGGACTATATATAGCTTCCATGCATTTAAGTCCTCTCTCAAATAATGTCCATGCACTTCAACTGTATGATCTACATTCACAAGCACTTTACATTCTTACTAATCTAACCTCTCATCATACTATCAATACCGCTCAGCACCTGTCCTCTCCTTACTCTTAAGGTGAACTTGTATCTTTTTATTTCTTAGCATAGTAGATTACACTTCAAATACTTTTGTATATATTGATTGTCATATGTAGTTGCCATTTTTTATATTTCTTTTCATTTTTACATCACTGATGACTCTTCATGCTTTATTGTATCTGATGTATTCTACAATCAAGCTATACATGCTATATGCTTTTTTAATTACATTTGTACTAGTGTTTTATTTGCTGTTACTTAACTCTTTGGAACTTTTCTTTCCCATACCACCTCCAAAAATGGGCATTTATTTCCAAGTCAGATGTTCCCAGTAAACAAATGTCAATAAATAAAAAAATAAATAAATAAAATAAACTAAGATGGCAATTTTTAGTCAACAGGAAGCAGTAAATTATATTGTCATCCTGAAAGCAAAAGTTAGCACATTCAGCAGTATAAAAATAAGAATAACAAATAAAGATGTCAGCAAATCAGAACACATGAGAGAAAAGGCTCCTTCTTGCCAATGTGAGCAAAAGTTCACAATACCCTCAAACTGCCAGAGACAGCAAATCAGTTTTTATGTTCCAAAATGTAATTTTTCTAGGTTTCAGATCAAAAACTAAGTCAACCAAATAATAAAGTGACTCAACTAGAAGCAAAAATGATGACACACAGCACTGACAGTCAAACTTAAATTAAAATGCATGTATTAAAGTCCAACAAATATAAGACAAAACATGTTATGCAAAAGTAACAAAAGCTTTAACACTTTGACTTTAAAGTGATTTGTAAATAACTAAAAGTAACTGAAATGCCCAAATCTTGGGATCTACACAATAGATGGGAAAACAACCGATTTAAAATCATTTCTCACTTAAAAAGCAACTAATAAAGAGGTAAAGAATGACAGTGCATTCGATAGAAATCACATAGTGGCACTTTGTAATCCAGCAAGAACTATCCAGGGCCAATTACTGCAAAATTAGTAAAATCATCATGCAAACACGAAGTATTTCAGGGGCCATTAAAACAAAAATGCTAAATGTAGATGACAAAACAGTAGCAAAGCTCCTGGCTGTTAAATTCAGCTCCATGTTTACTCCTCTCTGCCCCTCAACCTTCTCTCAGGAAATATTATCAAATATAACTCCCCCTACTATCATTAGGGAACAGGTCCTTAATGCTCTCTCTAAGACCAAGAACACTGCATCAATGGGCCCAGACAATATCCCAGGATGCCTTCTAAACAGCATGGAACATGACCTATCAGGGCCTCTGGAATTACTATTTAACTGTAGCCTCCAATCAGGCTTCATGCCTAATTAATGAAAAAAAGGCAACAGTCATCCCTCTGCACAAAGGTGGTCCATCTACAGACCCTGGAAACTACAGACCCATAAGTCTCACTAGTCTTATATCTAAAGCCATGGAAAGAATTATCATGGAGATGATCAATAGAAATATAGTAAACTTCCAGACACTGGACCCAACCCAGTTTGGTTTCATCAATGGCAGATCATGCCTACTCAGCCTGGTGGACTTCTTTGAGAAGGTCACCAAACCAATGGATGAGGGCAAAATCATTCACACTGCCTACCTTGACCTGGTCAAGACATTTTACACAATACCCCACTTGGGCATTGTTGACAAACTCAAAACGTTAGGTACAAACCCGTATGTCACCCAGTAGAGAGCCAACTGGCTGACAGACAGGAACCAGGAAGATAAAACTGGGGAGTCCACCTCTACAAAGAGGCCAGTCAGAAGTGGAGACCCTCAGGGATAAGTCCTTGGACTGCTCCTTTTTGGCATTTACTTCTCAGAAGTCAAGGCCAATGTCAGTGGTCTCTGGCTGACTAAATTTGCAGATGATTGCAAATAAGGAGTTGTCGTTGAATCTCACATTGACACAAATGTTCTCAAGGAGGGGCTGACACAGACAAGCAACTGCTGTCAGAGCCATAGACTAAAATTAAATGCCAAGAAATGCATAATAGTATCCTTTGGGAAGTCACCCATCCCTGGTAATGATCATATTGACAATGCACCCCTTAGAGTTGACCCAGTAGTCAGGGACTTAGGGGCACACATAGTAATCTAGCCTTTGATCATCATGCATCTACAGTGGTGAGAAAACCATTATATGCTGCACAACTTATAAACAAAGGTATGGCATGTAAGTCCAAGGAAGTCATTGTTCTACTGTATTTAGCATTCATCAGACCTATTACTGAGTACAGTGCCCCCTTAAGTATGTGCCTAACCAGGCATATCCAACAATCTGAATGTCCACAGAGGTTCCCCACTAAAGGAATACAGGGCATAAATAATATGTCCTATGCAGACCACCTCAAGGCCCTACCCCTGTATTCTGTCTCCTACACATTTTTGAGGGGAGATATATGCCTGGCATACAGGGCATTGTCAAACTCCACTATGATGGACCTCCGGCATATCCACAAAACAAACAGTACCAGAATTACCCATTCTAAAGACTTACAGTAAACCTTTCCTGTGATATAAATAGGATCTGCTGGAGAGATAGGTATGTACCCCAGAGACTACCCCATTTATGGAACAGGCTCCCCATCCATGTAAAGCAGAGTTCCTCCCTAATATCAAAACAGACTAGAATTTATTATACACTATTGCCAATAATAAACTAAAAATATCAGCACAAGCAGAAAAAAACTTAGAAGATATGCAGATAAATATAAAGGAAAAGTACAAAATAAGCAAGTCATTGATGACCCAAAAAGGTTTTATAGAGAACTGGGAAACAAAGCAAAAGGAATAGAAACAATGCCAAAAAGAAAGAAGGGATAGACTAATTTTGGAGAAATATGTATGAAGGTCCTCTGCCACATAACAATGGTCCTGAATGGGTAGAGGAATTAGAGCAGCAAGGGGTTCTAATGTAGAGGGTATGAAATGGGATGATGTAACAGACAGAGGAATGGAGACAAAATTAAGAAAAGCTCCTAAATGGAAACCCCAGGCCCAGAAGCTTCACTTGCATAAAGAAAGCCCTGGGTAAATATTACTTAAATGCACATCCTGAACAGATACCAACCTGGTTAACAGCATGAAAAATGATAAGCCACCATAAGGGAGAGGACCTGGAAGCCATCCTAAGAATTACAGACCAATAACTATGTACAGTAACTTAAGAAAATGACCCAAAAGTTACCAGGATGGCCAAAAGTTGCAGAATGAAAGCACTTAATTATTTTAAAGGGGTTGTCTTTTTCTTTTTCTTTTTTCTTTTTTTGCATTGAGTCCATTCTTTACAAAGTTTCTTCAGAGTGTAACTACACACAACACAGTCACCTTTCTTGTTTGGTATTTGGTCATGTTTTGGCGATTTTTGGGACATTTTCCTTGGTTATTCAGTGTGGGATGTGCTGGACTGTGGTGTTGTGTGCTACTATGGATGGAGGTTCCAGTTTGGTTTTGAACACTGTGCAGCTGGAAGAGAGTCAAATATCACCATGACCTGTCAGTCTAACCCAACTGGCAGCCGACGTCCAATTGGTTAAAGAAGAGCTTACTCAACTGGTTGAGATTTTGTCTCAACCATTGCCCCCATCACAGTGGTGTTTGCCTTCTGGTGTTTCTAAAGTTTTGATTGGAGGACTTGCGAGTTCCTCACAGAAAGAAGATGATGGTGAAGGAAAGGTACCTGTTTTGAGCTATAGCCTAAAGAAACAGGAAGGGGATGGAGATGTTGGTTTCACTCATCTGACCTCAACAGTTTTTCAAATGGATGGTGGTAAACCTTTTATCCTTGGAGTAAGTAATGAAGCTGTTTTTTAATAAACAGAATGACTAATGATCTTCACACAGTGGCTCCAAACCCAGGTACTGTGCATTGTAGGGATAATTACAACAACTGGGGGAGAGCCCAGTACAAGTCATTCTTGCGATTGTAGTAGAACACTTTTAAAAAAACTGGTTGTATAGCTATAAGAGCAGTGACGTTTTTAAAAACATTTTTCCCAATATACCTGCATATCAGAATGGGCAATCATTTATGGAATCACTTAAGCATGATATTTTCAATTTAGAAAATAAACTTTTCAAGTTAAAAAGCTTGTGCTTAGATAACTTATACCTAAGGGAATGTATTAATCGACAGATTGTTTCACAGGGTTTACGAGTATTTAAGTTTGCAAATGGATTTGATTTTAACAACCAATTGTATCGTGAATTTACTTTGCTTTTTGATCATCATGTTTTTGAACTGATGGAGCTTATAATTAAGCACAATAATGTCAAAATTGCTTGTTTAGTGAATGAAGCCAATTGTGTGAATGAACAAATTCAAAATGATTTAGTTTTTGACAATTACAAGAGCATATATAAGAATATATTTTAAAAGGTGGATTGAAAATATAATGATATTATTAAAGGGATACAAAAGAAACTTAGTAGAGATTTAAAACAATATGAGGATATGACTGCCTATCCACTGAAGTATAAAAGGAATAAGGGAGCAAAATTGATAGGGAACATTTCCCCTACATTTAATGAGGACATGGTTGTTAATGAAAACATGGCCCTTGAAACTGGGAGGGGTTTAACAAGGAGATTAGAGAAGAATTTCACCTTCTTACGACAATGGAAATTGCAATCAATCCAACTGCCAACGAGTTGGATTTTATGCAAAAGAAGGGCAACAGAAAAAAATCAGGGGAAGTCAAAGAGGAAAGGGAAGAGATGATTATAAAGGTGGATTTTAATGGGATTGTTCACACTGTGAGGTTATAAAATTTACAATTATAGTAACCTACAGAAAGCAGTGAAACATTTTTAGATTTTTTTAAAAATGTCTTAAAATTTATTCCTTCAGGAAATTTCAATATTTCTGATACATCAGTTGAGTTAAAAAAAACTTTTTACTAGGAAATTGAATTCAACTCTTATGATGGAAGATAAAAATAAGGCCATTAACACAGAAAGAGAATTTGTGAAGAAAAAAGCATTTTCAACCGTCCCTTACATCCTGCAATACAAACTTTTGATCAAGATTCTATGCAAGACCTATACAAAAAAGGCAATGGTAAGAAACGTAAAAAGCATGCAACTTGTCCAAAAAGGAAACAATATTGTTAGACAACTTAACTAGTAACACTAATATTTGGATCATGAAAACTGATAAGGGAGGGGGGCTGTTCTATTTGATTCCATTGATTATTCATGTGTGCTGTCCCAAATCCTTCAAGACAGTAATATATATTCACACATGTCTAAAAATTAAATTAATCTAGCAAACCATAGAATTAACATGTTTTGGAAGATCTTTTGATTATTGAGAAAGTGTCTGTTGGAGTATACAGTTTTCTCAAAGTTCAAAAGCCTCTTGTTCCATCCATTTTTGGGATTCCCAAAATCCATAAGAATGTTATAAACCTGCCCTTCAGGCTAGCTATGGCAGTCAGTGGATCAAAAATGCATCCTTTGGCTGTCTATATTTTCTCATATGGTGAAGGATTCTTGATACTTCATAGCAAGGTTTACCTCAAATTTAGCCACCTCCTCAGTTAGTTTTTTTAACAATTGATGTAGATGAGTTATTCTGTTCTAGCCCCTTAGAAAATGGCCTAAACTCTTTCAGGACCATCTTTCAGCTTTTGAAATTTTAAGTGCCGAACAGATAAATCTTATTAAGGAATTGCCTTTCATAGTCTTGCAGAACATTTTTTTTTACATTTTGAAGGTGAAACATTTAGACAGGTTAAAGGGGTGGCAAGAGGTGCAGCTTGTGCCCCCATTTACTCGAAACTGGTTCTTTTAGCATGGGAGAAAATGGCAGTTTTTGGAATAGAATTTTTGAAATACCTAAAGCTCTATTTAAAATTTCTGGATGATATATTCATCCATTGGTAAAGGCCAGAAGATTATGTTTTAATATTTGTTGAGTATCTAAATAGGGCTACCTCTTTTTTGAAATTCAAACATCAATATCATAAGAACACTGTTCATTATTTAGACAACACAACAGAGTTAACAAGAGAAGGTTTTAAGTCCAAAATCGACCAGAAACCCACCTTTAGCAATTTGTACCTACAATATAACAGTGTACACCCCCTTTTCTTAGAAAAGAGTTTGGTTAAGGGTCAATGTATACATGTGGCAAGCCTGATGTCCATGAAAGGAGTCTTGGAAGGAAAGTTAGAACACATCTTCCAGATGTTTTTGGACAGAGGATATCCAGCAGTTTTAGTGCAGGAAATTATGTCTTCAATGAATTGCACAGGAGATACAAACCCCTACTTGGTATGAGTACTGATAGTGAGAGGTCATTTGGCAGAGAGAAAGTTAACAACAGGAATTTTGAAAAAAACTATGGTTGTAGAATTTAATTACACATCACAAAGGGTGAAAGAAATTATCAACAGGAATTGGAGCATACTCAAATACACCCCTGAAATAAAAGAGGTGGTAGGCTTAAGCCTAAATTTGCTTTCTAGACAGGGCAGAACTTGAAAGGCATGCTTTAGCATAAATTTACTTTCTAGATATGGAAGAATTTAAAAGGCATGCATGAGCGGATTATACATTCCAATACCAAAAGTGGGCAAAGTACCAAAAAAATGTGGGGCACGTAGCCAATGTGTGTATATTGTTGAGTGTGATAACATGGTTCTTGACAATGCTTTAAAAACTAGGGTGTTTTTTTAAAGAAGAAAATTGTGGGAACAAGGGTATAGTATACCTAGCAGTATATACAAAATGTAATAACTTTTATGTGGGAAAAACTGAAAGAACATTGATAAGATGAATATACAAGCAATACACAGCATAAAGAGTAAAAATGTAAACAATGCCCTATTCAAACACACCTTGCTAGATGTGTCCCACAATGACTAGAGAATGTAGACCTTGACCCTAGGGGAGGGGGTTGAGAGAGCCAGCTCGAGTATAGAGAACTCCTGTGGCAATTTCAGCTAAATACTTTCACCCCTCCTGGTTTGAATGACCATGTTACTATTAAACCTGCTTTAAAATTACACACAGCTAAGTTATAAAAGTGCACTACAAAAGCACACAATAACTTTACTATAATTCAAATACCATTGGTGTTTTTTAAGAAAAAGTTTTAAGAATTCATTGATTTGTTTATATATATATATATATATATATATATATATATATATATATATATATATATATATATATATATATATATATATATATATATATATATATATATATATATGGATCCCTTTCAGTTGATCGACCTTCCAAAATGCCAAACATCATATGGCTGAGACCATGTGACCAACATTTCAAAAGGTCGAACAGTGTGAATGGAGATCGCCATAGATTGAGGAATGGGAAATTTGCCATTTTCCTCAATTTAGTGTGATCTCGGAGTCAGTATATTTAATTAGCAGGGGGTGTGGGGGGTGCAGCGGGACTTCCCCCTTCTAAAACAAAAAAAATAATTTTTAATTTTTTTTATTTTAGTTTTGACCTTCCAAAATGTCAGTCATATGGTGTTGGCCATATCACATTTGACATTTTGGAAGGTCGATCAACTGAAGTAGATCCATATATATATATATATATATATATATATATATATATATATCTGCTTGAAAAGACTGAATGCCCACTTACCTGAAGAGAAAAGGAACAGGACAACACCAAATTATTATTTAAATGACTCCTCACATAACCAACAATTTACCCAGGGAAAGGAAGCAATTGGCCAACAATCTCAAGGAACCACACAGAAGCACTCAGAACCCACGCAAGTGGGGGGCTTCACCCCCACACACCCCTAATTAATATACCAACTCCAGGACTGCATTATAGTGAGGAAAAGGGAAAACTTCCAAATGTTGGCCGACCACTTTCTTTCCCTGGGTAAATTGTTGGTTATGCGAGAGTCTTTTAAATGAAGATTCATTGTTGTTGTTTCCATCTTTTCATCTTCAGGTAAATGGGCTTTCAGTCTTTTCAAGTAGACCCATATGTGTGTGTATGTGTGTGTGTGTGTGTGTGTGTGTGTGTGTGTGTGTATGTTTATATATATATATATATATATATATATATATATATATATATATATATATATATAAGAACACATATTTAGTTTGTCTTATTTATGAATATTATTTAAATATGAGTGTTGTTTTTAAGGATTTTTTTTAATTATTATAGCTAGATGTGTTGCTGTTTCTTTAAGAGAAGGGTTCTTTTAATTCATTTAATTGATTAAAACTTTTATTGATTAATTACTATATATAACCCTATTTAAGGAACGGTTGTGTTTATATTAAATTTATTCTGATGAAGTCATAGATGGCACAGGATGAAAGCACTACAGAGTTTGTCTTCTGTTTTGCATTGAGTTTATTCTTTACAATGTTTCTTCAGAGAGTAGCTGCACACAACACAGTCACCTTTTTTGGTATGTACAATAACTTACCTTTCAACAATAAACAAATTATATACTGGAATTGATGCAGAGTGCAGACAGAGTTTATAGTCATTTAGAAAAATAAATTCAATTATGGCAATAGAACAAAAGGGTAACAAAAGAAATTTGTATGAAACAAAGGATCGTTGTTGCTAAATAAAACCATGATAGAGAATTGCAAAAAGTAGAAGAATCTAAGTATGGCTTGGACAGATTACAAAAATCATTTGACAACATCCCATGGTTAAAACAATGCTTACAAATGAAGATACACCCTGCATTGATCAAATACATTACAGTGATCACACAACAGTGATAAACCACTTTGGAACTGAGCCATGACAAAAGGCAAATTATTGTTCCTGTGACAAAAATTCAAAAGGGGATATTCCAGGATGATTCTTTGTCACCACTGCTGTTTTGTTATTCCCTTAACCAATTAAGGTGCTTACTTAAGAGATTAAGTTAAGGCTACAATATGGCTCACAGAAACCAACCTCATTTAAAGCTTTCTCATCTATTATTTGTGTATGACTTAAACTGTATAATTCATAAGATGATGAGTTGAAATCCCAACTCATATCTCTCAACTGCCCAGATTTTCAGAGAATATTGTTGATTTGTTCTTCATAAAATTTATGTTTTTCCTGGCAAATCACTGAGGATTCTAGACACTGAATAATGACATAAATTTGAGTTTTAGACTTTATATCCTTCAGAAAATGCATGCTAACGAATCCTGTTATTACAGCAACTTCCTAAATTTATAATAACAATATTTAAAATCTGTCCATATTCTTGAGCCTTTGTCCCCCATTATTTTAGGCTTTGTCCAGATTTCTTAGACTAAGAGGTTGAGAAGTATGCGCCAACTACAAATGGTTAAAATTTTCTTAGATGATATAAGAATGACGTTTCATCTTGGCAAATATGCAAAAGCAACATTTAAAACTGAAAAGTTGCAGCACCAAGAAAATAACAACCACAGGACAGAAATGTGATATGAACTTGAGCAGGAGGTTGTGTATAAATACTTAGGATCAAATGAAGGAACAGCAATAAAACATGAAAAAATGAGAATTAAGATTAGTAAAGACCTCTTCAGGAGACTAAAACTGTTATTGTAAACTGTAAAAAACACCACATAAAAACACAAGAAAATAATAAATAGCTCAAAGCCAGATGAACCAGGTCCAAATTAAGCAAATTAAGCAAAACTCTTTAATAACATTCTAGCTCCTCGGCTGTAAAAACTTTCAAGGAGTAAAATCATTAAAACACACTCACAATATATAGCTTGAATACACTCAAAATTAATAAATTTTACAATTATACAGTTAATTAATCAAATTAAGACCTTCCAATTGCAATCTACATTCAGACCTATGAGGGATAGAGTATTACATTTTAAAATAAATAAAGATTCCTTATAAAGTAACTTGTTTTTGAAAAACAAATCTGTTGCATATTTAAAATAGACCAAAAGGGTCAGAATTATGAAACCTACTAAAATGTTGTGCAATAGGACTATCCAAGTTATTATGTTTAATATATCTAACATGTTCTTGTAGTCTTAGTTTAACTTTTCTCTTGCTTTCGTCAATATAAAAAAGACCACAAGGACATTTTAAGGCATAAATAATGCCTTCAGTATTACAATCAAATCTATCCATCAACTGATAAAAAATATTGTTAATAGTAGGAAAAGAATTAACAACATATTGGCAAGAGCAACAAATACCACAACAAAAGGTACCTAGATTCAAAGTAGTTTTGAATAACATATTGGGAGGAAGAGAAAAATAATTTTTAACAAGCATGTCTTTTAGATTTTGCCATGCCTATAGGCAATACAAGGGGAATTATCCAAAAACTTACCTAATTCCTTAAACTTTACCAAAAAAATAATATTTAACTAATGAAATAAATTGTTCACTAAAAACACTAAAAATTATAACAAAATAAATTTTCTCTTTACAATCATCACATGAATTAATTTTTTTTCTCCACTCATTATTATTAGCCACCAAATTTAACATATTCAAAGCATTTGGTGCATTGCTACCCCAATAAACCTTCAGAATAGCATTCTCAATAGATTTTGGATCATAGCTCCTAGAAATAAACATAGCATAAGTCTTATGGACCTCCCATGAAAAATCCAAATCATTGTTGCATAGCCTCCTAAGTGATAAATTCTCCATAAGGAAGTACCGATAATAAATGTGGAGGGTGATTAAAATGATTTCTACCATCAAAAGATAAACCCAAACGATTATTCTGTATAAATTAAAATAAATCTTCTACATAACTTAATCCCTTTTACAAATAAAAATCAAATCGTCAATGTAACAATAATATTTAAAAACATACTGTTAAAAAAAATCATGACGATAAAGAAACTCAATTTCAAACAGACCCATGACTATATTAGCATACATGGGGGCATAAGATGCCTCCATGGTTGTTCCTTGTAGTTGATAAGTTGTTTCTTTAAATGCAAAAAAAAATAATTTGCCAAACAAAAATATACTAATTCTATAATATAATTAGAGATAGGAGTATCACCTAAAAAGAAATACAAGCCTTCTATTCCCACCTTATGAATAGTATTAGTTTACAAACTCCTGACATCAGCTGTTACAAAAAACATGTCATCAGTCCATGAAACATTAGAAGGTTTACTCAGAAAGTCACCAGAGTCCTTAATAAATGATGACAGTTTCAAAACATATGTATATAAAAATTCACAAAGGAAAAAAATAATATTATAAAGAAAAGATCTGCAAGCCAAAACTATTGGTCATCTCGGTGGGTTGGACATATTTTTATGTAATTTGGGGATACAGTAAAAAACACCCAATTTACAGTCCTGTACTAACAATTTCCTTTCAACATCCTCCTTAGTGAAATAACCTAACCTATAGCTTTTTTGCAACAATTCACTAAATCTTGAAAATGCAAGTTGATAAATGTCCATGCTCACAAATTCATAAACATTCTAATTTTATAAATGGTCACAGCACATACGTATGTATTGTTCATAGTTCATAATAATAATCTTATTTCCTTTATTGGATGGTTTGATGACCAAATTATTCTGTATAGATAACATTTTAAACCTTTCCATTCATCATTAGTTAAATTATAATATATTGTATGTTTAGATTTCATAATCTAAACATACTACGGAATGGTGGTTGGAGGATGGTATAATGGTCAAGGTGTTTTACCTTGCAGACACAAAGTGCAGAGTTTGATTCTTGCATTGGGTAACTGGCTAAGCTTAAAATGGCCCATATGGGCAGTTAGTCCAGTACTAAACTATGAACCTATAAAATCATTATAAGCTTTTTCAAGTACAAAATTTAACATATTAGAAAAATGCTTAAATCCATCATAAATAAAAGGTGGCATAAAAGAACTCTTAACCTCAGTATTATTAGTCTTCAAAAAATAGTAAGAATTAACATTAGAAACATCCCCTAGCTATATTCACATTCATTTAAACTTTCAAAAGTGTCATGTGGTATTGATATTGAAAACTGCCTTGACATTTAGGAATAAAGTCCAAGCTATAAATCATAGGTTCATAGAAGATTACTAGGCTAATGGTTTAAGAGCCCTGACTAACCAATATAACCTGATTTTACCCAATATATGGCCCCTAAGGGCAGGAGAATGACATGGATTTGTGTCTGTGCATTCAGTATCTTACAGATTGCCCCTGTCCATAAGGGATATAGGCAGTACCCCAGGTGTGGAATTTGCGATTCCCCATCCACTGTTCCAAACTGCATTTGAATAGGGCCAGGGAAGGGTTCTGCTAAATGTGAATATGAAGCCTGTTCCAAAGAAGGGGCAATCTCTGAGATACATATCTGTATCTCCAGCAAGTTTTGTTGAAGTCATTTAGTTTAGATCCCTAGACTGGGTGACCCTCTTGGTGTTTGACTTGCAGATGTGTAGCAGCTCCATCAGAGCTGGATTTGTGAGTGCCTTGTAGGTCAGGCATAGGTCACCCTTTAATAGCTGGTAGCAGACAGAGTAAAGGGATAGGACTTTTAGTCTATCTGCATAGTTCATTTTATTTATTTATTTTATTTTACATTTGTTGACCGGGCTAGTCCAGCTGGATATATGTCCATTTTCAATGGAGGCCCGGGGAGAAAAGCTCCACAAATTACAACAACATAAAAGGTCAAGACAAAGACAATAACAGTATAATTTGGTACATAAGTTTTAACAATTATAGTACAATTATAGTACAAGCCTAAGATTATATATTTTATATTTCAGTAGGAAAATGGAAAAATTTATCTAAGAATAGATGAATAAGACTAATACATTTGTATTAGAAATGGTGTAGTACAAATCTTTATAACATATTACAAAATTAGATACACCTAGTAATTTATGATAAGAGATACTAAGGTCTCACAAAAACCTAAGAAAGAAAAACACTAGAGATCAATAGATAGAGTATAGAAGAACAGCAAACAAGGATGGATTTCTAGTGTTATTTAACACATAGGTTGTTATACTATATGAAGGTGTTTGATCATTCCACAGTATATACTTATTTACATGAGAAACAATCCTAAGGAAGGTTAAGCTCACTAAAAATTAGTGAGACAACACAAGATCATGATCATGGGAGGCTAGGAATTGTGGGAGTCTAGTTAATAGTTAGGTACTTAGTCTGGGTTAACACAGGGGCATAGCCAGTGTGATTTGAGGTAGAGTTTAAGCTTGCTTTTAAATAAGCTGACAGAGGATATTGAGGTTAGCTGGCTTGGGAGGATGTTCCAGGCTTTACCTACTGTATTGGAGAACAAGGTGTCACCAGCTAAGTTGTTGGATTTTGATATTTGTACAAGTAGGTTATTAGCTGAGCGTAAGGTCTTGAGGTTATTATAGGGATGACTAGGGATGTAAGTATGGGTGTATTTTGAGGTAAATACAGGATCTTATGGGCTACTATTAATTGATTGAAAAGTATTAAATTTGGCAGCTCTAACCATCCTAACTGATTCAGATTGATACAGTGATGAGTTCTATAGGAGGACCCAGCTGCAAATCTGGCAATATTGTTGTAGGAGGATGTAAGTTTACTCAGATTACTTCTACATATTTTGGTATAGATAGGGGAGGCATAGAGCAAGGTAGAGATGAGGTGGGTACGAGCAATAGTAACCATGGCTGGAGGTGTAAGAAAGGGTATTATTCTATAGAGGGAACCTAGTTTCTTGTTTACTATTTTTATGGTGTTATTAATGTGAGGTTCAAAGGGCAAGTTGTTATCTATTAGTACCCCGAGTAGTTTGGTGGTTGGTTCAGGAGATATTATAGTTCCATCATTTGAAGTAATAGTAAAGTTAAGTGGGGAGGTTCTGCGGATGGGGGTAAATAGTAGCATTTTTGTTTTTTTGGGGTTAAGGATAAGACATCTTTGTAGGAGCCAGTTTTCAATTGTACTAAAGGTCATTTGGGTTTGTGACTGAAGTTCTGATTGAGAAGCAGCAGCGCATATGAGTGTGGAGTTGTCAGCGTATTGGATACAGTCAACTTGAGGAATTACAGAATGAAGGTCATTTGTAAAGATGGAGAAGAGTAATGGGCCTAATATAGATCATTGCGGGACCCCTAGAGTGACTGAGACGTGGGAAGATAAAGTATTTTCCCATAGTACAGCCTGTTGCCTGTTATGTAGGTATGATTGGAACCACTGTATAGTATGGTTGCCCAATGACAGGTTTTTGAGTGTGTCTATAAGGAGGTGGTGATTCACCATGTCAAATGCTTTGGACAGGTCAATAAAAACAGCTGAGGATAGAGTATCAATATTATGATTACTGTTAATATGGTTAGTGAAGGATAAGAGAGCAGAGGTGGTGCTATGAAATGGTCTAAAGCCATGTTGACAGGGTGCTAATAAATTGTGATCGAGTAGGTAGGTTAACAGTTGTATGCGCATACATTTCTCCATTATTTTTGACAAAGGAGATAGAATAGCTATGGGCCTATAATTGGACAACTCTTTGGAGTTACCGCCCTTATGCAGGGGAATTATGTGAGAGACTTTCCAGATTAGGGGAATAGATCCTTCAGAAATAGTTCTGTTAATGAGGATGGATATGGGGTAGGCTATGACTTTAGCAGCTTTTTGCAGGTATTCTGCAGGTAATTTATCAGCAGACAGAGTAGTGGGTTTAAGTTTCTGTATGAGGTTACAGATAAGTGAAGTGGGCACTGGCTGAAAATGAAATTGATGAGAATTATTGGTAAAGGTTGTGGCAGAGCCTGGGATGTTAGGGGATAGCTGGTTGGCTAGGGATTGTATGGTTTCAGTGAAAAAAGTATTAAATGAGTCAGCTATTTGGATGGGATTGTTGTGATCAGAGCCAGAGGGAGAGGGAGTACTTGAGCATCCAGGGTATAGGAGGTTATTAATACCTCGCCAGAATTTTTGGGGATTATTTTGGTTGGTTTGTTGTAGTTGGTAGTAGTAGTTTCTTTTATCGGCTAATATGGCTTTTTTGTTTCATTTCTTAGCTGTCTGAATTGCAGGTGGTCTGAGGAGCTTTTTGTTGAGCGCCATTTGGCCCTTGTTTATTTCTTTGGAGGATTTTTTGTTTGGTCGTTTTGGTGAGCCATGGTGCCGGTTTGGTTCTAATTCTAACTTTGCGTAATGGGGCATGGCTGTCTAAAATGGTTAGAAATTTAGAGTTAAAGTATTTCACGGCATTATCTATTGGGAGGTATTTCAGGGGTGACCAGTCACAGGTGACTAGTTCAGCTTGAAAGTGAGCAGGGTTAAAATTTTTGGTAGTGCGAATAGTTCTACAGATGGTAGAGTTTAATGGTGGGCCAGGATAGTAGACTGTATACATATTAGTTTACAAAGTCTGTTAAAAATTGGGAGCAACAGACAAATGCAGGTTCTGTAAAACATAACTAGAAACAGTTGCACATTTTGCTGCTGGGTTGATACATTCATGGCAAATGGACCTGTTTACTAAAAGACCGGATAATATGGCAAGAGTGTTGTACTGTGGTTTGTGCAAACACTACACTATAGAAGTAGCTGAGAAGTACTGGAAACATGAACCACAAAGCATTATACAGAAAGTATAAAGTTTATATCACATGGGATTACCCATTACCAATAGTTCAAAAATAAATGTGAGAAAACTAGATATAGTAGTCCATGAAATAAAGAATAAAGTATCATTGGTCATTGAAATTGCTACACCCAGTGGTTATAGTGCTTTACATGCAAAGAGAAGCAAAGTCATAAACAGCAGGATTTGCAGGTAGAAACAAGAGCAATGTGGAAGAAAAATATCCAAGCAGTTCCAATAGGAGTAGGAATAACAGGTTTAATAAAAAGAATTTAGAGCCATACTTAGATATGCTATCAATGCCTGTGACCCCATTTGAATTAAAAAAGGAGGCAATTCTGGGCATATTTCTTCTGCTAAAATGAACACTCTTGGCTAATATCAAAGATTGAAACAATACTAATTTCATGAACTCTAATTGTATTCTGACTTATCGGGTTCATTCTTATCGTGGTATTACCAACCTAAAATACTTGGAGAAATTAAATCAAGAAAAAAAATGACTCGTATGTTTATAAGCATGGAATTTTATTGGAAAATTTATAAAGTTCTTTCAGATGTCTTGTTCTAAAACAACCAAACAGAACATTGTATTCAGTAATGAGTCATCTCCATATGAAGTGAGTCATTAGATGTTCTGGTGAATTTGCTTTTCTGACTTTGGTAGAATCACACTAATCAATGTTTAATTGTTTTACTACCTCTGTCAATAGATTCTTAATGATGGCATCATTCTTAATGATTTCACCATTTATTTAATAATATTAATTGATGCTGTTTTTGCCACCTCTCATTATGATACATTGACTGACACTAAAGGTGAGGTCATTACTACTTCTACTGAACAAGGTTTATATTTTTTGTAGATCATCTTAGAGAACTTTGACATCTTTCATTTTAAGTAATAATCTTCCCAGTTTAGAATCATCAGCACATTTTATTATCCAAAGCCTATTTCCCCATATCTGAGATGAAGAGTTCAAAAAGAAGAATTTTAGTACATATGCCTATTGAATAACATTGGGATAGAGAGATTATTATTATTATTATTAAGGACATGTTTGTATCCTTTTTTGATTTGCTTACTGTTGCCATCTTTGTTGTATGAACCAAAAAACTTCTTCAGAATGATTGTGATGAAGTATTTTGATTTAACAAAGACGATAACATTAAACTATTTTCCAGTCTGTTGACTCTTTAGCTGGATATTCTATGTACAGAAATGTCTCTATTTACCTTTATAGCATTTTGGAATATTTTTGTTTATTGTAAATTTGTCAGCTATTTCTGAAAACATATGCATATCTTGTAGATGGATATCACTTCATTATTTATTGATAGTGTGTTACATTTACAAACTTCCTTTTTGGTTTAATGTCTTATTGTTTTCTGCCATTGAAACTAAAGCAAATTTGTAGTAAGATCTATAGGATTTGATAAAAAAGTAGACCATGTCTGTAATTTATTTACTCTGGAAGGCTTTTATGAGTAGTTAATGAGTAGTTAATTACTGGAAGAAAAGTAGCATCATTTGTTTTTACTGTTTATTGTACTAATGTTGTGATTCTAACAGAAGGATTTTTTGTTGAAATTACCTGCGTAGTTGTGACCTGCTGCTATGTATTCATGAATGCAACAGGAAATAATATCACAGAACTCATTGATGGCATTCTGTGCAGATTTAATTTGGTGACTAAGGATGGCATCCTAGTCGGTTTTGATAAGCATGTCATGTATTGCATCTTAATTTCCATTAGCGAAGTCAATGATAATTTATTTATGAATGCATTTGAATTAGCACTTATATTAAAGATGATGTCTTCAAAATATATCTTAATTACAGACAGTACAATCATGGGTGTAAAGCAGAAAGATAGTAGGTTTGGAAGAATGATATTGGCATTATTAGCTATATTTCAGTTTTTTTTTCCAAATTATTTTTAAAAATATAATCAATTAGTATTTGGGTATATTTATCTGATATTGAGTAGTGTACACAGTCAATGTCTAGGCATTCACTACCTCTCCAGAGTGACTGCATTTTCACTTAATAACTCCAGTGAAGTAATAAGCAAGCCAATTTACTGGACAGCAGCTTTCAATAATTTCTTAATTTCTTAATTTTCAGTACCCACCTAATTATTTTCAGGGTAACAGATGAACCACATCCTATTCCAACACCATCAAGCAATATTTGTAAAGCAGAGAACTAGTCATGCAAGGGACATTGGTCCATCAAAGGACACAGATACACAGACACACTTTTTAATACCATGTACCTGCTTAGAGTCGATTAGGGAGTAGTTAATCCTAATGGCATGTCTTTTGGTTGTGACAAGAAACCAGAGCAGTCCAATATGCATACATACATACAGACAGACAGGCATAAAACAGAAATACAGAGAGGACAAACAATCACATGGGAGAAAAATATATCTGAAGGTCTAGGGGCAGTCCACTATATGGCAGATGGACAACATGAGGAGAAACATGCTTATGATGGTCAAAGTAGATGTTATCCTGTACATTTAAGCAGTAGTGATAAAGTCAAAAAAGGCCAAAATATGGCATATCTACAACTAGTTGGGCTTAACTTTATTGGTCTGAATGTACCAATAAAGACTTAAAAAGTAAAAAGTCATGGGCATCCAGAGTCCAAACAGCTGAAACACTTTATCCATTGGGCCTCCACCACAGGAGGTTTAAAGTATTACACACTAAAGACTCTTGTTTGGCTAGGTCTTTTTTGCAGTTTTTATTAAATGGTTTGCCTGTATAACATTTTTACACTTTAGTTTGGTAGTTCAATATACACAAACTTGGATATATTGTTGTCATATGGATCACCATGAATATTAGCACAGTATACAACAGTGCAGGCATCCAAGCAATTACATTCATTTTGTAATGAAACTGGAACTTGACCATAGGTTAATTTCATGGTGGGAAAAATAAATTCCATTGTTTAGTTCTGAATGAATGATCCTAATGTTTATGAAGAAGGAGAGAACAGTTTCAGTAAGGTAAGTCTATACATATGTCTCAGAAAGGTTCCAACATTTAAGTGGCTGTAGCAAGACTGAAAGGCAGAGTGGAAACTGAGATCACAGCAAGGCTATCCACTATTAGTTGTATAAAGGTACCATCATGTGGGTCTGGTTCACCTTAATAATGTATACCAGCCCTAACACTAATCCTAATCCTTCCTCTGCCAAGCCCTAACTATGCAACTTACCTTAAAAACCTTTCTGTAAAGCTACCACTACAGAAGACAGCTCTGATACTTACCACAAACACATATACAGTCATCCACACAATGTTAAATCTATCTCCTTACCTGACCCTAACTCTAACCATAACCCACACACACTCACACAAACACTAACTATTGCCTTAACCTTAATCTAGCCCTGAAACATACATTCGCATACAAACCCCCACACCTATCACAGGCACTTACCTTTGTCAATCAACCTGGAAGTCACCCAATCTGAGATTTACATAAACAACTGCCTTTGACACAAAAAGCATTATAGTTCACTTCGTCATACACATGAGCATTCAACTTAGCGAACTGTAACCGCACGTGTGTGTGTGTGTGTGTGTGTGTGTGTGTGTATATACATATATATATATATATATATATATATATATATATATGTATATATATATATATATATATATATATATATATATATATATATATATATATATATATATATATATATATATATATATATATATATATATATTTATATATGTATATGGGTCTACTTTGACCCAAAGAAATTACGTTTCAATGAAACGTAAGTATGCAAACTGTTTTTCACGAAAGTGCACTTTTAACAAAATGCACTTTTGCGAAAAACAACTTAAACGAAATAAAAAAAACAAATAAAACACAAAACACATAACACTAACCACATATATGCCATCCATGTGAGGGGTTGCACCCCCCCACACCCCCTACTTTTATATTCTCACTCGAGATCACACTATAGTGGTGAAAAGGGAATATTCCCTTATCCCTGCTGTACCATGATCTATGCAACAGCCCGCGTTGCTTTTCGCTTAGTTGAAATTTTGCGAAAGTGCATTTCCGCAAAAATGTACTTTCACGAAATTCAGCTTGCGTACTTACATTTCGGTGAAACATAATTTTATTTGGTCGAGGTAGACCAATATATATATATATATATATATATATATATATATATATATATATATATGTGTGTGTGTACATATAGCACGAGTGAGAAACACACACATAATTTATGGAAGAAATACTGAAAGAAATTCTTACACTGTTTTCTGATAAATACATAAGCTCAGAACAAACACAAGTTATGTTCTATAACAAAAACTAATATTAGGGCAGTGACCAAGAAACCCTTAAACATTAATATTTGTTTATTAACAGTATCATGAACACAACATATCCAAGTTGTGTCTATACACTTTACTGCAGGAATTAGTTATCACTAATATTTAGGTCCACTTTATTAAAAAAAAAGTGGGGGAATTCAGTAATGCCTACATTTTTTTTTGTGTATGCATCACTGTGCGATACCTACACAAGCACTAACATTTTTAAATTCAGTAAATGTCACTTAGTGGCGTGCAAGCACACACAAACTGGGAAACTTTCGTGCAATGCAAATTTCTGCTTAAGCAGGTGAATCTTAAGCAAATGAGGCAGGTGGAGTGATCCAATAACGTGAAAGGCATCCGTGTAGACGTGTATGCAGAAATGTTTCACATACAGGAGTCTACTCAGACAGAAGGGGATGTAAAAGTCCACAAATATGGACATAAGTTTCTTGAAAATAGTAGATCACATACATACATGTGTGAAACATACACTGTGGATGTTTGTAAAAGGAAGGAAATATGTTAAATTAATAAGAATTTTTTAAATAATTTTCACATTTGCATTATGCACCGCATTGAGCAAACATGCTTAACAGAACAAATAAAAATTTTTTTAAATAACATCTATAATGTAGTTTACACAAATGTACTATAGGACCATGCATCGGGTCTGTACAATGGTGCATTCATGCTGTTACCCACCTTACATGGTTAAGTACTGTTTAGTTTCCCGGCTGTCAGCACAAAAATGTATGTAAATGAGGGTCCTTTGTTGAATCGCTGAAAGTAGCAACCATGTCCGCATATCCCATTCGTGTAGGCTCCTACACGGTTTTGATATTCCCACTGTGTTACTTTTAGGACTTTTTAGTGCTCAACATGCATGTTTTTGCAGCACACTGCATAGCTTAGAGTGCTCTTGCATGCAGACTACCCACATGAAAGTGACGACATAGGCATCTGTCAAGGAAAAACAGATATATTCAATTAATAATATATACTTTTGTATAAGCTATGCTGGCCCTTTAAGTCATGTCAATTACATCCTAGGCAGGTGAACTGCATCATAATTAGCCAATCCCACATGGTGGGCCTACAGCAGAACTGTATAAAGTATGCATTCGCCTTACATTCTGATTTTCCCTCAGTACTCTGAACCATTGGAGTAGAGACTTGGAAATTTTAACTGAGATAATGCTAGGTGCTGCTGCAGCTATTCTACATCTGTATGTGCTAGATGCTGAAGTCAGTGCTGCTAGTGCTGCTGACAATAGGCCTAGGCAGAGAAGGAAAGAGTGTTCAGGCCCAGGGTAACCTTCTAGATGCTACATGAGCTGGAGATTGCAGAGCACTACAGGGTGGACAGGGACATATTACAAGAGCTCAGTGAGCTCTGCTGACCTCAACTGACAGCCAGAGCTAACAGAGGGGAACCCATTCCAATGGAAACTAAGGTATGTGTAGCCCTTAGGATACTAGCTACAGGTACCTTTCAAAGACCAAGTGGGACATGATGGGGGTATCACGGGCATCTGCATCCAGGATACTTCACCAATTTCTGGATGCTATGCTCCCACATGTCAGTGAGCACATATCTTTTCCCCTTAACCCTGAGGTGAAGGCCAGCAATATGCAACACTTCTACCATGTAGCACACTGCTCTGATGCACTGGGTGCCATAGACTGCACTCATGTACACATCAAGGCACCACCTGGTATGCAGGGTAGAATCTACATCAACCACAAGGGATAGCACTTCATCAACTGCCAAGCCATGTGCAAAGCCAAGGGGATTATCATGAATGTGTGTGCTGGCAACCCTGGTAGTTATCATGACTCCCATATCTGGTACACATCACAGCTGTACCAGATGTATTCTGGGGGCATATCCCACAGCGCAATTTACTGGGTGATGCTGGCTACACCCTGGAACCATGGATGATGAGACCCATCAGAAATTCACACTCACCCACAGAAAAAGGCTATAATGAGGTGCATGCACAAACTCAGAACATCACAGGCTGTGTGTTTGTGCTTCTGAACTTACGGTTCCAGTACCTCAATATATCTGGTGGAGCACTGCAGTATACTCCTGCCACATGTGCACAGATATTTGCAGTATGTGTTATGCTACACAATCTGATCCTGCGGA
Source organism: Protopterus annectens (assembly GCF_019279795.1). NCBI lineage: Eukaryota > Metazoa > Chordata > Ceratodontiformes > Protopteridae > Protopterus > Protopterus annectens. Next base: position 1,539,934,811 of record NC_056737.1, read on the forward strand.
AACAGCTGCAGCAGGATTAGCAAAGGGAAAGGATACACAGCCTCCCACCAGTGCCTAGGTCACCACAACCACAGTCACAGGAGGACTTGGAGGAAGAACACCCTGCTGATGTCCCTGTAGTCTGATGTAGGTGTGGTCAGTACGCCCTGGATGTGGCTAAGAGACAACACATAGTACATTCACTAACAACCTAGGGAACTGGGGAATAACACCTTACTCCTACTCGCATGCGTATATTAAAACTGATGCCAGCCAAATCACACATCTTGTACCTATCCATGTATTGGCTTTGCACTGCTCGCACCAGACACAGTCAGCCCTGAACTACAACTGTGTCAGCTGCTGCACTTGCAAGGTAAGTCCATACCTACACAGTAGTATAGTGGATTGTTATGTTATGTCATTCTAGCTATGGACCAGGTACATTATGCAGGCAACTATACTGGGCTATTTGGACAGAAATCACATCTACATGGGACTACAGACACCCATTCCACTAACATGTCACCATTTGTATCTGGTCAGTCTTATGCATGGAATATTCATGCAGTCCTACTGCAACAAATTACTGGTACTTCATTCAAGGGAGATGTTAGACAGTGATGTTAAATGATAGATTAGTGTGCATCCTAGCAGAGCATGGGCTTTTGTTCCCCCACCCCTAAAAACAACAGTGTTCTCTTGTAACTGCCATAACAATAAATCATCTATGCTGTATGAGCATTTCACATGGTTAGTATGCCACATAGCATCAGGACAGTAATGTACAATTTGTACTTACATAGTATGTGTTAGTTAACTGAGAATAACAAAGTACATATTTATGCAGGTGAATGTGTGCTGAATGATCCCCTGTCTGTCAAGCAGGCTCCATGGATCAAAGGACTAAGGCAGATAGCTTGTGTGATGGTGTTCAGGGCTCTAATACTGCGATATCCATATATTTGGCATGTTAAGAAGTAATAATTATAGTTTTACAGGCTGTGACTCCATGTGTGCTATACTAGTATTAACCTATTTCACATATCAATTACACATTTGCTTCTGTACCTCATATTGAAGACTTATTTAAAATGTCTTGGGTAATATTGGATTAGTCAGTATCAGAACTGTAAAGGTTGGGACTTGAAACCATGTATCAGCATGCATATGTTGAAAATAGGTCTACGTTCCACCTGTAACATGATGTGCTATGACAACAAAGTAACAGCAATGAATTAAAAATGTTGCTGTGATGTCATTTTTAGAGATTTGTCAGGGCCATACACAAAACACTAATAAGCTAGAACAACTAAGTATTGATGCACTCTTGACAAAATGGATAGCTGCATGGCTTACATATATGACATAAGTACTAAACAGCAATTGAACAAGTTAAATAATTGGTTACAGTCAGGGTGTCCCACAGGTCTCTGTCCTAGACCCAAACTTGTTCAAATTTCTTTGTAGACCTATCCATTTCATCTGAGTTGTTCTACAGTCTGTATGCAGATGACTTGGAATTGGGTATACTGATTACATGTGCTACAGATGGGGCATGTCTTCTAAATAAATTGACTAATTTGACCATTTGGACACAGGAGTATAACATACTGATAAATACACCACAAATTAAACATATGAGATTTAGAAGGCACAAATAGAAAGGTGAATGTTACATACAGCACACAGTGATTGAAACTGTAGATTAATTTATGAACCTGAGTATAAAGGTAGAATCAGCTTTTAGTTTTTCTAATCATATCATAATCCTGGTCTGGAATACATCTAGCTGTGGACTGGAGTCAGTTTATTGAACATTAAGTCTCTGATGTAAACAATGTGCCACCCATTTGCACGCTGCTTAGCAATGTGCAAACAAGCCAAAAATGCAAGTGCACATGCCTATGCACTTAGTTAAGCAGAGCGCAAATCCATTGCTCCTTGTGCAATTTTGTTTAAAATTTGCATATATATATATATATATATATATATATATATATATATATATATATATATATGTTATTATATTTATATACATATATATGTATATGTGTGTGTGTATGTGTGTGTATGTCTGTATTGCCTTACATATCCAGATCAAAGCTGCACTGCAACACTTATAATGTTGAACTGAAGGACCAAAAGAAAGGGTTCAACATTAGACAATGCACTTACAGATATGTGGAAGTGCACAGAACAACATGTGTTGCAATTGGATGACTATTGCGATATCTGAAGTTCAGAGTTCTGGCAGTCTTTGCTCATGTCATGTGTAAATGATACCACATTTGGCAGCAAACCACAGTTTCACGTGAAACACACATAAGTATGAGTCACGTGTACTTGCTGCAAACATCTGGACAGTGGTGAGTCATACCATGTCTCACTATTACAGCATGTGGAAATCTTAAAAATGTATGGCATTGTATGAGAATATGTACATATATTGTCAAGTCATATATTTGTATCTATGGCAGCAACATCACCCACATTCTCTACAGCCACTGTGTTTGCTGGATTTCACCACATATACATCAACAACTGAACAAGTTGTGTAATGTATTTTGTTGTATGCACAGTCAAAGTAGTAAAAACGGGGATTCCAACCACTGTAACCACCGATAACAGAAGAAAAACAGGCTGGAAGGAAGCACTCAGGTTCACAGTTTATTCAAGGTTTAATGGCACAAATAAGTAGATGAGCAAAACACCAAAACGCTGATAACACTCCAAATACATTTTCGTTCACAAGAACTTCATCAGAATAATAAATTACATAGCAAAGGCCCATTAAATCATTCCCCCAATCAAAAAATGACCAATAAAATAACAGAATATAATTTAAAAAGACATTTTAAAATTCCAAGTGCTGCCACCTGGTGTCAAAACATGGTAACTGCAACCTAAAAACGATGTAAAAACTGTACATGCAATTACTCATATAATGTCAATAAAATATCTCAATGATATATCTGTGTAAAATTAATAAAAATACATATTTATACTAGTAATAAATGTGTATTTGTAAAAGAAATGCAAGTAAATGTGTTTGTTTCAAAAGTTAATTATAACTTGGCAGACCTGAGTTTTAGTAGAGGTGCTATTGAGATGTTCTCATTTAACCTGGGAGTCCTGCTTGCATCTAGGGTAATCTGCCACAATAACTCCCTATACTCAAGGATAGTCTCCCATGCACCCTCCCCCCCACATCCTGAATAGAAACCTCTAAAACAAAAAACTCAAACCTTGCCTCTGGGCAGTCCAAAGAATGTTTATACAGAGCATTTTTGACATTATATTTCTTAACATCATACATATGCTCATAAATGCGTCTTTTCAACTTTTTTACAGTCTTGCCCATGTAAAAGGCTTCACAGGTCTTGCACACAACTAAGTATACTAGCTCACTAGTATTACAGTTACTACAACGTTTACCATACACCCATTTATTCCTACTTTTTAAAAATACCCGGTCAGTGTTAGAAATAAAATTGCACTGTGTGCATGCTCCACATTTAAAAGTACCTTTTCTCTTAGTGGTGTGTTTAGGCTTTTGTTTACCCCCACCCTCCAAGAGGTCTTTCAGATTTTTTCCCCTCTTATAACTAATCTTCAGGGGTCCCTTGTCAATACCTTTGAGATCCATCAATGAAATGAACGTATTCCATTCCTTTGTTATTGTGTCCACTACCATTTTAGAGTCCAAATTAAAATCTAAAATAAGAGCTTTGGAGTAACCCGAGGGATTAACTTTACTTAATACATGTTGATTTGTGTCCAGTCCTTTACCCAACAATGGGTAGTACCTGATGTGGCATAAATTACTTACATAGGTACGACTGTCCACCAATAAGTGCTTCGGGTAACCCCTTTGAATAAATAAGCTTTCAATAAAGTCACACTCCAATGAAAAATCGGCATCCAGGGAAGTCATTCTGGATGCTTGAATTAGCTGACCTTTGTAAATGTTTTTTTTCTGTATAAAAGGGTGGGCACTTGAAAAATGGAGATAAGAATTTGAAAACGTATCTTTATGAAATATTTTAGACTTAATGCCCTCCCCAGTTTTAATTAGACTCACATCCAAAAAATCAAGTCTATCCATACTTATAGAAATGGTAAATTCCAAAAAAGTGGTGGTAGTATCAAAATAGTTTAAAAATTAATGTAACTTCTCCTCTGTATCAATCCAAAAAAATAGCTATATCATCTAAAAACTCTGATAGTGGGACCAACAGTTGCTATATACTTGCCTTACATATCCAGATCATGGAGAGTAAAGCTGCACTGCAACACTTATAATGTTGAACGAAGGACCAAAAGAAAGGGTTCACCATTAGACAATGTACTTACAAATATGTGGAAGTGCACAGAATAACGTGTTGCAATTGGATGACTATTGCGATATCTGAAGTTCAGAGTTCTGGCAGTCTTTGCTCATGTCATGTGTAAATGATACCACATTTGGCAGCAAACCACAATTCCATGTGAAACACACATAAGTATGAGTCACGTGTACTTGCTGCAAACATCTGGACAGTGGTGAGTCATACCATGTCTCACTATTATAGTATGTGGAAATCTTAAAAATGTATGGCATTGTATATGAATATGTACATATATTGTCAAGCCATATATTTGTATCTATGGTAGCAACAACACTCACATTCTCTACAGCCACTGTGTCTGCTGGATTTCACCACATATACATCAAAAACTGAACAAGTTGTGTAATATATTATGCTGTATGCACAGTCATTGACAGGGCTAATTTAGCTTTGCCACAGACTTGCCCATCAAAATGCAAACTGACACATATGCCCAATATGGGTAATGTTGTCACATAGCAATACAAAACATTTTTCTGAATGTTAGGCTGCTAGCTGCAGATGACAGTAGGAAGCAATGTGACTCCGCAGGCCTCCAGGCAGTTCAACATAGGGCTTGTCTATGTTCCCTAGGATTACTTCACCTGCAGTCATTTGCAAAGCAGACTTGAGTAATGACATGTGAGTTAAGTACTGTGATTTGTAGTGTATAACACTAGATATGTAGGGGTTCTACTCTCACTCCAGCCCACTTGGTGTGTGTATGTGTATATATCTCCACAAAGAGCATGTGTGTATACCACACTGACTTCAAAATTGCCATTCCTTTGCACTTTTGGCTCATGCAGTTGATGCAGGTCTCTAAACTCTCATCCTGTACAAGGCCTGCTAATGTCTTCTATCTTAAGACTACTTAAAGCTATGTTCATGTCAGACTTAACCTGTGGCATGTGTGTTAAGTACTATGAGCTGTAGTGTGTCAGCATAGATAGGTATCAGGTTCTAATTTCACTCCAGCCCACTTGTATGTATGTATGTGTGTGTGTGTGTGTGTGTGTGTGTGTGTGTGTGTGTGTGTGTGTGTGTGTGTGTGTGTGTGTGTGTGTGTGTGTGTGCGCGCTCAAGTGTGTGTATGTGTGTGTGTGTGTGTGTGTGTGTGTGTGTGCGCATATACATCTCCCCAAAGAGCAAGTGTGAGTACCATACTGACTTAAAAATTGGCATTGCTTTGCACTCTTTGGTTGATGCAGGCCTCCAAACAATCATCCTCCACAAGACCTGATGATGTTATCTACTGTAAGACTACCTAAAGCCATGTTAATGTCTGGCTTAAGCTGTGGTGCATGCAGTAAGTACTGTGACATGTAGTGTGTAAGCCTAGATAGGTAGGGGTTTTTATCTCACAATGGCCCACTTGCTCTGTGTGGGGGGTGTATATATCTCTTCAAAGAGCAAGTGTGCATACCACACTGACTTCAAAACTGGCATTGCTTTGCACATTTTGGCTCATGCAGTTGATGCAGGCCTCCAAACTCTTGTCCTCCTCCAGGCCTGTTGATGTCATGTAACTTAAGACTACCTAAAGCCATGCTAATGTTAGACTTAAGCTGTGGCACGTGCATTAAGTACTGTGATCTGAATTGTGTAAGACTAATTAGGTAGGGGTTCTAATCCCATTCCAGCCAACTTGGTGTGTGTGGGGGATTTGCAGTGTTCTGCAGGCATAAATAGGTTGTGGTACTATTCTCACTGCAGCAAAGTGTGTGGATGTTAGTGAGAGTCAAATCCTAGTCAGGTTGTTACCCTTATGTACACAATCTGCACCTATTGCTTCTGTCCAAGAGGGACACAGGTGGAAACACCATGGTGCAATTACGGTCACCTATCCAATCATACAGATTGCATCTAAAGAGGGCCAATGAGGTTCTCAGTTTGACATGATATGGGAGTCTGTTCCAACTTTGTATTAAACTCTGGTAGACAATTCTCTCCTTCCAGTAGGTTATATTAATGTCACATGCCAGGTTAAGGTCTATACAGGGAGTAACCATGTATCATGACTTATGGATATGCAGTATTTCCAATACAGCAAGGTCAGAGATTGCCTCGTATGCAATGCAAAAATCACCTTTGAGTAGTTTGTATGACACACACTAAAGTGGCAGTGATATCAGATGATCGCCATGGACAGATGCTGAAAACCTGAATTCTCCTTGTGAGGAACTTATGTGGTCTCTCCAATTGCCGCAGGTACTTGGAAAGGTACATACCAAAAGGGCTGTTGCAATCAATTATTGGTTTGCAGAGGGAAGAGTGCATGGAGGTTATAATATATGAACAAAAGTGTACCTGCAAAGCACTGGATACCTTTGCATATAAACGTAGCAGCATAAATTAAGAAAATAAACAGCAAATGTCTGGCTCCACAATAATCATAAACCATCAAATAATCCAACAAGTTGTAGTGTAGTTGAGCAGCTCTCTTTATTCAGCACAAGTGCTTTCACAATAGCTTCATCAGGTGCATTTGGACATGGCCTCAATGACTTTGTACCTATAAAACCAATTCTGTCTAAAAGAGTTTTATCTAGACGGTGTAAGTGAAAGTTATTGCTTGTTTGTCATATATTTTAAATGTTTTTAAATAATTACTTGATGAAAGTTTGATTTAGATAATGTTTTATTAATATATTTCTTGTAAGATAGACTGTCTTCTTAAATTTAATAGTTATGTGATATTAATTAAGTAATATATAAGGTGTATCCTGCATTCTATACACATGCACCTGATGAAGCTATTGTGAAAGCGCTTGTGCTGAATAAAGATAGCTGCTCAACTACACTACAACTTGTTGGGGTATTTGATGATTTATGAATATTGTGGAGCCAATCCTTTGCTGTTTATTTTCTTAATGGAGTTTATAATGTCTACTTTTCTCTGGAGACAATTCCCTCACTTATTACATGAGCATGATAGAATCCCATTTTACCACTGTGAAGACATGGTAATCTAAGGAAAGTTAGCTGTCAATCTGTGTGCCCAGGTCTCCCACCCCTGAGTATGTATGTCAGGTGTTGCTACTGATGTGATACTTAGCAGGAATATCACTGCTACTGAAAGCAATGATAATGCATATATTTGCATTACTTTTAAGGCCATGTCTTTGGCAACAATCATTCATTTGAATAAGACCCTCATGTAGGATGCTGACATACTTTGGAGATTCTATGACTGCTACCAGTTTTCAGGCATCAGCAAACCTTGTCAGTCACAGACATATACTTTGTGCTTGTACTTTGGAGAAATGGATTGCAAACAGTAGAGGACCCATGACTAAACCCTGTGGAACACCATTGGTTACATCTCTGCTACTGGAGGTGGATTCCCCTGTTTTGACTATATGACTTCTATCAAGACAGTGCGCAAACCCTCTAATGATATAAGGGTCAATGCCTAGTTGAGTGCATTTGTCAATGATGGGTGAATGGGTGATAGTGTCAACTACTTTGGCTAAGTCCAGGTAGGCTGTATGCACATATTTCCTCTCATCCAGGTCCTTGGTGACTGTCTTAAAGACGTCCACCAGGTTTAACAGGCATGATCTCCCTTTGACAAATCTAAACTATGTAGGATCAACATTGTTGATAAGGTCCATGGTGATTTGTCTCATGGCCTTGAAGATATGGCTAGTCAGGATAATAGGTATGTAGTTTCTGGGGTCATTGGACACCACCTCTGTGCAAGGGGATAATGGTGCCTGTTTTCCAGTCAGCTGGGCAAAGCAATTGGTTACACTATGAGTGCAAAGAGTTCCCAATGGTCTTAGTACTCCATGTTGAAGCCCATGTAGGACTCAGCCTGGGATGTTATCAGGTCCCATTGATGCTGTGTTTTTGTCTATAGAGAGGCTATTTTCAACCTGCTTTTTAGAGATACAAGGTAGGGGACAGGTGATAGGGATGTCATGGGGTATGTGTGGTGGGGACAGAGGAGTGATGGTTTCACAGAATCTGTTGGCCAACGGGTTAGCTATGTTTACAGGCTCTGTATATGAGGTATCATTAACTATGAATTCAGCACACATGTGGGCCTTTCCTTTTGGGTTACAGATGTAACTATAGAATGCCTTGTGGTTGTTCTTTGTGGAGGAGGCTAATTTGGACCCATGCTTTGTTTTGGAGGACTTCACAACAACAACAACGCCTATTTGCTAGTTAAAGCTGAGGAGGGAGTGTTTCCAGTTTAGTGGAGCTCCCTCTCTCATACCCTTAGACAGCATTGTCTTCTGATTATTGTAAAGCCTGTTACTGGCATTTGTCCACCAGGCAGGTTTGCTTCACCATGAGGAGCTTATTGTGCTCAAGTCAGGTACAGCCGAGTCAATGCAGTCATACAAGTGTTTGTATAAAGCATTGGTGTAGAGCTGAGCATAGTTGCCAGTTACATCTGAGGGAGGATGTGCAGTGAAGCTATTTATACCATGCCATAGGAGGTTATAATCTGGATTGGTGAATATCTTTAGTGTATTTGATGCAAGGGTGAGGGGTGTCAGGTGTGATACCTACTTTGAATGAGACCAATTTGTGGTCAGATCTCATCAGGGAGGAAGTCACAGTGAGGGTGCTACAGTGGTCATCCATATTGATAAGCACCCAATCCAGTATGTTAGCTCTTCTTGTGGGGATGTCAACCAGCTGGTCCAGGGCATTGGAGATAATAAAGTTGAGTAACCTTTGGGCAAGTGAGTTTGAGCATGAGTAATCTACCCAGCAGTAATCTACCCAGTCAGTGGGTAGTAAAAGTCACCCCAAACCCTGGTGTTCAGCTGTATCTTGAGAGACACATGTAGATCTAAATAAGCAGAGTGGGTTCCTGATTCATGAATGGGCTCCTGTAGCTGGAAATGACTTAAATAGGTGCACCACAAACAATCAATAGCACCTGAAGTGTATCCAGGGAATTATACTATTTAACCAGTCTGGATGTGTACGTATCCTTAAAGAATATTTATACACCACCTCCATTACTTTGCACTCCTTCAGTATGAGGTCTGAACATGTGGAAGGAGGTGTAGTCTGGTATGGTTGTGGTGCTCTCCACAGCCTTGGACCAGGTGTCTATGAGTGCACAAAGGTCTGCATGTTCCAAGATGAGGACAGCTTCCAGTGAGTGCAGTTTCCTGTTGACACTCCTAGAATTTAGCAGCATAACCTTGAGGTTGTTTATACATGGGGTTATTGAATTGGAAATTTGTCCTTGAGACACTACCTAAAAAGGGCACTATGAGAGTAGCAAACTCTTTGGCCAGTAGCCAAAATCCCAGGGGTGACAGATGAAGACCATTTGTGGCAAAGCATTGAGGTCTGTTGAACATGTCACCCCAGACTGACAGATAGTGGATCCCCTTAGACTGACACCAGATGCTGTGCCTATTATTGAAATCAATCATCTTCTGTTTGTACTGAGGCATCATCCTAGCTGAAGGTAAAATGCAGCTGACAGCCAAGGGCATACCTGCCTGAGGCACATAGTGCGACAGCTCATTCATGTCTGTCATCACAGAGTCCAGAGAGGTATATCTCAAATCTTACACAACAACAGGAACTATGATGTAGTCATAACAGTACATGTTGTCGACACATTTGACTGTGTGTGTGATATGCCATATCCTTTACCTTATCTAGCCTGGGGAGAGAGACATCAATGTGGCTCATGATGTAATCACCTGTGACTAATATGTTTGAATATGTGTTTTCTGGTAAGGGTTTGACCAGTGAGACAGTGGTGCATTAGCTATTATGTGTTCTGTGTTTTGTAGAGGTAGTATTATGTGCAGCGTGCTTGCATTTCTCTTTGTGAAGTATCTGGTGTTTAGGTATGTTTCTGGTATGGAATTCCACATATGTAGGTATGTGTGATGTGGATTTGGGAGGAGTAGGAGGAGAGGTGGGCATGTTAGCATCCCACTCATTGTCATATGCACTGACAGGTGTGTGAGAGAGCATGGAATCAAGGTTTTTATTGTAGATGCATTTCTCACACATTGTGTTTTTGCGGAGTAGGAGTACAGGTTTGGGAACACTGTCCACATCTCCCCAAAAGTTAGAGATAGTGCCATTAGCAATAAAGATTATTGTTTGTGTATACATCATAACAGGCCATGGTTAGGCAGTGGCTTGACAGATGCTTACATGCAACATGTTATTACCTTTATGGTGTCATTCTAAGGTAAAACAGTATCTGACAGTGGGAGATAACATGGTAGATTGAGTATGCTGCTTTGCCAGGCTTGTGGCACTTGCATGAACCATAAGCCTGTTATTAGGCATGGTCACAATAGCATACTTACAAATGTGACAATGTGCAACTCCAGCAAAGTAAGGGTCATGCTACTACACCCTTGGGGTTCACAGCCTCAAACACACTCTCTGTAGGCATTCTTTGCAGTGCAGATGTACATGTCCATGTATGCACAGAAAATTTGCCCAATTTTGCTGTCATCACTTTAGCCTTGCAAATCTACAGTGTCTGTCAAACAACCAGAGATCAAATGTATGTTGTGTGAAATGATGTGGGAACACAGTTTCATGTTCCAGGAACATGAGTGTACAGTATGACATACCTAGGGTATGTGAGAAGGACAGAGACATTGCCCAAAGGTGGCCAACCGTCTGCAGTAGGCCTCACATCCATGTCACGCAGATGACCACCATTAAGCTGTTGAAGGCCAGGCTGCATGAATTGCTGTGAAACTATCACCAAACACGGATCACTGCTGCTGTGGAGCTTGATGGTGCAACCTTGGACATTTATGTCACCTGAGACTTAACCTTATATTGTGATGCAGCAGCTGTGCTCCTAATCACCATCAGGTCAGTACCCTAGTCAACTGGTACGATCCTCAGAACCCAAGGCATAATACATGCAAATGTCAAATGATTGGTCTAGTTGCTAATTAAAGCATCTACCTGGAAAAGCCTACAACAAGCCTACAGACCCTTGCATCATGTATGACAAGTGTGTGGATCAACAAAAAGGCTGTGGCCTGCTTCTTATCTTGAGCTTGGTGCTGGAGTGTTTCTCCCCGGGCCTCTGCTGAAAACAGGCTCTGTGGAACCTAGTCGGACATTCCCGGTCAACAAATGTTAAATAAATAAAAAATAAAAAAAAAATAAAAACAGTTAGCTTCTGGTGAGAGACAAAGAATAGGAGATTTGTATCCCACTACAGTGAGGCCATGTTGAGACCAGGAGTAGTAGTAGCCAGACAGCAGCAATTCAGATAACTCCCCTCTTTTCAGCATTCTTCATAAGGTGATTGTTCTTTTCTAGTATGCACTGCTTGATTAGTGTGTACCTTCAGAATATCTGCCTAAATATGCATACGTTAACTTTACAGGGTGTATGTATTACTTTCTCCTCCAGTGTTTGGCAGTGTTCTGTACAAAACCAGACACCTTGGGTGACATTTTTCTTGGAAACCATGATGGCATTAATTCCAATACCGAGTTAAACACAGGACAACCAGCATGCACTGTCAAACATTGTCCCCATAGTTTTAGAACTGATACTTGTCACATTGAGTGATATTCTCAATACAACTGTTTAATCAATAATAAAGGATCTGTTGCGATGGATATGAGGATTCCCACTGTGACCTTTACCACCCTGGTGGATATGGGCATCCCCATGTTTACCAGCAACCACGTCATTATCAAACAAACTGATACCTTATGTGAGAGATGTATATATGCAATGTCAATGGAGGCAAAGCTCTCACATAAAAGTATTCCTAATGTCAATAAGGTAGTCAGTGGTACTCATGCCACACCCATCACACAAAATCCAAAGCAGACATGAACTGAGGCAGTGACATGTAACCTACATAAATCACAAAACACCTTGTAGAGAAAGTCCAGATGACAAATGCCCTCAGCAGCCCCATATGCACTCTGGGTAAACAACACACATATCAACACATAAAGCAACATGCCACGAAGGACCAACCTATAAGCCCATAAGTCAAGCCAACACATAATCCAACATTCTAGTCATCGGAGACTTCATCCAAATGAGGAGCTGTCATTGAATCACAAACGGACACAAATGTTCTCCAGGAGGGGCTGGCACAGACATACAGTTGCCATCAGAGCCATGGGCTAACACTAAATACCAAGAAATGCACACGGTACTATCCTTTGGGAAGTCATCCATCCCAATAACTGTCATATTGCCAGCACACCTCAAACAGTTGACTGAGTAGTCAAAGACTTATTGATACAAATAGTGATCTACACTTTACCTGTCACGTCTGTAATACTGTGGATTTCATTCTATGTTGCACAACCTATAAACAAAGGTATGGCATGTAAATCCAGGGAAGCCATTATTCCACTGTAATCAGCATTCAACAGACCTATCATTGGTGCAATGCCACTTTTAGTATGTAACTAGCCAGGCATATCGGATAACTGCAACATCCACAGAGGTTCCTCAGTAAAGCACTACATGGTGTACGTAACATATCCTATGGAAACCACATAAAGACCCTATTTGTGTAGTCTGTCTCCTACATGCTTTGGAGGGGAGGTGTATGCCTGCCATACAGGGCAGTGTCAGACCCCACTGTGGACCTCTTGCATATCCATGAAACAAGTAGCACCAGAATTACCTGTTCTACAGATCTACACCTTGACTGTGGTATATATAGGACATGCTGGAGAGACAGGTATTTAACCCAGAGACTACATCCTATATGGAACAGGCTCCACATCCATGTCAAGCACAGTTCTGCCTTAACACAAATCAAGTGCAAGTTACACAATTGGATGGGGAACAGGACAATCATTCTTGCTTGTGGACTAGTGTCTACAATGGGCACAGGGAGACTGTGGATAATTCAACCCCCATGCCCCAGCTTTTAGATGTTTCAGTTCCCAAAACCCTGCTTACACTTATCAGTGGGATCAGACTTTGACATTGCTTAGGGGTGCATAGCTAGAATTAAAGATTCCCTCGCATTCATTAGCCCATTAAACTCATATGAACCTATGAACCCCGGAATCTATACTCTGTTACCTTTCTGACATTTGCCTTCTCTGCTGACATTCAATTCTGTGCTCTGATGTTGATGAGTTGATTGCATATGTGCACCCATAGGTGTGTCCTATACAATCCTAAAAGTGAAACATAAACATTTCCATGTGACACCTGTCATTGTGTGACTACACAGCCATTACAACAGCATCCATTGTAATGTACACACACTATTATGGTATAGTCATTATAAATGGCAACATAAAAATTCTGAAAAAGAATAGTACAACTAGCATGTCAAAAGCAATATTGGATTAAACAAATTCATATTAATGTAGATAGTCACCCTCAAAATCAGACACATAGTTTTATTTCCCTGCATCCATGAGAGAGATAAGAGGCATGCGGCATAGGTATTATCACTTGCACAGAGTGTTGTGTGGAGGTGCAGGAGGCCTAGGCTGACCCAATAAATTGGCAAACTTGTGTGTGAGTCTGGAAGGGAAGCAAGCAGAATGGACCATGGAAATGTGCTGTGTGTGCCTGTAGGTGACCTGAATGTGACAGTGGTGTGTGTCTGTTTCTGCGTGTACACAGCCAAGCTCAGTGCTAGCCCTATGTGTCTATATGTTGGACAGCTGTGAGCTGTGCATGGTAGATCTGATAGTTCATTGTCTCCACTCCTGAACATGTGAACTGGCTCTGCCAGGAGATGCACTGGCACCTCCACACCCAAGGTCAGATGCTGTGCCTGAGGATGATTGCTGTCTGCTGGGAATGTGTCCTCCATGGGACCACCCAGGACCACAATCTCATGGCCTGCCATGTCTTGGTGTGGACAGCACTGGATATACTGCCACTGGAGCACTGGATGTACTGCCACTATGGGAGTGTGATTGTGCATAGCCACGTTGACTCTCAGCAGATGTAGTTGCTGACCTAAGTCCACTAGGCCGATACGCAACTCCAAACACATGTTCCATCACAGACAATGTGCACTCCAAGACAGATAGTGTGCGATTTGTCTCAGGCCAACGTCTTTCCATTGCATCAGTGAACCGATCCAGGGCATCAGCAATGCGGTGAAGACAGTCATGGATGTCAGACTACACTGCATCAATAACCCTGAGGATTCATCTGGAGTCCCCATCTGAACATGCCTGTGCCTCCATGATGGCCCTAAACATATGCCAAGTGACATGAGATGAGACATCTACATAGGGTGGTGGAGGGACAGTAGGCCTCCTATCAATCCGCCTGTGTGGAACCTCACCAACTGTTTGACTATGGCCAATGTTGACATCACCACAGCCACAGTAGCCACACTTCCCTGTTCAATGTCCCTACCCTCCAACTGTCCAATATCTGTGGCCACAGGGGACTGGGTATGCATAGGTGCACTGGCTGTGCATGGTGATAATGAGGGCAGAAGAGAAATGTCAACCTTTGTGTCAGATTTAGCCCCTGCAAACCCCAGCTGTGCTTCACTTTGGCCACCATCATCAGAGTCTGACACACTGACATCAGGTTGTGAAGGGGACAAAGATCACCCCCCCCCAGTCACCTGTGATAAGGAAGTGAACAGCAGTACATTCATACCTGCACTACTATGCTCTGCAGTACTATGTTGCAATATATGTTAATCTGTATACACTGCTGTCACTATTACGCACATGTATAATCCACAACCTCATATAGTAGGACATGTGAACATTATTTTCTCACCTAAATCTGTAATTATTTGGAAATAAAAGTTCTTTAAACAAGAATCTCATGAGCAAAACATAAATGATGTACACTGTTGACATTCTGCAAAACTCTGCACAGTTGACAGTTATGGCAATCTGTAATGTCCTGGCAATACTGTCAAATAAATCACTGTGGTCACACCTACAAGGCATATGTATGAGTCTAAACTGTGTACAATCAGAAAATATCTGTATAGTTGGCAGTCATACTGACACCACCTCAATCCAGCCAGAAGACCTGCGATGACACCTGAGCAAATACAGTGAATTGAATCTACATCTCTGACAAAAGAGTTTTGTGTTTAACAGCAACAGGAGCATAGCCTCTTCCTATTCCTGACGGTCCTAGAAAAATGTGAGGAAGAGGTAATGTACCCAGCAGTGCATATGACAGTATAACAGGGCTAATACTTCAAAATATCTCACATTTACATTAGCTGCTATGTTAACAGGTATGTGGGTCACAAACTGTGCATGAGCTTAAAACTGCAGCAACCCCCCCCCCAATATACCTGACCACCATGTAAAACTATGTGCACCCTGACACACTGAATGATACAGCATTCCAATGCTGATTCAACTAAGCATACCTGGACACTCCTCTTGAGTGGAAACAGTTGCACCTACATCCATGACATATTGGGTGATGGATGCCTGGGAGCTGTCCTGTGTTACAAGGTTCACTGGGAATTCTTCAGTGGCTGACAGAGGTTGTTCTGCTGCAGGTCCACCACCAATGACTTGAAAATCCCTGGCCATGTCTGCTGCACGTTTGCATGCCAAGTTCATTATGTCAGTGGCACAGTGCCGCACCTGCTCATATGTGCAATTCTGGTGAATCACAGCATTAATGTTGTGCACCAGTTCATCCCACAAGGCTGTATGCTCTTGCCTAGTTGCCGTCCCTCCAGACAGCAGAACTGGTAGTGTTGTCTCAAGGCCTTAATAATGAGGTCATTTTCTGACTCATTGAAAGGTGCGCAGCTTCTGGCATGCATGATATCTCCTAAAATACAAATAAATGAGAACACATGTCAGGATGTTATACGTGGGAGTAAAGTATGCAGAGACACAGGAATAATGGAAGCCTATTGGTATTCCCTGTTTGATTATACATCTCATAATCAACAGTGTGCCAAACATACAAAGGTTGAGGAAGCAACTAGGATAGTAGCAATAGTGACTCACTTCTGTTTGTGACAGACCAGAATCTCATGTATGATCACACAGCAAACACAGGAGTCCATTGCAGTGTGGTCAATAGCAGGGAAACCCCCACCCATAACATATGTATAAACAACAGTGCCAACCAAATAGCAGGGTACTGCTAACAAAGGAAGTATCCAGGAGACCTGTGTACCCAGTTAATACAGGGCATTATACCCTTGCTGTACTCTACATCCTCTGCAGGTGTAACACAGCTAGTAATCACCAGCTTGTCATCAGTACATTTCTAAGAAAGGCTTACTAATGTAATCCCAAATCCCCCTAAGTATATTCAAACATATGCATCATGTTGAACACAAAATGGTTACATACCCGATGGAGTATAAAACTCCTCTTTTGAAAGATACAGCTATAGGAGTACTGTGTGAATGAGTTACCCGTACAAACTAACACTAATACACAATGGTTCCCCTAGCTAGGTGTTTGCCTTTTTAAGATGGTTCTCATTAACAGAACAGGTGATTACCATTGTTTCAAGAATGTTACATGCAGCATACATAGCTGATTTGCAGTATAATCAGCTATTCCCATGCAACTACTCAACAATATATAAGGCCGGTTACCTACCTCAGTAACATCTATTATTAGGTATATAGCTTTATAGTGATGTATTTCTCTACCAGAGACCCAGTTAAACTCCTATGTTTTCATTACGCATGTAGCAGGTGTATTTTTACATGTTGTAGATATAATTACACAGTTACCTGCTGTTAGATACCTCACTTACATCTATTCTTATGTGTATGGCTTTATAGTGATGTATTTCTCTACCAGAGTCCCCAGTTATACTCCTATTTTTCCATTAATGTTATAGCTGATTTGCGTAATGTGGCACAATAAAACACACAATAACAGGAAATAACAAGCATAATATTTTGCTTAAAACAGCTGCATTAATCAACTGGCTAAGTAGCTTGGTGGGTTGATGCACTGACCTGGAGGTGCAACGGTCCTGAGTTTGAAATGGGGTGCAGGTGTGACTTTTAAACATGATTACTATTTTTTCAAATATTTTCCATTTCTTCTATGGCAACAACTGTGCACTTTAACAGTTTTTTAGCTGAATTTGGACTGTCACCCCAGAGAGAGGGGTGATAACAACATAAGTGCATTGTCAAGCCAATTGGACCAAATTGTGCCCAGTGGACATGTGTATGAAATGGAGAGCTATGTATGGAATGATATTTTTTGGGGGACAGGTGCCATTTTTTTAAGGTGAGAGCGGAATGTTGGGGAAGGGACATAGGTATGTGTGATGGAGGTAAGTTGGGAAGGGGAGGAAGCTTTTACAGACAGACAGGGCAGACAAGACAGCAGACAGGGTTGGTGTGTGACACAAGAGGGGGGTGAGCACCTTGATTGGAGAGGTTGTTGTGGAATTCCAGTCCCATGTACGTCAGACACAGTAGCAATGCGACTCAAGTCCACACCCATGGGACTGTCAGCACTGAATCTTCACTGCTCCTGTGGAGGCAGTGGTCATTGGTGGCACCTGGGCCAGACTGCCCCACCAGGATGGACAGCATGCTCTTCATCCAGTGTAGGCATGCACCAACAGTTTGGTGCAGCAGCCCATGCACCATGCCTGGCAATTCATCATGTGTGTCAAATGTACCCCCTCCACCTCTAATCCCAGGTGGGAGACCACCCCCAGTATGTGGGGTGGAACTTTCCAATGGACCAAGTAGTTCAGTGCCAGCAGAGGGGGTACCACCAGGCTGAGGCCCAGATGTGCTGGGTGCTGGTGCCTCAGCCAGGGGAGCCAAGGTATGTGGAACACTAGGAACAGGCCTACTTTGTCACTCTGTGGTAAATTAAATATAAACATAAGGAAAAATAAACATACCCAAACAAACGTAATTAATAACATAAGAGAAAACAATAATGAATAATGGAAAGAAATTAAAAAGAATATAATGAGGAACACAACCATAAATAACGTAAATGAAAGTTGTTATTAACAGCAAAGCAATATTAAATTATACATGAGACCAACACGAGGTAATTACAAATAATATGATAATATCAAATTATAATAATAAATATAATTAATAAATAAATAAAAAGGAGGGGTGGGGTGAGAGAGAATGTATTTAACTTCACAGATAACATAAGTACACAGACTACTACTACATACTTCTAGATATGTTAGATTTCACTTGTGGGAACACTGACTTCTTATATTGTATCGATGATGTTGCATGTACATAGCTCTTAACCTGTTAGAATGGGACATTATGGGACAAGCCATATAAAATGGTGTTACAAAGGCACATCAACAGGGAGCATTTTTACATAGTGTGCTCATACAATAGTAGAATGTGTTCTGATAACAGATTTGCCATTAAATCACACTCCAAGTAATGTCACATATCAGCAAATCAAATGACCAGACATATGGGGCAGTAGTCATTACATTCTGCAAAAATACATGAGGTATGTTCCAGTAGACAGCTGGACATTTCTCAGTTGGCTGTTGTGGGATTAGAACCCACAAGCAGTGTCTACAGGAAGACTGAATGTTTTATTTTATACAATACATTTTCAGACAACCATCTCCTTTAAAACTTTTATTGAGTCATTAAAATCCAAACCAGAGAGAGCAAACCATGGAACGATGACCAGACGACCATAAACTCTGTCAGTGGTATCACAACCTGTACGAAACCTACAATAATGCCTCAGTATATATATATATAAAAAGCTTTTATTGAAACTGCAGGTTAGCGCTTTCACCGAATGGCTTCTTCAGACTTTTACGTAAAGGTCTGAAGAAGCCATTCGGCGAAAGCGCTAACCTGCAGTTTCAATAAAAGCTTTTTATATATATATACTGAGGCGTTATTGTAGGTTTCCTACAGGTTGTGATACCACTGACAGAGTTTATGGTCGTCTGGTCATCGTTCCATGGTTTGCTCTCTCTGGTTTGGATTTTATTGACATTTGTTTTGGCTGTTTACAGAGAGGCATTTGTTCTGCTTTGGCACTTATTGGACTTTTTTTATTGAGTCATGTTGTGGGAAATCATGCATTTACACACACATGCATAGCTGTGTCTGGTGTCGGATTGAACCCACAAGCAGCGACTGCAGGAATACTAAACACTTTATTTGAAAATCATGAATTATCAAAGCACCATCTCCTTTAAAACTTTTATTGATTCATGTTGTGTCAAATCGTACATTGACACAAATCCATAGCTGTATCTGGTGTCGGATTAGAACCCACAAGCAGTGACTACAGAAATACTGAGCACTTTACTTGAAAAAAGTAATTATCAAAGCACCATCGCCTTTTACACTTTATTGGTTAATGCCACTTCAAATGTGGCATTTACACACATGGATAGTTGCCTAGGATTTCTGTTAACATACTCATATATTTCATTTATTGTGTGCAATCTACAGCATATTTCAGACAAAATGAACAGAACACAAGCTTGACCCTTAATCTGGGTATTGCACTTCATTTATTTCTGTCCTATGTTGGCACATTATTTATTACTTCACAGTTATCAGTTAACTGGTGGTGGATTAGAACACACAAGCAGTAACTATAAGAATACTGTCCATTTTATTTGAAAACATTAAATTATCAGAGTAACATCTCATTTTATACTTTATTGATGTATGTTGTTTCAAATTTTGATTTACACACATACATAGCTATGTAGAAGTTGCATTACCTTACACATTTACCCTATCCATTTATTAACTGCAACCTACAGCATATTCCAGACAAAATGAGTAGAACACGAGCTTACCCCTTAATGTGGGTACTACACTACAGATATGTATGACATATGTTGGCACATTATTTAGTGCTTCACATTTATCATTTCTGGTGTTGGATTAGAACCCACAATCAGTGACTAAAGGAATACTGATCACTTTATTTGAAAACATTAGTTATCAAAGCACCATCTCCTTTTAAACTTTATTTTAATTTTTTTTTTCAGATCTCTCATTTACACACATGGATAGCTGTGTAGGACTTCTGTTAACTTACCCGTATACCCGGTTCAGTTATCGAGTACAACCCACAGCATATTTCAGACAATGAGCAGACCAGAACAATGACTCTGAATATGGGTAGACCACAAAATTAACTGATGGTTGGTAGCTATGCTACACAGTACTGTATGCGTACTTGCTTTAACTTACTATACCATTTCAGATATGCTCCGACACATTAATAAAGATGCACAAGTCCCAGGTATTTCATACCTGGACTGTTAAGACTGAAAAATCTGCATTTACTTTATTGTATTATTAAGTGATGCATTAAGTTACTACTTTGATGATTTTCTTGCTGACCACTCACTTGCCTCATCTTGGCCAAATGCCTTCCATGGGACTGTATGTTGCAAACCCTCTCTTCTGCAGCTGTGGTAAGAGAAGCAAACCATTAGGCATGCCAGTTTTGCACAGATTCAGTGTGTGTATTTATAAATTACTGGAAAACATACTTACATATCTGTGGGGTGCACCCTTCTCTAGCTCTTGGACCCAGGTGTCCAACGTTCCTGTCTTCCAATGCTTCAGGTTGTCATAGTGGTGACAACACTGCTCACCAGTGCAGGGGATACCAGTTGCACTGGTAAGGTCCCTTGCCAAATTATCCCAGGCCTCAGACTTGCACTCTGATCCCTGGTAATCACCCTGCAACAGCCAGGATTCATGGTGTCTTACAAGGAGTCCAATAAAACCCTGGACTCCTGCAGACCCCACTTTTGTGACCTAAAACTCAATTTCTCACCAACTCCAGCAGCCATACCCACAGTCAAGGTCAGGCTCCAAGGAATGATGTGGACTTCTCACCTATTTGTCTTTATATAGGCTGCATTCCTGCATCATACTGTAACTTAAAAAAAAAAGAGCAGCATCGGTTAGTATTGCATACACCCCCATGTTTAAGCGAAGCTTAACAATGTGCAAACTGGAAAAGACCATTGACCATGTGTAAGCACTGCTTAGCATTGTGCAGCTTTTCTAACTGTTTCTAAATGTACCAGTTATTTAATTTAAAGTAAACCAATGTTTCAGTCACCTGACAAAGTTTCACAGCACTATATGTAAAAAGCATTACTAGCCAGGACTCGAACCTGGGACTTACTAGACTGTAGATCATGACTCAACCTTTCTAGCCACTGGGATAGTGAAGGGAACTGGAATATTTTCAAATATACTGCTGAGGTGCCTGCAAACATGGCGCAGTTTTGCTGTGCAGGTTTGTACGTTGCTAAACACAGGAGACCTACAACAAATGAATACATACAGTTTCTATTTTTAGCTGTCTTAGAGGATGTCTACTGCTTAAGTACACCTCACCTCCCTACACCTAGCTAAGCAATGTGCTACACCACTCAAACAAGCACATAAATGTAAAAAAAATAATTAAAATGCAATTTAATGAAATAAAATGTCTTGTACACATTTCAACCAAGGTGGACAGGCCAAAAGGTATGTGGCTGTGCAGTCAGTCATGTTGCTGTGACCTCCCATAGGTGCGCACCATAATTAATATGTATGGCACTCTGCTGAGGAGGAACCATGGCCATGTACATGGATACATTCCATGTAGGCTTTACATGGAGCCTACACAGACTTTATTGAATCCTGGGGAGTATTTTTACAAGAATCATCATTCATCTTGTATAATAAAGACAATTATTAACAATCAGTCAATCTCTGTCAGACTTCTAAATTTACATGGTGCCTCCCCATAGTTTTATATGAACAAACAGGAGAAAGGGGAGAGGGGCGCTCATCTTCCTTAAAATATTTATATCAAACTATTCTCACCTAAATGCATAATTCATTATTTATGGTAGGAAGTCAGATAGTCAGCAAGTTTTTGCTTGAATTCTGAAAGTTTCTCCTCATTTCTAACTGAGAAGGGTAGCAGATCTCATCATGCTGCAACAACATTATTGAAAGCCTTTTCTACTATTGGAATGAAGGGTGGTCTTTTTAAGGAAAAGGTAAATTGAGACTCTGACTATGAAGGATAAAAAGATGAATAAATTTTGAGTTTATTAGCCAGTGCAAGAAACTATTCAAGGTAAATAAGTTTAAACAATCAGGCAGTAATTAGTAACATGTCTCTTGCTATTATATGTATCAGTTATCCTACTGGACATAGAATCACAGTGGTGCTCCAATGATTTCTGTGCATATATACATATATGTGTAGATACCTGTGGTTGTGTTTTTATATCCTTCTGCATATATATATATATATATATATATATATATATATATATAGTTTACATGGTTTACTATTACAATATCGACTTAGCATTGTACATCTATGAACTATTCAAACTACAGATGTTCGAATAGTTCATATGTGTGCAAGCTATGAAATTGAAGTTATATTTGCAAATGTACTCTGCATTCACAAATATAACGTTCGAGTATGTACAGGGATCGTGGCACAGTGCGTTTAGGGAAATACATCCCTTTCCTCACTGTAGTACGATCTTGGAGTTGGAATATATAGTTGGGGGGTGTGGGGGGTGCAGGGGGGTTTGCCCCCCCTGCATAAACGGGATGTTATATGTAGGGGTTAGAGAGTTACGGCAAGGGTGGTTTTGTTGCTAATGCCATAAAATGTCATAGTCGACATTTTTGGCATTAACAGCTACTTTTCAACACTGGTTCTGTTCTGTTAATTTCAGCTATATAGTTCGGTTCATAGGTTCATAGGGTCATAGGTTCGTACTAGGCTATCTGCCCTAGGGCATTTATAAGCCTAGCCAGAGTGTGTGTGGCTTTCACCACCCCTTAGGATAAGAATACTATGCCCATTTAGGGTTTAGTTTACTGTGCCTCTGTCTAGTAGTGACACAGAGATGACCCCTGGGGTAAACCTACGATCTCCCATCCACTCGTCAAGACTTCTCTTGAATAGAGTTAGTGAGGGGCTCTGCCTAACATGGACTGGAATTCTGTTCCAGAGTGTAGGGAGCCTCTGGGTTATGAATCTGTCCCTCAAGCACGTCCTATTTATTTCTGTGTTGAGGTTTAAGTCTCTTGCTCTCGTGGCTCTGATGGATTTGGATTTTTTGAGGTCGAGCATGTCCATTAATTCCAGATTGGACATGGCCTTGTACGTTAGGCATAGGTCACCTCTGAGTAGGCAGTATGCGACTGAATAGAGCTGGAGTTTTTTCAGTCGGGCAGCATATGACATATGTTTAAGACCCTTTATCCTCTTGGTGAGGAACTTTTGGGGTCTTTCCAACTGCTGCATGTGTCGGGTAAGATACATCCCAAATGGGGCATTGTACTCAATCATTGGCCTAATAAGAGATGAGTACAGGGGCACAATGACCTCTCTTGATCTAGATGTGAAACCCTTCATGATAAGGTGGGCAATATAGAAGGTCTTCCTAACCACTTTGGCAATGTGAGTGTCAAATGAGAGGTTGCTGTCAACCTGGGTCCCTAGGTCCCTGATTACCTCTTCCGTACTTAATGGATTACCACCTATGTGGTAATTTGTGGGTACCTTGTTTTTCCCAAAGGGTATGACTATACATTTTTTGGTGTTAAGCTTAAGGCCATGGCTCTGGCACCAATTATCCGTTTCTATGAGTCCTCTCTGAAGGATGTTTGTGTCCGCTGGAGTATCAATTATAGCGCCCAGTTTGCAGTCATCTGCGAACTTTGTCAGCCACAATCCTCCTATGTTTGCCTGTACCTCAGAAAAATAAATGCCAAACAAGAGGGGTCCCAGAACTGAGCCCTGTGGGGACTGGCTTAGAGTCTGACATAGCTCCAGCAACTCTGACCCTGTGGGTTCTGTCCTTGAGCCAGTTTGCAACCCATCTCGTGACATATGGGTTTACATTTAAGCTGGTGAGTTTGTCTATGATGCCTGAGTGTGGTATTGTGTCAAAGGCTTTTGCAAGGTCAAGGTAGGCTGTGTGAACTGCCTTACCTTCATCAATGGCCTTAGCGACGGTTTCAAAAAAGTCGACCAAGTTCAAAAGGCAGGATCTGCCCTTGACAAAGCCAAATTGGGTAGGATCCAATGTTTGTAGGTCCCCAATGTCTTTGTTTATGAGTTCCATAATGATCCTCTCCATAGCTTTGCAGACCAGGCTCGTCAAGCTTATGGGGCGGTAATTTCCAGGGTCCGTAGAAGCACCGCCTTTGTGAAGTGGGACCACTGTTGCCGTACGCCACTCTTTGGGTACGTATCCTGTAGTAAGGCTAAGATTAAACAGCAGCCTTATGTTTGGGTTTAGTTCCTCTTGGAGTTCATGTAGCACACAGCCCGGGACACCGTCCGGTCCCATTGATGCTGTGTTTTTAGCTTTAGAGAGGGCGGATCTCACCTGGGCATCTGAGATGTTAGGGAGGCTACACTCTGCTGGGATAGTTATTTCTCCTTTTGGGGGGGGGAGGAGAAATTTGCACTGAACCTATCTGCCAGAATGTTGGCAATGTCAGTGGGTTCAGTGTATTTATTGTCATTTTGGACTAACTCTGAGCATATCTGGGAGTTTCCACCAAGGTTTCTAACATAGCTAAAGAAGGCCTTGTGATTGTCTTTTGTGTCTTTTGCGATTTTTCTCTCAAAGTTGGCCTTGGATGATTTTATGAGTGATCGTAGTTTTTTGCTACTACTGATCAGAGATGCCTTCCCATTTAGGGATTTTGCTCTGTCATGTAGTAGCTTCCTCCTTCTGTTGTAAAGTTTGTTTATGGCTGGGGTCCACCAGACTGGGCGCCTGCCTTTGGGGGAATGGGTCTTGGTTTTATTTGGGATTGCATGATCCATGCATTCTTGAAGGTGCCTGTAGAAGGCATTTGCAAAGGATTCAGCAGTGTGGGTTGTGGTTTCCACTGGCCGAGGGACCTTGAAGGATATCACTTCCGTCTTAAGAAGTGTGAAGTTGGCTTTTGAGAAGTTCTTCACTGTGGTCTTTTGTGCAGGGGGTGGGGGCGGGATGTGGATTTCCAGTGAGATTAATTTATGGTCTGATCTTACCAATGAGGGATATACTTCCGGTGTGGAGCATTTTGTCCCCATGTTTGTGATGATCAGGTCTAGTATATTGTCTCCTCTTGTGGGAATGGTGACTAGTTGTTCCATCGCATTGGAGTTCATGAATTCTAGGAACCTTTGGGCTAGGGTGTTTGGGCTTGAGTAATATTCCCAGTCTATGTTTGGGTAGTTGAAGTCTCCCAATATGATGGTATTTGAAGAAACATTCATACTCTCCAGTGTCTTTAGGAAGGCTGTGTGGGTTTCCTGAGTTTGAGAGGGTGATCTGTAGTATGCTACAAATTGTAAGGCAGTTTTGCCTATGGTTAGTTGCACCTGGATGGTCTCCGATGCTTTGTGCATTGCCACTAACCTGGAGGTGTGGGTATCTTTGATGAATATGGATACTCCCCCTCCTTTTGTGGTTCGGTCCAAGTTTTGGGGCCGGAAAGCATGATATGAGGTAAAACCTGTTAGTGCTGGGGTGCTCTCAGGAGCCTTGAACCAGGTTTCAGTCACCGCACAGACATTGATGTTCTCCATACTGAGGAGGGCTTCGAGGGCGTGCATCTTGAGGTTTAGACTTCTGGCATTGAGCAGCATTACCCTTATTTTTTTTCCACTTGTGTTTTCTAGGGAGGTAGGTTTGTCATTTGAGCCTTGCCTAAAAAAGACACTATGGGGGTGGCAAGAGCCTTGGCCAATATCCGGAAGCCCAGGGGTGACAGGTGCAAGCCATCCCTTGCGAAGCAGCGTGGCTTGTCGAGCATGTCATCCCAAGCAGGCAGACATTGGATCCCCTTTGAATGACACCAGTAATTAAGCCAATTGTTAAAACTGATCATTTTGTCTTTGTACTGTGGCATCATTCTTGGTGAGGGTAAGATGCTGCTCAGGGTCAGGGTCGTACCAGCCTGGGCTACATAATCAGAGAGCTCCTCTATGTCTCTTTTCATGTAGTCCAGGGAGGTACGTCTCAGGTCATTCACACCGGCATGTACAATGACTGAGACATATTTATACTTGCTGTGGAGTGACCTGAGTGCTTGTGTTATGTGGCGGATTCTAGCTCCTGACAGGCAGCTTACTGTGACCTTTTCCTTGTTCAGTCTGGTGAGCGGGACGTCAATGTGTCTGACTATGGAGTCACCTATTACAAATGTGCCTGGCATGTTGTTTGGCCTTAAGGGCTGTGACTGTTTAGCACACTGACTTTTTGTCAGTGTGCTAAACACCTTTTTTTATTTTGCCTTTCGATATTGTAATAGTAAACCTATATACATATATATATATATATATATATATATATATATATATATATATATATACATATATTTACATACATACATACGCTGTGTGTGTGTGTGTGTGTGTGTGTGTGTGTGTGTGTGTGTGTGTGTGTGTGTATGTGTGTGTGTGTATGTGTGTGTGTGTGTGTGTGTGTGTGCATGTGCATCTATCCATCCCACCATCCTATATATATATCGATAGTGAGTCACAAAAAAGGCTGAAGCACTGTTACCTGCTTCTGATCATTATATCATGTACATTCTTAGTTGCTAAAATATCAACTTTGAAAACACAGGTGCAGCTTGATGGAATATATCTCTGTTTGCTGCCACAGTTTTCAGAGAAGAAAACATAAACAAGACTGATTTGGGTAATTCAAGATCTCTTTAAACAAGATGAAACCATGTGAAATTTTAAGTTAACAGATTTGATCAAGCCAGTCTGCTACAGAAATGAATTATCATTTCTGTGCTGCAGAATAAAACTAAAAAGTAAGTGACACAGCAATCCATCTTTTATTTTAAACTTACCGTGTTATCATATGCACTATGTTCATGTACTATGACCATGCATAGTATTTTTAACCTCCTTGAAAATATATCTGAAGTACGGAAAAAGTTGTGGCCAACAATGCACTTACTGGCAAAATAAGTGAATAATTAAAAGCCTGCTCTTCTAATGCATTTCTGATGAAGCACAGACAAGTAACAGAATGTCAAAAGATGCTGCAGAAGAATTCTAGAAACCATTTTGTTTCAGCTACATGAACATCCCATTTATAGCATCTGAATTTTACTAGTGTACCATTGTTACTAATTTTTTTCTCTTAATGATGGACAGTTTTACCCATAACCATGACTTTTGTCTGATTTGCTGAATATGTTTCTGCCATTTAAGACAAAGCATAAGGGCTCTGATATATCAGCAATGATGGTGTTTCTTCTGTGGTGACCAGCTGTGCATTTCTGTGACTAGGTCACCTGCTTTGTTTTCCATTAAATTTTAACTTAAAAGCTTGTTGGTGTTTATTTGCTTTTAACAGACTGTTGGAAAGGTCAATCATATTGTATTGCTGTTAGAGTGATTTGTTGTTTATATGATATATTCCTCCTGTTTATAAAATCTTGGCTAAATATAGCCTGATCAGAAGAACATTGTTTATAAATGTTATCTAAATTATGTAAATGAATTTAAGCGCTATAGCAATTTTCGTTTTGAAGTTCATTTGTGGACATAAAAGTTTTAAAAATACTTTGTTTCTGAATAAAGCTATTTAGCAAAGGCGTATCACAGAGATGAAAATACTGCTCAGCTGTGCATTGTTCCTGTAACACTGTATTGATTCTGTATAACATTTACCTAATTTATAGATACACTAAGGATACAGTTACAAAACATCTCTGATAATTTGCAGTGTAGTTGAAATATATTTCTGCCATGGTGAAGTCCATATTACCATATAAAGAGTGAGTTTTGTTTCTATTCCATGTCCTTCCCTGGGGTACTATTATCTGATGCTCTGACTGGACAAGAACAACTGGTCAAATCTTCAACTCCATAAGAAAAATCTAACATAAATGTCCTGCCCCTCCATATGAGGGGCAATCAACCCCCCCTGCCCCCCCCCACACACACAAACACACAAAGAAGCTCTTCAGTGGTTCACCTGCAAAGAAAATAGAACTCTCCAAAAACAGAACACTTGTAATAAAAATAATTCAGCTAGCACATCAAGGAAGAGATAATAGGTGCATTAACACTTGTTATATTTAACAGATTTTCAGTTCAAGGATAAGAAAATAAATATGTTTATTACATTTTCAAAAACACTTTCTCTGCAACCATGCTGTTGATAACGAAGTTTGTGGGATCATATACAGGATGCAGGACATTTATGTGACATTTTTCTGCTGATGCTACACTAGAAAGCATGCTGACAAAGATTTTGTTAAGAGGAAAAGCATTCAATGAGTTGTAACTCATAACTCATACAGTCATAATCCATGAGCTGCAACAACATCTGGGGTCATAGGTTAATACTAGGCTGTTGATCATGTGAACCACGGGAACCTACTTTGAAATTAACAAGACATTTCAGATCCAAAAGATACTTTTATCCGATGTGCACCTTGATCGGTAAATAAATGCAAGTATTTCATAATATATCACTACATTAAAATGAGTACATGAGACAGTTTTCAGAATATCAAGTCCAGAATTTACCTAGACTTGTTTTCTAAAGTAGACAGCAGGTGTCTTTCATTAATGTTAAGCTGTCTGCAAAGAACAATTATGATGAATTGTAAAATACAGTTAATTTACCACAGCATCTATGTGTTAATAAGACTGTAGAGACCACTTATGCATGTATGTTTCAATCTTAATATGTATGTGGGTATGTGGCCAGGACCTACACTAGTATACTAGTCAGAGGAATGAACAATACTTATGGTTTTATGGGAAATTTCTGACATAAAGTGCTACCTATAAATTGGGTAGGTCAAGTGAGTACCATCTTGACAAAAATAAATGGAAGAAAAGAGAAAAAAATGGAAAGAAAGACTAGGAGACATAATTACAGTTGAAAATTTGGAAGAAATTATACAACTGTCTAGATATATTATTAAGGCTTGTAAATTTAAGATTTTTGCATGGAAATGCATCCACAAATATTGTTATACCCCTTGTGGACTAGCAACAATCTTTCCAGCTATGGTAAGCATACATTGTAGGCATGGGGATGAAGAGGGGATATGGTCACATGTTTTCTGGAAATGTGATATGGTCACATGTTTTCTGGAAATGTGATATGGTCACATGTTTTCTGGAAATGTGAAATATTGAGGAATTTCAAAGAGAGTCTAAAGTACTTGATGTTAAAAAAAGGATCGCAAGATATCATGCTGATTATGAAGCTTTTTTATTGGGTTATGCTGAAGGTATTTCAACAGGGAAAAAGGAAAGAACATGTCTATTTCTGACTACAGCAAAGAAAGCCATAATGGAAAAGCAGAGGGTATAGGACTGTTAACAAGGGAAGAAGTAGAGAGACTAATGAAAAAATTACAACAGCAGGAAAGGGATGGGAGAAAGTAAAGTCATAAGACGTTTCAGGTAAGGTAGGAGAGCTAGACTGCAAAGCATACAGATAATTAAGATTGAATGGGCTGTAGTTAAACCACCAAATAAAAAATATAAGGTGATGATAGACTTGTTAAGGAATGGTTAAGACAGTGACATTTTATATAATGGAAGGAAGAGGGGGAAGTATGAAACTTTGTTATGAGTTTGTCTTGTCTACTTTACCTTTTTGTGTTTCTTAAATGGGAACACTTTATAATATTTCCTAGAGGATATTGTAAAATAATAAAGAAAATGCAAGTATCATGCCAAAAAATTAAAGGATAATATAACGGACAGAAGCTACTATGTTATGGAAAAATAGACTTTTGAGCCTTTGTCATGGGCTGTATCTACTGTATTAAAGGAAAAGGTATTGGGAATTACAAGCTCAGCTGCCAAGGCAATGAATGGTGTGCACCATGCATGAGGAGAGTCCTGTTGTGATTTAATTGCTCTTGGTTTATGAATAAATAATGAAATTTCTTTATTAAAAAAAGACGGTGTCATCTTATGCAAGATAGATACATGAGTACTGATTTGCACCTGGAGTAAAAAAATGATTTCTGAAATATCATGGTCAAATTATATACCTGCAACAGGAAACAACTATAAACGTATAATTTGATTTATTTCCTAAGCTATGGTTAGAAACTACTTTGATAAAGGCCTCCAACCTTTTCAAAATGCTTGACTCACATCTAAGCATAGCCAAGAATATATTTTTATATATACATCTATAGGTGCACTAACTTCCTTGCCAATTTCCCATAACATGCAAAATTATCCCAAAAGGTTTCATTTTCACACACAGACCTGAAAAATGACTAATTCTAAAGAATAAAGATGATTTATCTGAAATGGTGGTCAGCATCATTAAGTTTTCAGAGTCGTAATGACTTTTTGAAGGAGTGGCTTCTGAGGTTTCATTTATAATGCATGCTTATCAGCCTATGGAATACGTTACCACTACAGGTCAACTTTGGCTACCTTTAAGGGCTCCCTATTAAAAAGCTGCCACTCATAATGCTAAATTCAGACACACAGAAAACAGACAAAAAATGCAGGAAAAGAGTAAATATCGAACATTGCTCTTTTCCTTTAAACTTGTTTTTTTGCAGGGGGGCAAGCCCCCCAAAATCCTCTGAAATTATGTATACCAACTCCAAGCTTACCATTCCTTGGAGAAAAGGGAATATTCTCAGAAATGGCCATCTCAGACGTGATATTTGCAAGTCCTCTTTTTTGTCCATTCAGTCTCCATATTTCAGTACTTGCTGAAGTGGGTCCCAACATTTCAAATGATTATCCCTTTAAGGCTTATCTTGATGACTGGATTGGTAGAGAAATTTATATCAGGTTTTTCATGTACAGCCCTGCTCAGTTTGAGAGGCAAATACTATTAAGTGCTTGAAAAGGGAGGCATAAACTTTTAAGTTTAACTACTCAAAGGTGTATATGGATAGATATTTTATGGTCCTCTTGATTACTTGCCTAGTATTGTTCCTATCTTCTTATAGATGTTCAATTCCTTTCAAATATGTCACTTTAATGCACATTGTGGAGAACACTTTTTGGAGATGAGGTTATAATGTACAGGATATTTACATCAAGACAGCCCTTTTATTATTATTTCAGGTGCTTTAGAATGACATCATAACTTGATAGAGGTTGGTGTAGCTGAAGATAACCATTTTTGTTTTTTTACAAAAACTGTTTGTTGGTGACTCCCTGCTAGGTGAGGAAAGTAAATCAATATTTTTTCTCTGTGAGTTGCTTACACTGATAGAGCTGCTATCTGTTTTACCTGATCCATTTTGTTTTCTGTTTTAAGAAATCTGCTTGGTCTGTCATTTTTGTTCTGTGTGTGAGCTAGATACTTAAATTATATAGACTGCAAATTTCACATTTTTTTCCATTGGTTAATTTGTTTCTTGAGTGATACTTAAACAGACAGGGACTTTCTGAGTCTTTGGCTTTTCTCATAAGACTCCAAGCCTGCAAAAACTACAAGCATTGTTGTTGACTCTCTGCTGAGTGAGGAAAGTAAACCTATATTTTGTATCTGTGGGTTGCTTAAACTGATAGAGCTGCATTTTGTTTTACCTGCCCTATTTTGTTTTTTCTTTAAGAAATCTGCTTGGCCTGGTGTTTTTGTTTTATTTGGGAGATAGACACTTAAAAATATCTATTTTTTTCCATTGGTTTATTTGTTTTTTGAGTGATACTTAAATACATAGGGAATTTCTGAGTCTTTGTCTTTTTTCATAAAGAATACAAGCCTGCAAAAACTACAGGCACTGTTGGCGACTTCCTGCTAGTTATTTTTCCTACCCACACTCCCATTGCTTGATCTGTTTCTTAAACCCAGTGGTTTTAAGCTGCCCATCCTTCTGTAAATTGAGCTTTATAGGCTCCTATCACTGCTGTTTGCATCTTGAATTATTTATTTGCCTTTCCTTGTGCTGATTTTGAAAAGTGCATTTTGCCTCTCATCGTCTGTTCTACTGATTTATTTGTTCTGAATTCATTATCTAGCTAGCTGTTGGATAAAGTAGTGTATTTTTACATTCTAGCAAGAGATTTTCTGTGTTTTTACACCAAGATGTTAATGGATTTTCCATCTAGTGGCACTGGGTGGTAGCCTGGTCTGTATAGTTTGGAAAACACACTAGAGATTCCTGCATGTAGTTGTTTTATTGGACAGAGGGCTTATTAATCAGCTTATCTTGTTTTAGTGCCTTTACAAATTCTGTAAATTGAGTGGCTGTTGGGTCATTTCTACAAAGCAAAGTACTTTTACTGAATAATCACACTTTTATAAGCGGTTTAAAGTACACTGCTGTATCTGCATCTTTGAGTTTGTTTGTGGTAGCATTTCACTCTTGGTACTCCTTTACTGTGCTTTTACATTAGGAGGAGTGGGATTACTCATCTAGTGGCAGTAGGTGTTTACTTGGTATATCTGAGTAGGGAAACACACAAAAAGGTTCTAAGTGTAGTCATTGTATTGGCCAGAGGGCTTGGTCAGTTTTCTGTATTTCCAGTACTGGTATAAATTCAGCACATTTGCACCAATCTGCTCACTGTGCCAGTGCCCTGTACAGACACAAACATCTAGAAACATTGTTTATTTTCATTATACTGTAAAAGTTGACTGTGCTAGTTACTTAATTACAGCACACAGCACTATTGCTGGTCAGAGCATCTCATTTTGGAGCTAAGTAGCATTGCTGGTTAGGCTAGCTACAGATTACACCTCATAAGCACTCTTCCCTCATCTGGTTTTAAACACCTTCTACTCCTATTCCTTTCAAGAATACATTAGGACCTGCAATGATGGATGGGCACTTTCCTGCTATCTCTGCATCCAGCTTGGTGGACATGGGTATCCTGAAGCAATGTGACAATTACCTTATGTACACTGGTAACCATTTAATTCTCATACAGACAAATACAGTATGTAGGAGATGTAATTACATATTGACACTGGAGGCTAGACTCTCACATACAGACACAAAAAGTAGCAAACAGGTTGTCAGCAATTCACACATATCACTCACTGCACCCACAATAGAGCATGCACATAGACCCACATGTGTGGAGGTGCTCACATGTAGCTTACCCAAACCTCAAAGTCCTGTCAGGCGCAGCCCTCAGAAACTCCACATGCACACAAACAAGACAATTCCTATCACAACACAAAGCCACATCTCATTGTGCCTCAGCTACCAAACCTATAAGGTGAAACACTCCATGACCCAATATTCTGGTCATTGGAGACTCCATTGTGAGACACATTAATGTTCTCTTACCAAGCTGGATAAGGGGAAGGTTACAGTTAGTTGCCTGTCAGGGGCCAGGATTTTTCAAATTATACAAGCACTCATGTCACTTACTCTTAAGTACCAGTATGACTCAGTCATAGTCTATGTGAGCATGAATGACCTGAGACATATCTCCTTGGACTATATGAAGAGAGAAATGGTTGAGTTCTCAGAATATGTGTCACAGGCAGGTATGAGCGTAGCATTGAGCAGCATCCTACCATCTCCAACAATGAACCACAGTACCAGCACAAAATATCAATTTTAACAATTGGCTTAGCTACTTGTGTCATTTCAAAGGGGTCCAGTACTTGTCAGCCTGGGAGGGCATGGTTGACAGGCCAGGCTGCCTTGCCAGGGATGGTCTTCACCTGTCACCACTAGGTTTTCTGATATTGGCCAAAACATTATCCACCCCTACAGTGCCTTTTTTAGGCATTGCCAAACAGGCAAACTTTATAACATAGCAAAAGCTACTCAGGGCAAGCTAAAGGTGTTACTGCTCATTGCTAGGAGCTTCAACAAAAAACTGCATTACCTGGAACCTCTTCTCACCATGGAGAATGTGTGCAGTTACTGATACATGGTTCAAAGCCACAGAAAGCACTCCAGAAGTGCATGGCTATAATGCCTTTCATATATTCCAAGCACCCATTGAACATGAAAGAGCAAAAGGCAGAGATGTGTCTATCTACATAAAGGATAAGCATACCTCAAGGCTGGTCAAACAGTATGATATGCTTGAGCTAATATGTCCAACTAACTATGAGAAAAATCCATTACCATATTCTTGCTAGCTACAGGTCCCACACTATGAACCAGGAAACCCATGCATCATACCTGAAGTTACTAGAATCACTCATCATCCATTCCAGTAGCATACTCATGGGTTATTATAAATATCCCTACATTAATTGGGAGGCATACACAGCCACTAACACGTAGGCCCAAAGATTTCTTGACTTTGCAAATTCAAATGGCCTGGAGCAGCTAGTCTGCACTCCCACTACAGGAACAAATATCCTAGATCTGGTACTCACAAATATGGGAGAGTGCTGCACCCCACCCTTACCCCAGTTGTATGTCCTCACTGTAAGAACGTATCACAAAGCTGTATGCCTTAAAGTGAAAGTAAAACTAGTCCCCCACCTAACCCAAAAACTTTAAGAACTTCTCCAAGGTAAATTACCCCCTAGTAAGGGACAGCATAGCTAGTTTCTAAGCTCCCTCAAATCCAGAAAGCACAGAAACCTATGCAGAGGCACACACAAATATGACCATATAAACAACTGCATAGAAACAGCAGTTTGTTGTTGTTGTTTGTCTTACGGCTTTTTCCCGGTAAGGGGTCGCCACAGCAGAACTCCGGTCTGCTAATGATTGGCAGTAGATTTTTATGAAACGCCGAGGTGCCAGCTCAATGCCCAACCTTCAACGAAGGAATGCCCATTTACGCACGCATGTCTTTTGAATGCTACCCAACCGTGGGGAGGACATGCAGACTCCACACAGAAGGCACTCCCAAGCCAAGAATCGAATGGGAGAACCTCTTGCTGTGAGGTAACAATGCTACCACAGTACCACCGTGGAAACCTGCATAGAAACAGCAGTACCAGACCAAAATAAACCCAGGTCAAACTGCAAAAACAAGCTACCCTGCTGGACCCCTGGTATTAATAAGTTGTACAAGAAAAGAAAGAAAATCCTGTTTAGAAGTAAGAGGGAATGTGCACAACAGAGCAAAAAGTCTCTCATAAGTCTAAACAAGTGAATCTGAGAACTAGTCAAGTCTCTGAAAGCAGACTTTGAGGTAAAAATAGCCTCCAAAGCTAAGGATAACCATAAGGCATTTTCAGTTATATCCGCACTCTTAAAGGCAACACTCAACAATGTACAGACTTAGTTGTAGATGGCATCACCTATACTCAGCAGTATGACATAGCAAATCTACTGGCCAACAAATTCAGCTCATATCTCACCTCCCCATCACCTCCAGTTCCCCCCCAAGAAATATCCTCCACCATTCCACCACCAATTATCACCAAATAACAGGTTGCCACTGTGCTCTCTAAAGCTAAAAATACAGCTCCAATGGGACCTGACAATATACTTGATTGCCTCTTAAGCAGCTTAAATCAGGACTTATCAGGCCCATTAGGATCTCTATTTAACCACAGCCTCCAGACTACCTTTGTCCTGATAGACTAAAGGACAGCAACAGTTATCCCTCTGCATAAAGGAGGACCATCTACTGACCCAGGAAATTACAGACCCATAAGTTTTACTCGTCTTATATGCAAGGCTTTGGAAAGAATAATTATGAACCTGATAAATAATGACATAGGAGACTCCAAACACTAGACCAGCCCAATTCATCTTTGTCAAGGGCAGGTCATGCCTACCAAATCTGGTGGATTTCTTTGAGAAAGTCACTAAAGCCATGCTTGAGGGTAAAACAGCACATACTGCCTAGGTCAACCTGGCCAAGGCATTTAACACAATTTCCTATTCAAGTATTATAAATAAGCTCATAAAACTGGGCATAAATCCCTATATCACCAGATGGATAGCCAATTGGCTCACAGACAAGACACGTGGTTAAAGTGGGTGAATCTAGATCCAGCAAGAGGACAGTTAGTAGTGGTGTACTACAGGGCTCAGTACTGGGACAACTCCTGCTCAGAGTATACTTCTCTGAAGTCAAGGCAAATGTGGAAAGCCTCTGGATGACAAAGTTTGCCAATGACTGCAAATTGGGGGCAATCATTGAATCTCCAAGTGATGTGTATATCTTTCAAAAGGGTCTAGATCAGACAAATAATTGGTGCCAGAAATGTGGCCTAAAACTAAATGCAAAAGATGCATTATCATACCCTTTGGGAAGTTAAATACTCCTTAGAGTAGACTCAGAGGCGAGAAATCTAGGTACACAGATAGATAGTAGCCAGAATTTTGACCACCATTTGTCCACAGTGGTGAGGAAATCCTTTTATGTGGCACAACATAAGTAAAGGTATGGCATCCAGATCCAAGGAAATTATAGTCCCACTGTACTCATTTCTTATTAGACCAATAATCGAGTACAGTGTGCCATTTGGCATGCACATGACTAGGCACTTACAGCAGCTGGAGTGACCTCAGAGGCTCCACACAAAGAAAATACAGGGTGTAAACAACATGAACTATGCAGAGAGACTAAAAGCCCTATCCCTTTACTCTGCCTCCTACTGACTATGAAGGAGTGACCTATGCTTGACCTACAAGCTACTCACAAATCCATCCCTAATGGAACTGCTACAAATCTTCAAGTCAAACAGCACAAGGGTCACCTAATGTAGGGGATCTAAACTTAGTCAGCGACTCAAACAAAACATGCCGGATTGACAGATATGTGTCTCTGAGATTGACCCTTAATCAGAACAGGCTTCCTATTCACATTAAGCAGAGCTATTCCCTTGTCCTCTTCAAACACAGTTTGGATCAAAGGATGGAGAATCACAATTCCACACCTGGGGTAGTACATATGTCCCTTATGGACAGGGGCAATCTGTTAAGATACTCAATGCATAGGCAAAAATCCATGCCATCCTCTTTCCCCTATGTGCCATATTTTGGGTAAAGTCGGGTTTTACTGGATAGGCTTGTAAGAGACCTTAAGCCCTTAGCCTAGTAATCTATGAAATTATGAGCCTATGTGTAATGGAGACAACTGTAGCTGCAGTGGTGCAGCGGTTAGCACTGGCACCTCACAGCAAGAGGTTCTCCCATTCAATTCTTGGCTGGAGTGCCTTCTTTGTGGAGTCTGCATGTCCTCCCTGCGGTCGAGTGACATTAAAGACATGCAGGTAGGTGCGAGCGTGAATGGGCATTCCTTCGTTGAAGGTTGGGTGTCGGACTGGCAACTGGGCACTGTAAAAATCCACTGCCAATCATGACCGGAGTTCCGCTGTGGCGGCCCTTAACCAGGAAAAGCCAAAAGTCTTTGTAATGGAGACAACTGAGTAAAACACTGTCAGTTTTCTCTATCATCTTTCTTTGAAATACTGAATTTATTTAGATATGTAACTGGCATGTCATTA
Organism: Protopterus annectens; assembly: GCF_019279795.1. Lineage (NCBI taxonomy): Eukaryota > Metazoa > Chordata > Ceratodontiformes > Protopteridae > Protopterus > Protopterus annectens. The sequence continues at coordinate 1,539,972,448 of NC_056737.1, forward strand.
GCAGTTAATCATACGAGTTTTGCTGTTGTGTTATCATTTAAGTTTCAATAACTGAAACAAATGATTCCCAAATGCTCAGTCATCCATATTACTTCCTGCTGAAAAACTGAACTTCACACTTTGAAAATACCACATTACAAAGGTTCCTTATTTCTCTTCCCTGATCACCACATGAATGGGTCTGCTGCAAACACACCATACCTTTCTGCCACTACCCCCAACTCAATGTGCAATATCAGAACTACACTGTGATTTTCTTCCAAACCAGGCACCCACATGACTTTACTCTTTGAATAAACAAATGACAGCTATAGCAAAACATATTTTGATGTAACCACTAAAAGCCAAGGATGCAAGCAGTTCTGATTGTTGTTCATGCTTTTGTAGTACAAACCTCACTTGTCAAGGACAGTGCCACTTAGCTTATTAGTTTAACATATAAAACTCTTGTTACGAAAAGAATTTCAGTTTAATGAAAAATCAGATATGGATCCCACAGTTCACAGGTCGCAGTGACATTTTTTGGTACATAGTTTCTTAGCAGGCTATTGGTCCAACAGGATCTTTAGAAGCCTAGCCATGCATTCTCATAAAGGTCTTTACCCTTGCAAATTAAATACAAAATAACATAGAGAAGTAGAGCATTTACATGTTATCTCTTTCCATAAGGGACAAAAGTGCTACTACTGGGATGAATTTGCAGTTTCCCTTCCATTAGTCCAGATTACATTTGAAAAGAGTAAGAGTAGTACTTTATTTTATGAGGAAAGAAAGACAATTCAAAAGAAGAGGAAGTCACTGTAATATGTATCCCTCCAGCATGTTCTTTTATGAAAGAGATTAAGATCTCTTGCACAGGTGTTTATGCTACCACTGGACTTGCAGATGTGCAGTAGGTTGGACAGGACAGGATCTGGTGAGGCACTCATTGCAAGGTAGAAAACACCCCTCAGCACCCTGTATAATACTCAGAATCGAGACAAGGCTTAGAGATGATCAGTTTAGCTCTTATGATATAGGCCATTGATTTTCTTGGTGACAAAATGCTGTGGGTGTTTAAGCTGTGTCAAGTGTTTGGACAATTACATGTCAAAGGGGGCATTATTTTGAATGATCGAGGGTCATTATATTAAATGATCAGCCTAATCAGTACTAACAGTGGAATGATCACATCCCTGGGCCTGGGCACCATACCCTTAATAAGAAGCTGCTCATAATGTATGGTGATCAAAGGACAGTACATTGTGTACAAAGGTTCCCAGGTCCCTAAATATTGGATCAGTTTATAGGGATGTGATATCAATGGGATATTTGCAGGGGATGTCATCCTTGCTGAAGGATACTATTATACATTTTTTGACATTTAAGCTTAGACCATGGTTTTAACTTGTTTTGGAAAGGCTCTCTTGGAGAATCTCAGTATCCTCTGGAGAGTTAATGATGGCACCTCATTCACAGTCATCCACAGTCATCAGCAAACTTGGTCAGCCATAAGCTGTTGGCATTAGCTTTACCTCTGGTAAGTAAATACCAAAGAAAGGTGGCCAAGAGACAGACCCTTGGGGTACATCATTGGTGACAGGTCTTTTGGAGGAGATGGAGCCTCCCTACCATAATTTATTGGGCTCTGTTTGTGAACCAGTTTGCTATCTACTGAGTTGCATATTGATTGACACTTAGCTGGGAGAGTTTATTAACAATATCTGAATGTGGAAAGCCTTAGTGTCTTAGGTCTAGATATGCAGTGTGTACTGATTTTTCCTCATTCAGTAACCTTCCCAAATAAGTCAACTAGGGTGAGTAGCAGGATCTGCCTTAGCAAAACTGAACTGGCTTGGGTCAGGGGTTTGAAGATTACTTATATCCTTGTTTATTAATTCCATAATGATCCTTTCCACAGACTTAGAAATAAGGCTTGTAGACTTATGTGTCTATAATTTCCTAGGTCAGTTGACACTCCAACTTTGTGCAGGAGGATAACTATTGCTGTCCATTCCTTTGGCACACACCCTGTTTGGAGGCTGATACTGAATAACTTCTGTATGGCATTTGACAGGTCCTGTTTCAGGCAAGCCACCAGGCATCCTGGTATGTTATATGGCCCCATCGACACAGTGTTCCTGGCCCTGGATAATACACTGAGGAGACTGAGGGAGATATAGATGCAAGTATGTGATCTGGGCATGTTGAGGGAGAGGTGGTAAAGTTTAATATAAATTTATCTGCTAACAGATTGGCTATATCCTTTGGGTCTGAGAAGGTGGTATAATTTACTATTACTTCTTTGCAGTGCTAGGCATTATTTCTAAAGTTTCTAACATACTTAAAGAAAGCTTCTCAACACAATATTGTCCACAATCCAAATTCAAGTTATCCTCATTCATCCCTACATTAGAGTCACAGAGTGGTGCAGTGGTTAACGTTGTTGCCTCACAGCAAGAGGTTCTCTGGTTCAGTTCTCAGCTGGGGTGCCTTCTGTGTGGATTTTGCACGTTGTCCCTGCGTTCGTGTGGATTTCCTCCGACATTCTAAAGACATGTCTCTGGAGCATTTCTCCCTGGGCTTCTGCTGAAAATAGAATACTTTACAAGTATGAAAATGGAACCCCCTAGATAAAACTATCACTATTTTAATAGAGTAGTCTTTTCGATCCTTAATTAGCAAGCCTCCTCTAGGAAGAAAAAAGTAAAAAAACAACCTAGCCCCATAGCTAACCAACTCAGTGAAACAACAAATACAGCTTAGGGATAGAGCCTGGAAAATCTGGCAAAATGATAAAGCTCACCCAGGCAATCCAAATTAAAGACAACTCTGAAATCAGGTAAAAGGAACACATTTGTGCAAACAAAAAAAAACTATTATTACAAAATTAAAAAAAAATCAGAATTCCAACCCCCCCCCCCCCCCGCAAAAAAAATAAAAGATAAAAAAACAAAACTTTTGAGCTAGCATTAATGCATTACTCAAACCAGGCAAGGCATCCCAGTCAGATTTTGAGCCCTTGGAATGTGACACTAAAATCTTTCAAGCATTCAACTTATACTTCATCAATGCTGCAGCTTTTAAATCAAAGATCTAACTTGAAAAAAAACACAAGCCCCTTTCAAGCCCCCTTACCAAAAACATAAACTCCTTTATACTCACGCAAGTCTGTACTACAAAAATTAAGAAACAGTCCTAATAAAACTAGACTCCATTGCCTTGGCAGCTGATTACCTTCCCACTGAATAGATCAAAAACAGTGAAAAAGCCCAGGCCTATCCAGTCTCAGTTCTCAGAAACCAATCCATAATAGGAGCTTATCCTGCTCAGTTTGGAAGTAAAGATTTATCATACCCACTCACAAAGGTAGGAACTTCATCGAACTGAACAACTAATAAACCACAGCAATACTCCCATCTCTATACAAAATACCAGCAAGGTGCAATCAGTCTCAGCTACTACAATACATTCTAGAAAACAACTCACTTATTCCCAAGCAGCATGGTTTGTGGCCAAACCATAGTAGTGATACGGCTCTACTTACTTTTCTCAAATAATCAGATTATACAGAAATTATGGCAAATGTGTTTCAGTGCCTTTTCTTGATCTCTCCAAGGCCTTTGGGCCTTTAACAATGTCCCCTACCAAAAACTGCTCCCAGTTTAGCTGGCTCAACCAGTGTTCTGTGCCAGTCCTACAAACCAGTGCCTCACCCACTGATCTCTTCATGTGAACAGGAAAAAAAAGTATGTTCCTTTTACTGGCAAACCAACCAGGTAGTCAGATACAGGACCCCACCCAATCGCCACAGCCATTCAGGTTCCATTTTTGTGTCCTGTGCCCCCACCATTCTTCCTTACATTATAGTAAAAAAATTAAAATAAATGAAAAAATATACATAGTTTTTTAAACTGTAGCAAATTGCTTGCTGCAAATGTAGCAAGCAGTTGCTATGGTATAAAATGTGCATGGAGCACCAAAGTGCTCAGGTTTTAGCTGAAAAAAAAAAAGATTTTTTTTTTTTTTTACATTTACGCTGTAGTAAACTGCTTGCTACAGTTAAGCCACACACTGAGAGATGCAGCATTCATGTTTGACCACAAATGCAATACCAACTTTTAAAAGCCAGTGTTGCACTTAGAGCAATTGGGATGATGGATGGTCAATCGGATCATACTCTCTAACACTTTGCACTGAGGCAGTTGCCCCTTTCACCATGACCTAGCTATGCTACTGACTGTTGTACACACTTAGCTATCTCAGCCTCTCTCAAAATTTCTGTCATGGCTCCGCAGCTAGCTAACTGACAGATCCCTGCCCTACCTACTTGCCAGTAAAGGCAGAAAAAGATTCATACTTGGGCCTTCACTATACAATATATTCATACATACATAAAATACACAAGACCAGCAGTGGATCCACCCTCATTTATTATGCATTCATCTGTTCAGCCCATGCTCCACTTGAGGTCCAGTCCGTCACATATTTCTCCATTGAGCACTGGCTAGAGCAATCCCATTTAGTATCCAGTCCTGCAAATGAAAACTTCCCCAGGACAACGCTACTTAGTTTCACTACTGATGTTAAATTGAAATTTGATCTCCATACATGAAATTCCATTAAAAATAGACAAAACCTAGAATCCTGAATGGAGACAAACATTATCTTACAAACCACAGCCCTACTACCACACAGCCTGCCTTCTATCCAGTTTATTATATACCTTCCTCATCTTCACTAATCTTCACTTCAACCAGCTAACTAAACAGGAATAATCCTAAAACAAGATAACTGGATTTGCAGCCAATCTCTCCAAAAGAACCTACCACTGTATAGTTATCAAAAACTAAACTGAAAGGAATTCCCAAGCTCCAAGTCACACATCAAATTTTGTGTTATTCATCTAAATGCCCATCTTTAATCCCTCTCCTTCAATGGTATGCTCCCCTAGACATCTGTGCTCTGAGGATTTACTCCAGTAAATCATATAGTGATGCTTTATACTCCAACTGTATAGCCAAGATCTGGAATAACATTCCTCCTCACCTGTCAGTATCCATGTCTCCAAATGTCTAATTAGATGGCACATTTCTAACACCTGGCTATGTTGCACTCCCCTCCAGGATAACCTATTCTCCTACCATATTGTACTGCTCTTCTGTATTTCCTGCATGTTAATCTTGAATCCTCCATGTTAATCTTCCTTAACTTTATAGATGTATCGTGCATATTTTGCTTTGCATATAACATACATACCAACTCTGAATTCTCTGGTAAAATGTTTACTTACTATATCCTATGTAAAATTATCTCAAGTATCTAGTATTCCACTTACTTCCAAAGCTCTGTAAGCTTTATTCTCATAATTCTTAACCTTTCATTTTGAATGTCACAAATGCTCATTTTTCATGCTGATTTGACTGAATATACAAAACAAAATATTCCAACTATATAGGATTTCATTCAATTACAATCTCAATTAGTTTTGTTCTCCTGTTTGCAGCTGTATTCATATCATGTGCTTGCATTGTAACCACATGTACAGCACCATTAGTTATATTCTCCTCTCTTCAACTGTATTCATTTTGTGTGCTACTATATTGTTTGTGCCTCTGTATTACTTATATCCTGGAGCTTTTCTCCTCAGACCTCCACTCAGAAGGGGTCTTTCATGGCCCAGTTGGACTTTCCCAGTAAACAAATATAAATAAATAAATAAAATGTTTTAGGGTGAGGGGTTAGCATTGCAATAGGCCTATGGTTTTATAGTTCAGTAGAAGAGTTTATGAAGGAGACAGTAACTGAAGTTTTCTAGTTCATACTGCCATAATTTTCCTTGACTGATAGGAAATAATTTCTGCAGCAACACTCAGGCACTCTGAATGACGTCTGTTACTGAGGATGTTTTTCATAGCTTAGCTGTGAGCTCACATATTTTAGCAGTTGACACAGGAAACAACTGAAAGTGGAACTGTTGCTGTCATATCCATGAGGATATGGGTAGGGATAAAAACGGATACGGACATTTTCTTTTAGTGTTCACATAATTTATTAACCATATCAAGGTTGGAGAGCTCTGGGAGTAGCCATGGTTGTATTTTTTTTAGGATTATAAACTGATAAAAGATTTTTCAGAATGCACATGGATTGCTACTTACCTTTTTTGCTGTTCTAAATAGTAAGACTCTTTGCTTGAGAGGAAAGATGTCATCACTTTGTTTCGGTTTTCTCTATATCAGATTGCCATATTTAAAATGGGCACTGCCAAAACCTTATCCCCCTTGCTTTCTAGCTCCCACCCAGCTTTTCTCTATTATTATACATCGTACGCTTGATTTTCATATTATGATCCCTCGCCACTGCTTTCCTAGCTGGTTTACCCAGTGGATCAGATGTTATTATTTTGCTCATTTTGCTCATTGCCAATGTTTCAGTAATTTATAGCTCTGCATAATGCCTTTCTTTATGAATGATCACATGATAATATTTATTTATGTATGCTGGCAACAGTGTGTCACATGGTCTGCTTTGAGTTAACAAGTAATTCACAGACAAATATACAGACAGATAGATATAATGCATCAAGAATGAAATGTGCTGTGCCTGCAGAGGAAAAACTATCATAATCAGGCAGTACAAAAAATAGAGTCTATATTACATAGTCGAAGTTCTGTAACTTCGACTGACATATGTTCGAAGTGAACACATATGTCCGAAGTTACGGAACTTTGACAAGCTATAAAAAAATAAAAATACAATGCACAAATAAAAAAAACTGTTGTATGCAGGGGGCAAGCCGCCCTGCATCCCCACACACCCCTGCTACTTAAATATACTAACTCCGAGATCGCACCACATTGAAGTGAATGGAAACCTCCGCTTATGGAGATTTCCATTCACACGCTTGAACATTTACAAATTAGACAGGGGTCCAGGAAAGTAAATAATGTGGGAAGAAATAGCCAGGGAATTGTTATGGCTAGGCTTGTATAGGCCCTAGGGCTGATAGCCTAGTACCAACCTATGAACCTATGAACATATGGTCTCGACCATATGTGGTTCAAAATTGTAAATGTTCGACTACGTGATAGGAACCCCAAAAATAAGCTAAACTCTCAGATAACTTAAGAAATGAGTGGGCATTGACGACAATTCAGCCTCAGTAATAGTTAATGGAGTGAGATCAATTTACTTCACTTTCTTATCACATTATGCCACCTCTTTTTAGAGACAGAGTTAGACCTTATATGTCACCACCTTCCACTGAATGGAAATGTATGCAATCATTAAACATGCTACCAAAGGAACTTTGTCAAGTAATATATACTGCATGTAGTAAAATGTTCTGGAAATGTAAGATATCTTTGTAAATACCTGAAGTGGTTTGTTTTATTGTGCTAAAACACTGGCATGTAGACTAAGAATATCAAACTAAGCAGATAAACTTCTTATATCTAACCCTAGTAGGCCAAAAAACAACATGATCAAAGTAGCAATTTCATGGAGAAACATTAGAAAACATTATACAATTGTAGACTACTCCACCTGCCTGCTTGGCTCCATTTTGTCTAGTTTTTGCCCATGCCAAAGTAGAAGGAGTTTATAAGAGGAGAGCAGAGAGAAGAAATAAGGCATGAAGCCTGTACAGTAAAGGCCAGGAGCAAAGGCAGTAACGTAATCCAGCACAACACAAATGAAAAATCACTAGCAGTACTTATTTGTCAAATGTGTACTTGAAGAAATGGGAAAGGGTGCAAGTGACAAATGGCCTAAAAGGCTTTCTTTCCTGAAACTATGACAGCTGTTGTATGTTTTGTTTCTCCAGAGCTGACAACAGTACAGAAACAGAAATAATTTTTGATTTGTCTTTCTGTGTAGTTTGTAAGTAAAAAAATAATCAAGTGTTATGGAAGTATGTCAAAGCCTAGCAAAAATGCTAGCTTGGTCCTTTGATTTTAGTAGCTTGAATAAAACACTAAATTCCATGAAACACTAAAATTTGGATATTATCCTGAAGTTAAAACACTCAGATACTTAGAAAATATAACACTGTATTCTAGTGCATACTTGCCATATTTTACCTCAATTACATTGCTTTATTGTGTTTGCCACTAACACAAATTAAAACTTTGAAAAGACATTGCATGCAGTAGGGCTTCGTATATCACAGGAAAAGAAATAACAACAAAAAAGGCACTGCTACATCACCCCTTAGAAAAAATGATGTTTCTAAGTATGACATCCGGCAGCCAAAGTGGAAGCATGGAGCATGGAGCATGTGGTGATACATGTTTGTGTATATTATATCTTATTTGACCATCAGCAGCATACTCTCAACCTGCAGACATTGAAAATAAGAAGAAAGGCAGCTTCTCTGGTGATGTAGAGGGATAAAGTCCTTACTACTACCCGGGTGATCTGGGTTCAATTAGCACTTCATTGGATGACTGAGTGGCAGGAAAGGATGTACATTACCATCCTGAAGGTGAGGGTGGTGGATGAGTGTCTCTTGCCATGATCCCTGGTGGAACGTGGGGATGTCATTTGATAGGAGGTGTGGTCAAAAGAAAAGACAGAGGGTGGACATGGGAGCTGCTGTGGAGGTGGGGCAATATGACCCAACATCATCATTGCACAACCGCCCCTCCGATGTAACCATTGTCATCCACTGGTAGACTATATGAAAAAAAAATAGCTGATTGAATGATAGCATAACACCCTCCTAGGATTTATTTAAGCTCCACACTGGCTCAGAAAACATCAATAATAGCCCAGGGGTGAATTGTAGTAGCTGGTAAACCAGCCAATGGATGTGGGACTCTGGGACAGCTGTCCAGGTGAGGAAGTGACCTCCCCCCAAAAACAAAAGAGAAGAAAAGAAGAACAGAGGCCTTTGAAAAGCTGAGACATCCAGCCAAAAATTGAGTCATTTAATTAGTATTAAATCTGAATACCAAATAGTGCAAAAGTCTTCCCACTTCAGTAGGAATGATGGATACTACTCAGAAACGTATTTTTAAAAAGCAGAACATGATAAAAATGATGGAAAAATATAGGCACAGTATCAAAGAGACAGTGTAAAATCTGTATACTTTAATGAGCTGCATTGCAAAATTGTATCACACAAGAGGTAATTTAAGGTCATTTTTTTTTTTTTTTTTTTTTTTCAGAAAATGGAAGATTAAAGATTAGTGTCCTCATTCTTTGTATTATTGTTGCATCTAGCATGTAGGTCATGTAGTGTGGTTTCCTGAGTACTAGACAGCTTCAAAAGTCACATGTGATGAGGGGTATTTAGAAGATTGTATGAAGGGGTAAATCATGCCTGAAAATAGGGACATGCCTCCAAAAATAGAAAAGTACAGTTGTGTAAAATCCTACCATAATGGTGGTAGATGTCCTTGCCTTCAATGCTGCAGTCTTCTTAACATATTGGATTCCCTGTTATGGAAGCCCGATGTCTGGATTGTCTACCAAAGACTACTGTTGCTTTAATGTATGATGAATGTCACCCAAATTCTCCTTGCATAGTGAAGGGCATAAAGGTGATGTTCAGGCCTACCATAATCAGAACTGATTGCCCCAGTAGGAATACCAGTCCAAGAAACCCAAGAGGTAATCTGTACATCTTGGAAGGCAAAGGACTAGGGAGATGGAGAGAGAGAGCAAATACTGCAGCAGTGAAGGCAAAGACATCTACCATTATGGTACGATTTTACTCAACTGTACTATGTCCTTATATTCACTTTTGCAGTATTCTTAAAATATGGGATAGTGCCAAAACTCAAGAGGAAACTTGGACGGGGAAGGAGAAGAAAATACCCCCTAAAAAACCATGAAGAACAACATTAGCAAAACCAGCTCTAGAAGTATCATCCAACATGTAGTGCTTGGTAAAGGTATGCACAGAAGTCCAGGTAGCTGCTTCAAGAATAAGCCCTTGAAAAAAAATCACCAGAAGAAGCCACAAATTTAGTAGAATGAGTCTTAACTGAAGAAGGAAGGCTTTTGCCATAAAAAGTATAACAAAAGGAAATAGCCTTAGAAAGCCAAGAAGAAATAGTTTGCTTGGATACAGCAAGTCTCAAAGATCTAGGATGAAAAAAACAACTGGTTAGACTTTCTAATAGCCTTAGTCTTATCCAAATAAATTAAGCTGCCTATGCACATCCAAAGTATGCAACACCCTCTCACTGTCAGACTGCAGACAGGGAAAAAAGTAGGCAGATTAATAGACTGATTAAGTGAGAGCTCATTAACCACCTTAGGCATAAAAGAAGGGTTAGTGCTCAAGGTCACTCTGTCTTTGTGAAAGATCAGAAAAGGAGTACAAGCCATAAGGGCCTAGACCTCAGACACCTGTTTTGCAGAAGTAGGAGCTAACAAACAAACAGACTTCCAAGAACAATGTTGATAGAAAGCCAAGAACAATGTTGATAGAAAGCCAAAGCAGCAGGCTCAAAAGGAGCCTGGGTCAGCTTTTTCAAAACAAAAGTAATATCCCAGGGAGGCGGAACAAGCTTCCTGGGAGGTCTAATGTTAAGGACACCTTTAAGAAATTGTTTCACCTCAAATCTAGAAGCTAAAGGAGGAGAAAAAGGTAGACAATCAGAGATAGCTGATAAGTGGGCCTTAAGAGAAGAATAGGCCAAAACCAACATTGAGCAACTCACACAAATAAGAGAGAACCAAAGGAACATCCACAGTAAGTGGGTCCAGGTTATAAGAGAGACACCAAATAGAAAACATCTTCCATTTGGATAAGTAAGATTTCCTAATAGTAGGTTTCCTAGCCTCCTGCAGGACCTGCATCACGTCTTCAGAAAAAAGGTGTCTATGATGAACAGTGTCAGTTGAAGCATGGACAGGTGGGGATGGATGAGAGATCCCTTGGCTTGTGTGATTAGATCCACCCTGTGAGGTAACTTGTGATGATTGCCCCTTGGTAGATGCAAAAGTAAACCAACCAAGTAAAAGGGAACCAGTGCTGTCGCAGCCAACAAGATTTTGAGAGCGTCCTGTTGAATTTTGAATAGGACTTTCGGAATGAGAGGATGGGGAGGGAATGCATAAAGAAACATCTTCCAAGAAAATGAGAAGACATTCACCTTCCACACCAGGGGACCTGTGACTCTGGCACAAAACAGAGGAAGTTGTCTGTTCAGTGGGAAGGCAAAAAGATCCACTTGAGGTGTACCCCAGTGGTGGATAATGTCCAGAAACACATCCCTGTGAAGCATTCATTCATGGAACTGAGTTAAGGACCAGCTCAGAGTGTCTGCCACAGTGTTCTGATTAGAGCGGACATAAACTACCTGAAGAGTCACTTGATACTTGACAGCAAGATACCATACCAGACGTTCCAACCAGCAAAGAAGATAAGATCTCATTCCTCCCTGTTTGTTGATATATCACATCACTGTGGCATTGTCTGTGAACACCTACAGAGGCCCTGGAGAGAAAAGAGAATGAAAAGCCTGAAGAGCCAGCAGACTAGCTCTTATCTCTTTGACACTGATGTGCTCCTTCTGCTGATAAAGCGACCACACCCCCTGTATATTTAGAGAGACAAATTTCTGCCCCCATCCCATGTCTGAAGTGCCTGTGGGCAATTCCTGAGAGGGAAGAGGGGGATAAAAAGGGATCCCTGGATTCAGAGATAACTGATGAATGAACCAGTAAAGTTTCTGTCTGATACAAGGAAGAAGAGGAACTACAAAATCTAGAGGATGTACATGTTGAAACCACATTGACTTCAGAAACCACTGAAATTTTCTCATGTAAAGTTTAGCCAAAGGGAGCATCGGATGGTAGATGCCATGAAGCCCAGAGCTCTCAGAAACTCCTTGGTGGTAATGGAAGCCAGAAAAAGAATAGTGTGAAAGAAAGAAATAAGAGTTAAGGCCTTTGGAGGAGGCATGGATGCAAGCATTGACACAGTCTGAAACCTGCAACCCAGAAAAACATGATCCTGAGTAGGAGTCAGTGAAGACTTTTTGAAATTTATAGTAAACCCCAGGCTCTGAAGAAGGGAAATGGCAAAATTAAGATTTTGCAAAAACGTCTCTAGAGAGGATGCCTGAATTGGAGCCTGCAAAAACAATCACAGGAGCAAGGCATTTCGTGAACACCCTTATGGCAGTAGAAAGGCCAAAGACCAAAGCAGAAAACTGAAAATGCCAGGAAACAACAGAGAAATACAAAAACTTCCTGAAAAGAAGGTGAATCAGAATATGGAGATAAGCATCCATCCTTGAGATCCAAAGATATCATATAGGCCTGAGGGAGCAAGAGAGGAAGAAGAATCTGAAGGGGCAACGTCCAAACAGAAGGCACTGTTAGAAAAGTGTATAGATGAGAGAGGTCTAGAATAGGTCTCCAAGTGACCTCTTTTCTGGGCACTTGAAATAATCTTGAATAGAACCTTTCCCCCTTTGGGACACAGGCACCTGTTGAATAGTTCCCTGAGTCAGGAGATTTTGAAGAACCTCTGGGAAAAAGGGAAGTTGTTCCCGTGGAGACTGAGGAATGTTCATGAAAGGAGGATGGGATTTCCACACTATGAAGTACCCCTGTCAAATGATCAACAGAACCCAAGAATCCTGAGGGATCTGAAGCCAAACAGGAAGAGAAAGAGAAATGTGAAGATAAGGATGGATGTGGCTGGGAAGAGAATGATAGTCATACAGCACCTGGTTTGTCTGGAAAGAAAAGCCTTGAAATCCCTGAAAACTGAGTAGCCTTAGCAGGAGGAACCTGTTTGCCACTCTTCTTACTTTTAGTAAAAGGGTGAGATCACCTACGAACAAAGGCAGGCTTAGCGGGGTAGCTTCTTTGAAATTTAGGCACAGGAGAAGCAAACACATGTTTAAGCTCCTGTAAGGCCTTACCCTTATCCTGAAGGGACTTAAGCAAACCAGCAGCTGCTTCCCCAAACAAAAGTTTAGAATCCAGAAGAGCATCCATCAACTTAGCTTTAATATCATCAGGTAGAGGTTGAAGCCTAAGCCAAGAATATCTCCTCATAACTGAACTAAAAACAGCAGCCCTAGAAAAGGCATCTTCCACATCATAACTACATTTAATAGAATAATGAACAACTTGAGAAGAAGTCCCTAGCAAGGAAAGAACAAAAGTTTTACCCTCAGAGTCTGGAAAATCAGAAATAAGTCAACAGCCTGAGAAAGAAGAGCCAACACATACCTAGACATATGTGTATGATAACTAATAGCCCTAAAAGCTAGGGTAGGAGAAGTGTAAACCTTCTTACCCAGCTTTTCCATAGTTCTGCTGCACTTGCCAGAAGGCAATAACTTGGGAGAAGGCTTATCAGAGGCCACAGACACTACAAAGAAGTCAGCAGAAGGACATTTATATAGAAAATAACAATCCCTCAAGAACCCTATAAAACCTATCAAGCTTCTTCAGAGCAGAGGGCAGAGAATCAGGTGGATGAGAGGCATTGGAAAAAGCATCCAGAAAAGCAGCCAAAACAGGAGGAATAGCTGCAAGTTTAGGAGATTCCAACTGCAGCAACTCATAGTATCTCTTATGGATATCAGAGACCTGAGCACAATTTCTACTTAAAAAAAACATTATCCTAGACAGTGTGTCCCCAAAATAAATTTCCTTTAAAGGGATATCAGGACGAATAGATTCCTCCTCCTCTGACTCGTAGTCCAAAGGAGAAGGAATTTGAGCAGAATAAGTCAGGGATTCATCATCAGAATCTGACTCATCCTCAGAAGAATCCTGTTCTCTAGGCCTTTTAAGGGGAGTAGAGGACAAAGGAGGAGCAGGAACCAAAACCCGGTAAGGAGGCTTTAAGCACATTAAGGAAGTAAATAGCCTCTAAATGAAGGCCTGCCACTAACTTTGTGGATCCCTAAGAGCAGAAGAAATGTTTTTGTTTCTTTGTTAAGGGACTGTCCTCTACAAAAAACTGAGAAAGCTCAGACCCAGGAAGGCAGTCACGAACTGTAGCAGGAACGTCTTCCCCAACTAAAATCTGAGGAACTCCCCTAGGTTCCTTGGAAAAAAATCAACTGTGGTTCCCCTTGAACATCCAAGACAAACACCTGCAAAGCCTCTTCAGATGTGCTGCCAGCTGGATCCTCACTGACCTTCAACACAGTTGTGTAGAGAAATCCGACAACACAGCCAGGCAAACCTCCAGGATTGTAACGATCCTGGGAGAAATATTTGACAGAGAATGGATAGTGGAGGATTCCAGTCATAACTTTTTCACCTTCTTCTTCCCTAATAGTTGATGCTCAGGCTGGGCGATTCCTTCCATTGTATCCTTAGCAAGAAGCTCAAGACGCTGGTTCTCAAGATACAAGGAAAGGGAAGAATGTCTACTGTGAAGGGTTTTTGGGACAAATGCCTGACAAACTGGAAAAGATGTATGGTCATGAGTAGCTCCTAGGCAAAAAAAGAAGACATAAAGGTCTTTATGGGGAATCTGTCTCCCACACTGACATTTACCCTTCCTGGATAACATTAACCTCAAGGAGCACAGTACAATAATGAGGCATGCTACTGTTTCTCAGTGTAAGTAGAGGGCACACTTCTCTTTCTGTGGCCTTTAAACTGCTTTTTATCACAGGCATGATACCAAACCTGCTGCTGAGTAAAGTGCCCCCTGAAAGCAGTTCTCTCAAATGTTTGGAGCTAGTTAAACAGTTGTGTGCATTACTAATGGTTACTTCCCTTTAACCTAAAATTCAGTGATGCCTGCAGTGAAGTAGAGCATTCCATTGCACAGGGGTGGATAGAAGGGAATGCTTTTTAAGTTTTAGTAGAAGCAGTCACTTTCATCAAAGTTCTATTAGTTTTTATGAGGTGTACTCACATATATTCTACAGGTAAAAGTTTGTCAATGTCTCATTCACTGACATGACTTCTGCATTCTAATATGTAGTCTATAACAATGTTAGAAACTGCTACACATTTCTGGTTCTCCATTACAGCAATTATAACCAATTTCCAGTAAGTCTTTATTGAAAATGGTCAATGAAAAATAACATTCAATGATGCCCTTTGCTTCAGTATCTAAAACCTACACAATAACCATTATGATAATTCATAATAAACCTCATCATTTTATTATACTAGCATTAATTGTGTCCTAATGAGGGCCAACACTGCTTACTCACAATAGCACCATGCAGTGATGAGAAAACGAGGAAATACAAATCCTGATCATTGTTATAAGCAGACAACAAAGCTTAGAACCAGAAATCAAAACAACTTGGTGTATTTGTTATTTTTTTATCCCCCTAAATGCAATCACTTTTAGCAGTGTTCTTTCCATTGTTGGGCTTGCCTGCCATGTAAAACAGAAGTGTAAAGGAAAAGAATAATGCTCGAGATTCACTCACTTCACTGCAGTCTCATTGTTTTACCATGTTGGCCTTCAGCATTTGGAATGATGATAATTTGTGTATGTTTATATATATATATATATATATATATATATATATATATATATATATATGTTATTAGTTTATTCATATATGATTTAGGATTCAGCAGAATCATCATAGCTCACCCCATCAAAACAGGAGTCAACAAGTTGACCACACTTGGCATCTTCATTGCCATATATACCCCCAAATTTATTATAAAGTCCATGTTTGGTTGCATCACAATGGAGCAGAAGAGCTGAATCAAGACAAGATAAGTCTCAGTGTATTCAGCTTATGATCACGTGAGCGGATTCCCATTATGTATTTTTATTGCTACAGCTACCTGCAGTTATTCCTGTGTAGTTCTCCAGACTGAGTAGAAATACATTGAATAAATGGAAGCAGTTAAAAGAAAGTAACGGTAAAGGCAATCATATATCAGCAACAGATAATGTAGGAAGTATATGGGGTGCATTACTAAGGAGAGGAGCTGCAGGGGGGACTAGAAAATGAAATGTACAGAATTAGCAGACATATTCAGTGATCAGTGTTTTGCAGGTAATCTGCTCCAAAGTGAACATAATCCTATGCCTTCCTTTCTTCTCTGCCTGACAAAGGATTGAGATGTAGGTTCATCACATAATACCACTCAGCTCCAAAAAGTTGAAAATCAAATTCTCAGACTCACCTGCCTCTCCAATAAATTTACACACCTTTGCCTTACTCATAGTAAATGCAAGTGTCTACCAGTGTGCTTTAGGTTTTCACTTGTGCTTAATACTCTCACTTATAAACTTCTTAAGAAAAGATACTTCCTCTCTTGTTCAGTAAATTATCTACCAAAAATTCCCCTTCAAAATTCTACTTCTATCCTTCTTATCCGATCTTCCTTTACCCTTGCTGGATCTCTCAACCTGAGCCCATCAAGCAAGCCAAATATTTTGTCTCTTTTAAGAAGTCTCTCCATTCTAACTTACTTGAAGAAAACAAATCATTTCTTTATCTTACCCATCTACTACTGATCATTACATCTTTAATCTCCCACCTATCATCTGTAACCTCTTCTTTTTCTCTCCTTTTATAACTTTCACTTCAGAAATATCCATCCATTTTCTTAATACCTGGAACATTAAATGCAGTTGGGGAGGGTTTGGGGGATATTATGTAATTGTTAATGATGACCATTGTTGTTTTATTATGCTGAGGCCTATATTTATATTATACTTTGCACTATTTTTAGACCTTATGCCTATATCTTCATATAATGTTCTCTTATTTAACATCCTACACATTAAAAGTTCTACAAAAATTAGTGATTTTTCTATAAATAACATAAAGGGGCAAGAATTTCCTAAGTTTTATTACCATGCAATATGCTTTAACCGCATCTGCAGTATCTCTGCTTTTCAATGTTTTCTTCTTTACACACTCTTGTACTGCTTAGGTATTTTTAAAAGTATTTGCTATTTTTTATGCTATCTGTATTTAATTTTCTTGCATATTAATGTAGCATCTTCTTTCTGTATGTTTTTTGTTTTTGTCTATGTCATGGATGAAAAGAGTCCTCAGACCAGCTTGTTTACCCAGTTAACAAACATTAAATAATAAATCAGTTATTGTAATGTGATTTGACATTAAGCTGTGAAACAGCATGTATAAGTTACTTCAGTGGCTGTTTGGTAGCTGCAATGATTTGCCTTTTAGTGTGGCCGCCAAACTCATTCCTAAAGTATATTGGTTTATTCATAGTAGGTGAGGTAAGCCCTATCCACTGCAAAGTACTTCTTCCTTGAGGTGGAATTTTCTAATATTTCTTAATTTTTTTCATATTCATGCCCTTTTTCTGTAATTTTTGTGCATTTTAATGTACTGTACTTGGTCACATTGGGCCATTCTTTAATTCGTGAAAACTTAAAATGTCCCTTGCAGTTTTCTTTCTGCACAAGTATTGTTCCATATTTTAACAAGTAAGCGCATTCCATGATATTCAAACATTCACTGCTGCATTTGCTTTTCCCTGTAGGTTGCCATTGTATCAGTTTCATTCTCAAAAAAAGAGAAGAATTACACACTGCACTTGAAAGGTAACTGTCAGAGAGTCTGTAAACTTACATGATCAATTCCATTTGCTTTTAATGAGTACTATGAGTTTGTTTATGTTGCCAGCGATCAAGTTAGGCAGTAAAATCCCCCTAATGTTTCAATTGTAAACGAAATGTCAACTCCAACAAGGCTGCTTTTGTACAGAATAATGCATGTTTTAGTTTGCTTTGATGTAAAATTATTTTCTCTGCTTTAAATTACAGGTTAAAACAAAATGACAAAAACATTTATTTCGTATCAAAGAGCACTGTATTTGAAAGCCGCAATGCCTGAGTTTTAAGTTTTCTGTATTTTAAGAGCTAGGATAAAGCTAAGGCTATCATTATCACATTTTCAGAGTTTATGCTGCTTAAACAGGGTTTTGGAGTATTGTAGTTAAATGGAGTTTTTTTACATTCCAGTGGAAGGAAGAAATGATAGAAAAAATGATTTTCTTTCATTTTCATTGTGACTCTTCGTTGTGTTGAAGGATGAGGTCACATCTTCTATTACAGTGTTAAGATGGAATGAGTGAGTAAGGTTTTCCTGCAGTCAGGAAATGTAATCTTTATGTATTGCCTACTTAATAAATAAATCTGATCTTAAATATTCATTTCAACCTGCCGTTGCAGTTTTGACATATAATGGAATTACTCAAAGGTTAGGTATAATTCCTAACCTTTGAATAATTCGTGCTTGGCATAATTATTTCATTTGACTTCTAATTTGATTCTATTCAGCTTCCCATATTGTAGCCGCAGGTACTTTGCATTACGGTAAACATATTAAATTACAATGTCCTCAAGTTTGCATTTGTATCCTAGTTCACATTTTTAAGTGAAGTGATCATTTCCTTTAACATATCTCTGCACACCAGAATCCAGATATCCGTATAACATGCCCTGTCATATCCAGTGTACTCATTTGATTTGTTCTATGAATGTGAGCAGGAGAAGATAAGTATGTTTTCTCAGCTGGTTCAATGATCGCTTTCTTTTTACATTTGTTTTGCCCTGCAAATCATTTGCGCCAAACATTGTTTCATTTTGTTATATTTTACAATTGTTGACTGGGTTGGTGAAGTTATCCATTCTAAAATCATTTCACCCACATCCCAGGAGTCACAGTAGAAAAATGAAAATATAGTAAAAAAGTACAGCAGTAAAAACAGAATTAGAATGGAGATATCTATTGAGATTACAACTATACAGAGTTAATAAATAAACCAGCAAAATATGTAGCATGTACAGAGTTTCAAAGTCTAAGCTGGAAACACAGATATAAAATTGCTATAAATACATACATATATGTGTGTGTGTGTGTGTGTGTGTGTGTGTGTGTGTGTGTGTGTGTGTGTGTGTGTGTGTGTGAGTGTGTATATATATATATATATATATATATATATGTGTGTGTGTGTGTGTGTGTGTGTGTGTGTGTGTGTGTGTATATATATATATATATATATATATATATATATATATAAACATACACATGCACACACACACAAACGTGTATATATATATATATATATATATATGTGTGTGTGTGTGTGTGTGTGTGTACAGAGAGAGACTGATACACACATACATACATATGTATGTATATGCATAGCACACACAGACACGTTTCCCTTTGGTTTTATTTTTTCAGTATCTCATAACTGCTGCTAGTAGTGGGTAGTTTCTGCCAAACAGAATAATTGCAATAGAGGGTCAATGATCCATCATATCACCGGATCTAGGATGTTTCTGTGCCATCCTTTCTTCTCTGTCTGGCAAAGCGTTGAGATGTGTTAATGTCAGTGGGTTACATATGACAATTCCTGATGTATGCCACACCTCTAAAGTCTATCCTTCCACCAGAGCTGTGGAACACCTGATTGCCATCAGGTTCTTCTTTTCCCAAGAACTAAATTCTTATCCATAATCCCGTGGAAGGACAGATATCAATAAAATGCTTGACCTTTCTCTCCCATGCAGGCTGACTGATACTGTGGGTCTGAACCTAAACCAAGTTAGTGGCGGTGACATGTACCATGACCTAGTCAGTAATCTGGCTATTATTAAGTACGGTAGTAAATGTGACAGTCATGTTTGCTGCTGGTCTAAGAAGCCCATGCCAGAACTAAAAGCTGGGGGGTAGCTATCAAGTTAGTAGATCAGAAAGCAAATACATTGGGAAGCTGCTTGACAAAAAGAGGAAAAACAGGGAAACTGGCCGATGTCTCTAAACAAGAGGAAAACAATCAGTTAGTACATGAATCAAAGTAGAGCACTTGAAAAAGCATACTGTTTTATGGTAAAGCTTGAGTATGTTTTAAGGTTTTTATTTTGTTTAATAAAAATTCCTAAGTAAATTCTGAACTTCCTGCTTATTTGTTGTATGGATTGCTTTTAAGGTCTACAGTTATGCTTTATCTGTCGAGTTCTTCTTTACATTTCATACAGTGTTAAATAATATCTTTCTTGCCAAAATACATCCTACCCCAATTTAGGTAGTCCATATTTAGATTAGGGAGTGCAGGTGGTTCTCCATATATGGATATACTTTAATATACAAGAAGACTCAATTTACTGTTAGACCAAGTATTTGCCTGTTTTTCAAGGCTGAATGAACTCAGAGTTAGTATGTTTTAGTTTGGTATATGGATGCAAAGTCCTCACAATGCCCAGGGTGTTTTTTTTTATTCCTGAACTGAATTATTTAGTTGAATGTATATTCCCTGAAGTAATGCTCGTGAGCTCACATTTGTTTTCCATTCGTTTCTATAATAACTACTCCTCATTAATCCAAATTTCCCAAATGCGCACCCATATAGGGAGAGCAATCTGCACTCATCAAAGTAAATATAGCCTGCCTGAATTGGGATAGGCAGTATATTGTCAAGAGAGAGAGTACAGTTTAGCACAGTTTGGAAAGCCCTTCTTGGTGAAAGAATTCTACACAAACCTGCATTTCTGTGATTTTCCACCATTTGATGAAGTGCAGATTATGAATCTCCCTTCAAGATTAAACACAAGCAAAATTCAGTGTTTACACAATCTGTTAACATTCCTAACGGCACCTTGTGCTCCTGTGAATTGATTTCTTCTAATATTTAATATTCATATTGTAACTTGCTCATGCCTTAGCTTGCACTCTGTAAGAAGGACACTAAGAGTGTCATCTGTTTGCTAATGTTTCCTTTTCAAATCATTCATCATTTCCACCCAGATTTAGAATTTCTAGCTAGAAAGGATATTTAAGGGTAACTACACATACATATATAAGGATAAGGGTAACTGCACGTACATATTTAAGGGATATCCAATGCCTTCTAAAAGGGTAAGTCTGATTAAGATGGAGTGAAGTGCTACAGTGTAACATTGCAGCAGGACTCAAAGTGTGTCTGTCTGGCTTTTAGATTTGCCATGAAGGAGCGATGCATCCCTTAAAGATCCAGATCTATCAGAATCAGCAGGACAATGACCTTAACGCTACATCACTTAAACAGCTAGATTGGCTAGAACTTCATCAACTGCTACACTATAAGCAATTAGCCTTTGCCCACAAAATACTACATCAACCAGATATTCCCCCTCCTCTCTAAATCTTCTGCACTCATACACTACTTCTAGATCACTCCACTCCAGCAACAAACTCCTTCTCAACACCACCAAAGCTAACAGCTCAGCTGGGGAATCACTCTTCTAAAACTTCATTCCTAAAATATGAAATAAACTGCCAAACCCTATAACCTCCAGCTGCTCTATGCTACAATTTTAAAAACTCCTAAAATCACACTTAATAGACACTTGGCTCTGTTCTTGCAACTGTCCTGGATAGGTCTAACCTCAGTCTATTTAACTAAATGTTGCTCATTGAGTGTTATCTTACACCAATATTTAACCTCAACTGTACATAAACCAGTCTCTTTCTCACTTAAATTGCATAAATTCATGGATGACATGTTATTTAAATTGTTACCTCTAAAGAACAGTATTGTCCATCACTATGTAACCGTTGATTGTGAATACTTCTTTAATTCTCCCCGGGGCCTCCACTGAAAAAGGACTTGTGTCCAGTCAGACTTTCCCGGTAAACAAAATGTAAAATAAATAAATAAATAAATACATATAATATTAGGAGCTAAACCATGTCAAGATGCTGATATGTAGTCAAAGTGAACAGCAAAGGTAGCAGAATATACCATACATAGCTGGTATCTCCCCTTTACCCTTACTGAACATACCATACATAGCTGTCATCTCCCCTTTACCCTTACCCAGAACATACCATATATAGCTGGTATCTCCCCTTTACCCTTATACTGAACATACCATGCGTAGCTTGTATCTCCCCTTTACCCATATACTGAACATACCATACATAGCTGGTATCTCCCCTTTACCCTTATACTGAACATACCATACATAGCTGGTATCTCCCCTTTACCTTTGTCCTCTCAATGATATACATTCTGCTCTTTCAACCATTGTAGATCATTGTTCTAACACCTACACTGCTGGACCATTTTCTTTTGATGTGACAAGTACATGCCATGCATCTATTCATTTTACGTGTTCCTTTTGGACCTGCAACAGTTTTCTTTATAATTATGCTAAAATTGGTAGAGCATAATGAATGTTTCTTTATGACATTGTTATGGTGCAACCACTTCTTCAACAAAGTCTGCATTTCAGTTTCTACACCTTCATTTTATATTGCTAAGAGAATAAAAATGACAGTTTGTTAACATGTGACACTGCCTTACCAGGAGGTGATGTAATATTTTTTTACTGGACCAACACAGATGTTACATTTACTCAAGCAGTCAGACAAAGGCACCAAAACCATAGAACTCTTGACAGTACCCTCTGCTCCATTTTACTGTGTTGTTGCAACAAAAAAAAGGAAATGAGTGGATATGCAGTTTATTATAAACTTAAGCTTGTGGATCTGCAAATGAAAATGCCAAGAAGAAAGTACAGTTGTGTACACTTACCATAAATGGAGATGTTCGAGTGTATTCACTGTTGCAGTCATTACAATTGGGTTATCCTGCTGGCAGGCTACCCTCAGTCGGCCTGAATTCCAAAGTCTAGGTCCGGCGTCTGTTGCTGTCACCTCTTCCCTGACGTCAGTGCACCAGGGGTATAAAAGATGCAGCCGACGTCATTTTCTTCAGTTTTTCTTGCCCCAGATGGCAGGTGCTCCCAAAAGGGTAGGCTAAAAAATGTCAATAAAACATGCATGCACCAAAGTATATATTTTGCCTTCATCTACATGCAAATACACCACATAGGTTGTATAGAATAGAGAAGTACAGATAAGTTCCAGCAAAGAAATGGGGGATGGCGGGTGGGTTACCTGGACTGCAACAGTGAATACACTCGAACATCTACATTTATGGTAAGTGTACACAACTGTACTATGTTCTTCGTGTTTCACTGTTGCAGTCATTACAGTTGGGTTGAATCCCAAAGCTAAGGTTGGGAGGCTGGAGTTAAATAGCATTAGGAGCGGCTATTAGGCCCTGCAGAACTGCAGTGGCAAAGCCTGCCCTGGATTTAGAGTAGAGTGGTAAGTGATAGTGCTTTGTGAAGGTGTGCACTGAACTCCAAGCAGCAGCCTCTAAAATGTCTTTGTTTGGTACTCCCCTGAGGAAGGCTGCTGAAGTGGCTGCTGCTCTGCTTGAATGTGGCCTAATGCCCTTAGGTACTGGCTTGCCATGTTGTGAATAGCAGAAACGAATGCAGTGGCCTACCCAGTTTGAAATAGTCTGCTTTGAGATAGCCTTTCCTTGTGAACCTGCAGCATATGCCACTAGTAATTGCTCTGTCTTTCTGAAACCTTTGGTTCTGTTCAAATAGAAGCGTAGCTGTTTGTGTATGTCCAAAGAATGCAGAATTCTCTCCCCCTTATTCTGTGGGTTTGGATAAAAGGTAGGCAGATGAATAGTTTGGTTAAGGGCCACACTGGACACTACCTTAGGCATAAATGTTGGGTTTGTCCTCAGAGAAACCCTGTCTGGATAAAAAATGATAAAAGGTTCCACAGCCATGAGTGCCTGTAGCTCTGAGACTCATCTTGCAGAAGTTATTTCTAGGAGCAGAGCTGTTTTCCAAGATAAAAACTTTATATCAGCTGTAGCGGCTGGCTGAAAAGGAGGCAGGGTGAGTTTTTCCAAGACATAATTCAGGTCCCATGCATGTATTGGTGATCTCCTTGGAGGCCTTAAATTTTTGGCCCCTCTCAGGTACTGCCTTAACAAAGGATGAGAAAAGATTGGTGGCTCTGTATTGTAATGAGCCGAAATGGCAGAGGCATCATTTTTTATAGATGAAAAGGATAGGCCTTTGTCTAAGCATCTCAGTCAAGTATTGCAAAATCTGAGGAATATTTGGTACAGCTGTGTCAATTCCTTGTGCCTGGTTCCAAGCACAGAGTCTCTTCCATTTTCCAGCATAGGATTTTCTAGTACTAGGCCTCCTGGCCTCCAAAATGACATCCATCACCGCTTTAGTGAGAGGTGTGTTTTGTATTACTACATTATCCGCCATGCTGCCAGATTTAAGGTCTTGATTTGGCTGTGCAGGATCTGATTGTTCTGCTGGGACAGTAGATGAGACAAGTTCCTTAGGATTGGATACCAGTACTGGCGTGGCCAGTCTGGGGCAATCAGTATCATTTTTGGCTTCTCCTGTCTGACCTTTCGGAGTACCTTGGGGAGGAGAGGCAGAGGAGGAAAGGCATACACTGTTAAGTTTTTCTGGCTGAAAGATAGGGCATCCACTTTCCATGCTTGTCTGTGATAAGTCCTTGTGCAGAATCTCTTTAGTTGGCAGTTGTGAGGTGAGGCAAATAGGTCTATGTCCGGGCATCCCCATTTCCTTGTTACCATGCTGAAGACTTGTGGATCCAATTTCCACTCATGGGGATCCATGAGGTTTCTGCTTAGTTCATCTGACAGAGTATTTATCTTTCTTGGCAGGAATTGTGCCTGCAGATGTACTTGGTAAGTCAATGCTGTGTCCCACAAAGTCATGGCTAGTCTGCAAAGGGGGTAAGAATGAGTGCCTCCCTGCTTGTTTATATACCACATGACTGTGGTATTTTCTGTCTTTATCAGTAGTTGTCCTGGATGAAGTAGGTCCTTGAAGGCTGTCAGGGCATTTTGAACAGCTAGCATCTCTTTTTGATTGATATGTAGATGCATTTGGTTTGCGGACCATGTGCCTTGAATACATCTTTCTGCCATGTGGGCTCCCCAGGCATAATCCGATGCATCCGTTGTTAATGTCTGTGTGGATGGGGGTAGACTGAATGGCTGTCCCTTGTTCTGGTGACAGGCCTTCGCCCACCATCGAAACTCCTGTTGCAGGCAGGGAATGAGAGTAACTATTGTTTCCAGGCTGTGGCAATGTTGAGTCCAAACACTTTTTAGGTACCATTGAAGTTTGCTCATATGCAGTCTTGCATATGGAATTAGTAGAATGCAGGATGCCATGAAGCCAAAAGCCTGCAGAATTTTTCTTGCATATAACTGGGCCTTTGTTGCCAACAGTTTAAAGTAGGTAGTCAGTTGCCTTTGTTTGTCTGACGTGAGATAAGCCATCTGGGCAGTTGTATTTAAGCTTGCACCCAGGAATATTATCTCTTGAGAGGGTACTAGTTTTGATTTTTGTTTGTTGACTGTGTACCCTAGGCATGGTAGTAATCTCTTTACAAACGCCAGATACTGTAGTAGAATGTCCTTGTTCTCTGCTTGAATGAGGCAGTCGTCCAAGTAAGGATATATTTGTATTCCTCTTTGTCTGCAGTATGCAATTACTGGTGCCAGGCACTTTGTAAAGACCTTGGGTGCAGTAGATAAGCCAAAGGGCAGTGCAGAGAATTGGTAGTGCATTGAGCCAGCTTTGAATCTGAGGTATTTTCTGCATGTTTGTCTGATTGGGACATGCAGGTATGCCTCTTTTAGATCTAAAGTCACAAGCCAAGCCTTCTTGCCCAACATGGGCAGAAGCTGCTGTAGAATCAACATTTTGAATTTTGGAATATCCAGATATGTGTTTAGAATAGATAGGTCCAGTATTGGTCTCCAGGTTTTGTCCTTTCTGGGTACCAAGAACAGTCTTGAATAGAATGCTTGTCCCTGCTCTTGCTCTGGTACTTGTTGAATGGCCCTCATATCCATGAGGGATGAGACTTGTTTTTGTGCTTCTGCCCATTGATGTTTTGGCAGGTCTGGCCAACCGTTTGCCCTTGGCAGGGTATGGAAGTGAAACTTGTAGCCTTGTGACACTATGTTTAAGACCCATTTGTCCTGGGTTATTATGTTCCAATTTTGAGAAAAAGTGCTAGTTTTCCCCCTAAAGGTGCTGCCAGAAGATAAGTGCTTGGTGCAGGTAGGGGGAAGTCATTGGGACTGTTTCCTGTATGGCTGTGGTTTGTCTTCTCCAGTTTTGGATGTAGAAGCACCCCATTGTTTATACCTGTACGAACCTTGGGGCTGGGATCTGCCTCTAGGGCATCTGTATCTGCCCCTTTGTAGCCTGTCTGACACTGGAAAGGACCAATTCTTTGCAGGCCAGTGTCTTTCTAAATCTTGGTGGCTGTACCTGTAAGAAATCCTTGACTGTTTGCATAGATTTAGCTTTGTCCTGCATTTTCTTTAACACCTCTTCTGCCTTAACACCAAACTAAACCTCATGCTGTAATGGAGCATCTAATAATTTTGCTTTAACATGATCAGGTAGATTTTGTTCCTTTAAGCAAGCATGCCTCCTAATGACAGAACCTGTAAGTGCGGCCCTGCAGAAGGCCTCCAGAGAATCAAAACCACATTGCAAAGTATGCTTTCCAACTTGTTCAGCTGCATGCAATGAATCCTGCATTTCTTTGTTTTCTGCACATTCAGAATTTATCAACATTTTCTGTTTAAGCAGTGACATAATATATTGCTGATATTTGAGCATATGAAACTGACAATTTAAAGCCCTTATAGCCAAGGTAGCAGAAGTGTAAATCTTTTTTCCCCATCCAGTGCCCTAGAATCCCTGTCAGAGGGAGTAGGGTTTTTTGCAGTGGAAGCCTTGACCCCTTTGGGACCCTGGGAGATAGTTTCTGGGTCAGCAGCAGGGTTTTTGAAAAGGAATTTATGAGAGTCAGGAACCCTATAGTACCTGCCCGGCTTAACAGGAGCTGGAGGTAAGGAGTCAGGGGTCAGACTGGACTCTGAAAATACATCATCTACAATGTCTAACACAGGTGGTATAGCTAGGGGCCTGTGCTGAGGTAGTAAAAGGAAGTCTCTGAGACTTTTCTTACATTCAGAATAATCTTGGCTCTCCCAGTGGAAATGCTCCCTCATGGTATGTAAAGTTTCCCCAAAAGAATAATCCTCAGGAGGAGAGGCTGAAGGGATAGATTCTTCAGTATCAGAATCCTCATAGGGAGGAAGAGAGTATTCCTGATCAGAACAGGAATCAGATGAAATGGAAACCTGATCTCAAGATTCATATTCTGTCTCTTGCCTAGGCCTCTTATCAGGAGGGGGATGGGAACCCCTGATCAAAGTAATTAGGTCTTCGGCCATGTTGAGCATCTGTTTTTTAGGCATGGAGGCCTGTCCATGAGGCTGTTGTACTTGTTTCTTTGTCTTTAAAGGTGCTTTAGTCTTTGCCTTTGAAGCTGAAGTTGTTTTAACATATAATTGCATAGGTCTGAAAACACCCTCAGAAGCCGATGCCTGCTCAGCAGCTCTGGAGCCATCTGAGGGAATAGTTTCCAAAGGTCCAATATCTTGAGCTTCCAGCGGCCTGGTCGACTCCATTGGGTGTCGGTAGTGGCCTGCGAGTCTAAAGTAGCAGTCGTCAGGGGCTGCGAAGGCGCCTCACTGAGAACCGGCGACTGGCTTAGAAGAAGCCTCATCGTCGGTTTTGGACCTCGGATGACTGTCCTTTTCCTTGCGTTTCTTGTGAATTCCGGTTAGTTGGATGGCTATCCGATGACATTGTATAGTTAAATCTTCTGCCAAAATAGTGAAATGCAAAATCGTACCTATGCTTAATAGTGCGTTGGTTAAATCTAGCACAAAACCGACAACTAGCAGCGTTGTGGTCAGGGCCTAGGCAAGGAATACAGTAAGAATGAAAATCCTTATGCGGTATTTGCTTCCCGCACGAAATACAATTATTAACTTTTTCTGTCATTGGTCTGGAGCAAGAAAAATGTTTCCCCAATGAAGCGAAGACTTCGGATCTGAAATTCGAACACGAAAATCTCAGGAATCGGCCGACCGGCACTTGCGAACTGCTTTTGCTTCGGGCACAGCGTGGCAAGAAAGACTGAAGAAAATGGCGTCGGCTGCATCTTTTATACCAATGGCGCACTGACGTCAGGGAAGAGGTGACAGCAACTGACGCCAGACTAGACTTTGGAATTCAGGCTGACTGAGGGTAGCCTGCCAGCAGGATAACCCAATTGTAATGACTGCAACAGTGAAACACGAAGAGCATCTACAGTTACTTGCTTTCTTGATTTTTTTCCCCTTAAGTATCTAATTATAAGTATCTGATTAGACTGACCTTCAGGCTATAAGTGCTCAGGACACTGTTAGGTCAAATCATATCAGAGCTACAGGCCGATATTCATTTTCACAGCGGTAATCCATGAAGAGCGGCACTATGTGGTTATGCAAATCATGGACTTTCAGTATAACTATGTAAATGCAGAGGCCTTTCTATAAACAGGCCTCACTATCACAAAAGTGTAATATGCTTAAGCATAAGTGATATGGGGGCAGTTGATTTGCAAATAAAGGGCATTACACTTTTGTGTATCAGTAGGATTCATAGAGATAAATCCATAATGAGCTAATTTGCATACCAAATGCATAAATGGTCCTGAATATATGCCAGTAAGCAGCAATTTAACAGGGGAATGTGGAGTTGTGAGGAGAAGGGAAAACATTTAATTTGGAATCAGTGAAGTGCTTGTGCATACATGGGCAGACTACTGAAAGGGTTGTCAGGGGAAATGTTTCATTTGGTGTCAAGGACATGCTTGTGCATACATGGTCTGACTATAGAATGGGTCAGTCGGCGAAATGTTTCATTGTGAGTCAGTGGAGTGCTTGTGCATACATGGGAAGACTACAGAAGGGATCATTGGGGAAATGTTTTAGTTGGAGTCAATGAAATGTTTATGCATACATGGGCAGACTACTGATGAGGTTAATGGGAGAATATTTAATTTGGTGTCAGATACACACTTGTGCATACGTGGGCAGTCTTATGAAGGGATCGGTAGAAAATGTTTCATTTTGGTGCTTGTGCATAGTTGAACATACTGCTGCACGGACCAGTAGGGAAATGTTTCATTTTGGTGCTTGTACATTCGAGGACATACTGTTGAAGGGATTCATGGGGGAAATGTTACATTTTGGTGCTTGTGCATATTTGGAGAAATTACTGAAGTAATCGCTGGGCAAAATAGTTTATCTTTTGTCATTTTAATGCTGGTGTATACTTAGACAAGTTACTGAATGGGTTGCTGGGAGAAATAATTCATTTCTGTGTCAATGAAGTGCTTGTGCATACTACGACAAACTACTGAAGGGATGGCTATGGGCAAGTTCGTGGATTACAGATCAGATGTGAATGGTGATGCATTTCATTTAACAAGGGATGTGCATACCGTATGGATACTTAGCTATAAATTGTAAGAACACCTAATTAGCATCCACCACATTGCAAAATTTCTTATTTGCATCTCATTATGCTTAAGGCATTTCTCATAAGCGTAAATGGCCTGTATGAATCTCGCCTTTCCTATGCTCATTTGGAAACATCAGAGATACCCCTATCGCATTTGAGCAAATGACTGTGAATATCAGCCAGAGCTGCAGGAAGTAAATACTGAGCAGTCAGGAAAAGTGGTCATTTAAAAAAAAAAAAAAAAAAAAAAAAAAGATGGCTTAGTGAAGGTAGGGGATAGTTGGAGGAACTCCAGGCTGGTTTATTATAAAAGTTATTAAAGGCATATCTTTCAACTCTACAGAATTTTGCAGACTGTCCAGATTTTTGCCTCACATTTTGTGGCTCACTGCTGTGATAAACATTTCTGTAGTGTTTACTGTCTAAAAGAGTACAGGCTACTAGGATACTTGGTGGCTTTGCAGTTGCCCGCCTCTACTGTAAATTTAATCTGGGGCACTCCTCCCAATCTAGTGTCATTAGCTCATTCTACCTAATAAAGAGAGAACATCTGAGAAGACCAACCCACTTAGTTTCTTTCCTTCTGTTCCTCCTTTCTCCCTTTCTTACAAAAAAAAAAAAAAATTGCCTGAATCTCCTTGCATCCTGACTGTGCTTCTCAAACATTTTGGAAATATAGAATATATTTTAGTGCATTTATTAAAACTGTATTTGTCTTAATATTGCTACAACTCAAGTGCTTTATGTTGCACTGCATCTGAATTGCTTTAGTGTGTTTTAGCTTCTTTTCTGTATATATAGACTTTTCTGTATATGTAGACTGAGTTGTGCACTTGCCTTGCCTCAATCAAAAAGTTTTAAATTGCTAATTTTGTAAAGTTTTAATTGCATTTACTGTTTAGGGCTACACACTCAAGTGTTATCCTTTTCTGTATTTATTTACTGTATTATTGCATTGTTTAGCCTGTTTTAACCAAAAAAAAAACAAAACAAAAAATACTATCTTGTTTACTTGTTTCCTACCTTTCCTAGCTAGTATAGTCCAGATCCCAGGCTTTGCTGATTTCAGGACTGTATTTTCTGTGTTCAGAGCTATCCAGACCTTGCTGTGGTGGAGGGAAGTCCTACTGCTTACCAGTGGGAGTGGTGAGCATTGTACTGCCTAACACTAAAGGAGTGGTTTCTAGGTCTGAAATTGTAATTTTATTAGCCATGTTGGGCTGATTTCTATCTCTTTCAACTTTCTGACTTAAAAACGTGTGTGTTTGCACATTTTTTGCATCGTGCAGCACCGCGGGGCTACTGTTAAACTATTCCAGGTGCCAGAAAGTCTGGTCTTCAAATTTTCCCTTAGAACTAGCTGGTTTCGCAGTAGTAGCACTAAAATCTGACCCTGTGACTAGCACTTGCTCTAGAACCTGCTGTTAAGCACTAGGAAGCCTTAAACTGATACAAGCACTCAACTCTTCTTGTTAATAAGGAGAAATTAATCATAGGCACTAAACAGCCTATAATTGCAAAGTACCGTGCAAAGGTAAGGGAAAACAGCTCCTGTACTTTACAAAAAAAGCACCTAAACAGGCATGTCCAAGGGTCAGCTTCGGGTGATTTTTCTTGTCCACCTCATGAATCTGGGCATACTGGGGCAATGCAGCAACTGCTTCATGTACATAGAAAACCCTCTCCTCCTACCACCCAACACTACAACCTGTGAGAGATGCACTTACATAGCCAAACTGGAAGCAAAGCTCTCTCCAGCCAAGATTGTGCTAGACAGTCAAGAGGAGAAGGTTAACACCTGCACTACACCTTAAGCAACACATAGCCCTTCAAAACCCACACCATCAACACCCACACATAGCAACACTAAACCCACATATGTGGAGGCCCTTAACATTAACCTGCCCAAGCAACAAGGACCTCTGAAGCTGAAACACAAACAAACACCAGTCACAACCAAAGTGACACATAGCTCACAACACCAGTGTGCCACCCAACAACAGCCCCTAAGGCAAGACAACATACCCAACACTTTAGTCATAGGTGACTCTATAGTCAGGCACACTGATGTCCCACTCACCAGGCTGAGCAAGGAGAAAATTACAGTCAGCTGCCTGTCTGGTGCCAGGCTCTGCGACATAACGCATGCACGCAAGTCACTCCACAACAAGTACAAATACCACTCAGTCATTGTCCATGTTGGAGTGAATGATTTGAGACATACCTCCCTGGACTACATGAAAAGAGACATGGAAGAGCTCTCGGATCATGTGGCCCAGGCAGTTATGACTCTAGCCCTGAGTAGCATCCTGCCTTCACCCAGAATAATATCATAGTATAAGGACAAAATTATTGACTTTAACAATTGGCTAAGCTTCTGGTGTCATTCAAAGGGGATCCAGTATCTGTGTGCCTGGGATGACATGATTGAAAACCACAATGCTTTGCTAGAGATGGTCTGCACCTGTCACCCCTGGGATTCAGGTTACTGGCTAAAGCTCTTGCCACCCTTATAGTGCTTTTTTAGGCAAGGTTCAAAGGACAAAACCACCACTGTAACAAATACAAGCATGCAAAATCTGAAGGTAATGCTACTTAATGCTAGAAGTCTAAACCTCAAAATGCACTCTCTCGAGGCACTCCTAAAAATGGAGAACATTGATATCTGTGCAGTAACTGAGACCTGGTTCAAGACTCCAGAGAGCACCCCTGCAATACCAGGCTACAATTCTTACCACACTTTTCGGCCATCAAACCAAGATCGAAACACTAAAGGTGGAGGAGTGTCCATATTCACCAAGAATATTCACACCTCCAGGCTAGTTGCCCAACACAGTGCATCTGAAATTCTCCAGGTGCAACTAACACTAAGTAAGACTGCAATCCAAATTGTAGCTTGCTACAGATCCCCCACCATTGCCCCAAGATTCGCACTACACTTTTCTAAATGTACTGGAAAATATTAAGATACAACCAAACACCCTAATACTGGGTGATTTCAACTACCCTGCCATTAATTGGGAAAACTACTCGGGTACCAACACCTTTTCCCAATGGTTCTTGGAATTCATAAATTCCAACGCCCTGGATCAATTAATCCAGTGTCCCACCAGGGGCTCCAATATCCTAGACCTGGTCATTACCAACATGGGAGATAGAAGCTCCACACCAGTGGTCACCCCCTCATTGGTTAGGTCTGACCATAAGCAAATCACCCTTGACATCCACATCCCACCACCACCCCCAGTAAGGAAACCTCCGTAAAAAACTTCTCCAAAGCCAACTTCATGCTACTTAAGTCAGAAGTGACAAACTTCATGGCACCCATGCAGACGGGAGCTGAAAGTTCGACTGCTGAATCCTACACTACGGCACTGTACGAGCACATCCACTCGTGCATGAATCATGCCATCCCAAATAGAACCAAGACGCTCTCCTCCAAAAAAGGAAGCCAGTCTGGTGGTCTCCTGCCATAAACAAACTATACAACAGGAGTAAGAAGCTGTTGCAGAAAAGAGGAAAATCTCAGGATGCAAAAAACTCCCTTTCCAGCCTCAGTAAGAAGCTGAGATCCCTCATAAAATCCTCCAAAGCTAGTTACAAAAATAAAATTGCCAAAGATTCCAAAGACAACCACAAGGCATTCTATAGTTATGTCAAGTATCTAAATGGCAATGCTCAGATCTGCTCTGAGCTACAACAGAATGGCATTAAATATACTGATCCCAAGGATATTGCCAATATCCTGGCAGATTGATTTAGTGCCAAATTCACCCCCCTCTCATCCCCTAAAGGGCCCATCTCAATACCAAACGATTGCCAAATTCCAGTAATCAGGGCCACACAGGTAGAAACCGCATTCTCCAAAGCTAAGAATACAGCATCCATGGGACCAGATGACATCTCGGGCTGTGTACTACATGAACTACAAAATGAACTGGCACCTCACCTAAGTGTCATGTTTAATCATAGCCTCACCTCAGGCTTCGTGCCCACTGAGTGGCGCACAGCTACAGTTATCCCACTCCACAAGGGGGATCCACCTTGGATCCCGGGAACTACCGTCCCATCAGTCTGACGAGCCTGATCTGCAAGGGCATGGACCGCATTATCATGGAACTTATAAACAAAGACATTGGCAACCTTCAAACACTGGACTCCACACAGTTTGGGTTTGTGAAGGGCTGATCTTGTCTCCTGAACCTGATTGTCCTCTTTGAATCAGTCTCCAGAGCTGTGGACGAGGGTAAGGTGGTCCACACAGCCTATCTGGTCCTTGCCAAGGCCTTCAACACCATCCCCCGCTCTGGAATCATAGATATACTTACTAAGCTGGCCATAAATCCCTATGTCACTCGATGGGTTGCCAACTGGCTTACTGACAGAACCCAGACTGTAAAAGTAGCCGACTCCAAGTCCAGCTCCAGACAAGTGACAAGTGGAGTACCTCAGGGTTCAGTCCTGGGACCACTCTTGTTTGGCATCTACTTCTCTGAAGTAAAG
The DNA here is from genome assembly GCF_019279795.1 of Protopterus annectens. NCBI lineage: Eukaryota > Metazoa > Chordata > Ceratodontiformes > Protopteridae > Protopterus > Protopterus annectens. The sequence continues at coordinate 1,540,006,124 of NC_056737.1, forward strand.
GCCAACATGAAGGAACTCCGGCTAACAAAGTTCGCAGATGACTGCAAACTGGGAGCCATTACTGAATCCCCAAATGATGTGGATATTCTACAAAAGGGCCTTACAGAAACAGATGCTTGGTGCCAAAGCCATGGGCTGAAGCATAATGCCAAGAAATGTATAGTTATCCCCTTTGGGAAAACCATGTACCCATGAATTACCACATAGGTGGCAGTACACTAAACACCGAAAGTGTGATGATAGACTTAGGGAAACAGGTGGATGGTGGTCGGACCCTGGATAACCACATTGCCACAACAGTCAAGAAATCCTTCTCTGTGGCACACCTCATCACTAAGGCCTTTTCATCCAGAAAAAAGGAGGTCATTGTCCCACTGTACTCATCCCTCATTAAACCCATTATAGAGTACAATGCCCCATTTGGTATGTACCTCACAAGACATCTGCAACAGCTGGAAAGGCCGCAGAAATACCTCACTAAAAGAATCACAGGCCTAAAGCAGATGCCCTATGCTGACCATCTAAAAAAACTCCAGCTATACTCTGTGGCATATCGTCTACTCAGAGGTGATCTCTGCTTAACATACAAGGCCATGTCAAACCCTGAGCTGTTGGACATGCTCCACTTAAAGAAATCCCAATCCCTTAGAGCCACATGCTCCAGGGATCTAAACCTTGTCATCACAATGAACAAAACATGCTGGAGGGATAGGTTTCTGACCCAGAGACTCCCCATACTCTGGAATAGACTGCCCATACATGTCAAGCAGAGCGTCTCCTTGGCCCATTCCAAGAGGAACCTTGACGATTGGATGGGAGATAGGAAATTCACCCCGGGGATCACGTCAGTCACCCTGCCAGACAGGGGTCCAGGGAAGTAAATACTGTGGGAAGAAATATCTGGGGAATTGTTTGGCTAGGCTTGTATAGGCCCTGGGGCCGATAGCCTAGTACCAACCTATGAACCTATGAACATTCCATATACAATCTGTGGCTTTCTGGTAAATCATTGAAGTCCCAGACTAAATAATCACAGACATTTGAGTATCAGACTTTATATCTTTCAGAAAATGTATCATACCTCTGAACTCTCCATTAAAAATACTAAATAATGACAAACATTTGAGTTTTTGACTTCATATTCTTTACAAAATACTTACTAATGCAAATTCTGTTATTCTAGTAACTAAGTGCAACATTTAAAATATGTCTCTTATTTTGCACCATTGTCCCTCCCACACCCCCACCCCATTCTTTCTGACTTTGTCCACAATTTATATGCTAAGAGGTATGAAATGCATGTTAATGCAAAACCTGTTATTCTAGCAACTTTCTGAGTTTATAAGACCAATATTTAAAATATGTGCTTTACTTAGGGCCATCATTCCCCCATTTCTGGCTTTGTCGAAAATGTGTGCACTAAGAGGTTAAGGGGTATAAAATGCATGTTAATGGAAAAGCTGCTATTCTAGCAACTTTCTAAGTTTATAAGAGAAAACATTTAAAATTTGTCCATGGTTTTTGTCCTTTATCCCACTATTATTTTTGGCTTTTTCTCCAGAATTCTTGAGTAAAGGAGTTGAGAGATATGATTAAGAGATCTGTGGTTTGCCCATTGGTATGATATCTGCCTGTCCTAAAGACAAGAAGGGGCTTTGTGGCTGGCCAATGTTCACTGTACTGTGGAGTGTTTGATCTTGAAAGTTGGCAAGCAAAACATAGTTGATGTCAGTTAGAGTCAGGAGATGGATGGCCATCTTTGGACTGCATCTGAGGTACATGCTTGGAAAGAGATCCTAGTGTGTTTTCTTGCAGAATCTCCCTAGACATCTCATAGTTTTGCTCATTCCTGTATAAAATATTTCCTTCTCTGCTAAATCAATGAGGATTAGTCAGACAGCAATGCTAGGCATTAGAGTTTGATGTCTGTTATTCAGAAAATGCACGTTGATGCAAAATCTGTTGCTCTCTTAGTTTTTAAGTGAATCAGAGTAATTTAAAAATGTGTGTTGATGCAAAACCTTTTGATCTTTGCTTTAAAATGAGTCAGAGTAATATTTAAAAAGTATCCCTGCTTTTGGATCTTTGTTCCCCTTTACTTCTTGGGTTTGCTTCTGCTTCTAGAAGCTGACCGTTATGAAAGGGGCTATCATCATTTTGTTGTAAACAGCAACTGAGAGTTGATTATTTTGGGAGTGGGGGTGAAGCTGTTGCTCAAAAAGATGGAAAAGGATATGAAGTCATTTATTTGTCAATAAGGATTTCCAAATAATGTAAACACATTGTGTACTTAATGCCTGTAAAAATGAATTACTAATTACAGAAATTAAGCATCAATTAATAATAATGCAAGAGGTGGGCAAGCCTGGGCCTTTTAAAGTCGTGGGTTTCTGTTTTGGAAAAGAAAGAGAACAATCATTTCCTTTTAAATATATTACATTAGAAATGAATTTCTGCTTCAACTGCTTTTTAAACATATGAATTAGATACTGAAGACAGGACACTTCTTACTGTAAAGATATATGTGTGTATATACAGTATATATATATATATATATATATATATATATATATATATATATGTGTGTGTGTGTGTGTGTGTGTGTGTGTGTGTGTGTGTGTAGGTATGTATGTATATCTATATATATATATATATATATATATATATATATATATATATATATATATATATATATATATATATATATATATATATATATATATATATATATATATATAGTATGGTGAGTGCAAATGAACACACCTAATGGTACTGAAATTTCTGAATGAAGTAATCCTTCCTTTGGCAGCTACAATTTGTTTTTTCCCCATATGTAAGGTATAAACTGACAGATGTAAATGGGTGGCATCACACCAGAGCATGCTGAGTCATGTGGTCCATCTGTGACATTCTCTGCTCTCGTGGCTGGCTTTACTCAGAGGCAGCTGCACCAGCACCTCTCAGCCAAGGTGCATTTCTAACTATAATTGCTGGGTTACCTATGGAGGAAAATGAGAGGTGTTTGCTCATTATTCTGGCTTTGTAGGACTAATGTGATTTGTATGAAGCAACCTGGAATATTTTAACATGTGCTTGGTATTTCTCTGTACTAAAAATGAAATTCATTACATAGCCATCATTTTAACTGCAATCAAACTTCTAAAGTTTGCACAGATATGGTTATAACTGCTGGGTTGGGGTACAGGTTGTTTGAGGGTGAAAGTAACTGACCATCATTTTTTTGCCCAGCCCAGAACAGTCAATCATCTGGTGTTGCAGAGCTAGTATGCATTTGTGTGATGTAAGATGAAATACTTTTACGTATTCATGAGAAAGAACCTTTAAGGATATGGAAACTGGTGGTGTAAAAAGTCAATATTATAGCTATAATTGATGGGTATGGAGGTCATTTGTGGATAACAGTGAATTATCCCTGCTGTTGTTTGATCACTTAATCAACAGTCAGTGATGTGACATGGCACAAGTGGTGTCATACAATGTATGTTAGAAATCTGTATAAAACAAGTATTGCATGCTTGGGTGTGTTGAGGAGGACAGGCTTGCAATGTACTTAAGTTTAACATGGTCACTGTAATTTCTTTCACTTTCCATCACAGTTGACTTACTTTGGTGGTCTGGCAAGAATGGGATGTGTATGAAAATAACTGCTTATCAGCATATTAATGCAGTGATTAGCATTGCCATCTCATAGTGTTTGGCTCAGGTTGAGTTCTTCACTGTGGCTTCTTCTGTGTGGAGTTTGCATGCCCTCCCTGTCTCCGTGTGGACTTATCCATGTACTCTGTTCTTCTCAAGCACCCATGACATGACATAGGTGAACTGGCATTCTTCCAGTTTACCTTTAGGTAAGTATGCAATGTGTGCATGTGTTTGTGCATCTTTTAATAGACATGCCTTGTCAGTGTGTGTGTGTGTGTGTGTGTGTGTGTGTGTGTGTGTGTGTGTGTGTGTGTGTGTGTGTGTGTGTATGTGTGTGTGTGTGTGTGTGTGTGTGTGTGTGTGTGTGTGTGTGTGTGTGCATGTGCGTGCATGTGTGCGTGTGTGTTAAAAATACTACCACTATTCGTATCTCTGTACCCAGACACACACACACACACACACACACACACACACACACACACACACACACACACACATGCACACAAACAATTACCAAGCTTATTCAAAACTCTTCTGGGTAGCAGTAATAAAAAAGAAATGAACAGTTAGTAAGACATTATCCTTCAAAAATAAGGTATAAATACAACATAAAACATCATGACCTTCAGAGCTTCTGGCAGCCTGGTGGCCCTTATACCCTGGGATATATAAGTGCAATTTGAAACAAGTTTAGTAGTGACCACTGCCCTGAAGCATGTCTAGTCTAAAACAAGCCATGCTTAGAACTGTGCACAGGAAGTCAATGTAGCCTGGGAGAAGGGCTGCAGATAGTGGTCATTATTTCTTTAACTTTGCATAAGGACCACAGAAGTGAGCACAGAAGCTTCCAATAGCTTGTCTTGGAGCAATGTGTGTTTAAGAGCAACAACTTGGACTAAATTGCTATGATTGTTATTTTTTCCAACTTTCCCACTATCAAACATTAGATGTATATACAGCTTCCCCAATGTAAAACATTAGATGTGTATACAGTAGGGTTACCACCTGTCCCACTTTACGAGGGACAGTCCCTCTTTGGGCAGTTGTGTCCTGACAAAAAATTTAAAAAATGGCAAATGTCCTGAGATTTTAGGACAAAATTATTTCCTATATTTTATGTAATAGTTGCATAAACAGTTATTCTGTATCTAAAATACCTAAACGTTATAAGAAACAGAATAAGCAACTAAAATGCTATAAGAATAAGCTTTTATTTAGGCAAAAAAGTTCAGTTCTATCCTTTGTGCTGACCGTGGGTATGTGTCGGCCTGTAAAATCTGATGTTTGTACCGAAAATGTCCCACTTTGGCCATTTGAAAAGGTGGCAACCCTAGTATACAGCTAGCTATATTTTCAGGGATAGGGGTAAGGAGGCATGCTATTTTATATACAAGTGACTGCAACAGGTTGAAATACATTTCTGTCTTCTGTTTCTTCTTTCACTTTCATCACAGTCTGACATCAGAGAGATATAAAGAAGATAGCTGTCTTTTGGGGACAGGGGTAAGGAGACATTGTATATCTATGTGATAGCAGCTCTTTGAAATATATGACTCTGGTCAACTGTGCCTTGATTTTCATCCTAAGGTAACAAAAGAGAGATACACAGAAGGTGACTTTTGGTAGGGGGGGGGGGGGGGCAAGTAGGAAAGCAAGCACTATTTCCAAATATGCTTTGCATATCGTCACACATATTTTTCTTCTCAATTCATGCACTTTGGTGCATTGGTAATCCCATGTTTTCTGGAAATCTAGTGTCCCCCAGACCTCTGGCTTAATTCACCTAATTGTTCTACATTTGTTACAGTGCCCTCTTGGCCATTTAGAGTGTGTTAAACAGATGCAGGAAAAAGGAAAGTTGACCAGTAACACTGAATTTCTTGACTTAGTCGTGGTTTTTGTTCGTTTATGCCATCACTGGATAAAAAGTTGTTAAAAAATATATATCAAAAAGCATGTGAGAGCATATAGACACCACAATGATTCTGGGAGCTACAAAGGCTCCAGGCCACTGGCTTAATTCAGTTATTACTTCCACAGTTGTCAGAGTATAGTCTTAACAAGTTACAGTTTGTTGAAAGGATAAAGGAAACAGCTGAAGAGTATGACAGAATGTCAGAAAAGATTGAACAAAGTAATCTGGATGGTATGGGGAGGTGGGGAGGCCAGTATGGTGAAAATGGGGGCTCTGCACTGGAAATGTGCACTGGAGGGGAGCAATGATCAGCTGGTAGGGATTTAAAGTACTGTTCTACTGAGTTATCATTACATCATATATACAATTATTCTACATTTCACCAGAAAAATGTATTTTTTTCAGTTGTAAAATAGTGGCTACAGTGCCTGGCTTTCAAGTGGCTAAAGCTGTGGAGTCAAATTTAGACGTGTTGCACTGGAATTTCTAAAGATAGAATGGCAGTCTTGGTATGTTTTGTAGCCAAGTACATTGTCATTATCTAAAAGTTTTTAATGAAATCTCACAGGTAACAAATATATAGCTTGTGTGCCTTTACTACAACAGTCTGACATTTTGCAAATACTATGCGTGCTGCAGTGAACCTCTGTCCAGTACAGTGCATGCAATAATTGCTTAAAATGTTTCTTTATTGAGTTGTCAAATACATCAGAAGCAAAAATCTTCTATACTTCATCAGAAGAAATGCATACTTTTTTCATCTGTAACCTGCCTATAACATGTTGCAATGCAATGTTTTCAAGTGACTAAATGTAGGTTAGCCTCATATATGTACTGCAGCTGCACAACCTGTTATTATTACCTGGACGTTTCATGATGAAATCTCAAAGGTGAAAGAGATATAGCCTTGCATAAACAGGCTGTAGTGTCTTTATTTCTCATGCCTTTATTGCTACTGTCTACCATTTTGCACTATATTCAGTTTTCATTTTGGATGCTGTAGTAACCCTCTTCTCAGTATGCTGAATACAGTAATGGTCAAAAATACTTCTGTATTGAGCTGTCATCACATCAAAATATTTTTTTTTTTTTATTTTACCAGAAAGTTTCTTTTTTTCATTTGTAATATGCTGTAGCTACAATGCAGGACATAATGTGGCTATAGCTGGTGGATCAAATTCAGAGGTGTGCTGTACAGGGACCACTGAGATTACATTTGCAGTAATAACATACATTTAGTATCTCACCGACTTGTTATTAACTGATATGCCTTTTTCAGATCACTAAGTGTTCTTCTGGACTCCAGTTGGTCTGAATGCAGTATTAATGAAGGACTCTAATTAGTGGAAAGACTACTGTTATTCGAAATTATCAAGAAATTGTAAAACGTAGGTGACCCAATAAAAAGCACTGCATCCCCTCTAGATTTTCAGTATTTTGGTTTTTCTGCACCACATTTCTTTATTTTTTTTTCTACCAGGAACTCATTTCTAAATTTCTTGTAAACTGCTCTGTGAGGTGTGTGGAACAAAGATGCATGGTTGCACACTAATGTTAGTGCTGTGGTTCTAGGTATCTTCCATGTCCTCAAGGACTTGCATTACTATGTTCTGTTCTGGAGCACTAACTAATTAGAAACTTCAGAGAACTTCAGCTCAGGCAAATCCTTATTAAGGATGAATGAGGCACCTCACTATAATACTATCCAGAAAAAGTGTCCATCATCAGTGTTGAATATGCATACAGCAGTTAATTTGGAAAGTATGCCGAACACAACATGACTGCAATTTCATACATCACTTCATCCTAGCCCCAATGACAGTATAATTCTATCCCCTCTAGCAAAAATCCTTGAAAAGTGTAAACACTTCCAAGTGATTCACTAATTGCACACACACAGGCTCTTATCAAACACCCAGCATGGCTTCTGACACTTCCATGATACTACCACTGGCTTATTGTCCTTCTCCAATACAGTAAACTCTCATAGAAATGCTGGTAAATTTGTTTCTGCCACTTTTCTTGAACTCTCAAAGGACTTTAATATGGTTAGACATGACATTCTTATCAAAGAACTGTCTGAATTAGGACTCTCTCTTCCCGCCATAGCCAGGTTCCAGAGCTATTTAGCTGACCATCAGAAAGCAGTCTTATTGAAACAAGAACTCTCCCCCTTCTCCCAGTTAATCTTGGTGTTCCCCAGGGTTCTATTTTAGGCCCTCTGCTGTTCACTCTCTATACCAATAAGCTTCATTCCTCCACTCCCAAAGCATCTGTCATCCAATATGCTGATGATTCTACGTTAATTTGTGCAGCTTCCTCACTACAGGAACTTCACACATTAACTCAGTAATCTTTTTCTCTCTATAGGAACATGGCTATCCAATATCCAACTCATCCTAAACCCTGCTAAAACAAAACACATACTCTTTAAACCCACTAGGTCCACCTCATCAACTTCTACCTTTAATATCATGTCCAGTAACAGAACTACTATCTCTCCCACAGAGCACCCCAAACTCCTGGGCATTGAGACTGATAAAAATTTAAGATTTGATATTCATATTTCCCAGATCATAAAGAAAGTAAAAAAAAAAAACTAGGTACCCTCTATAGATAGAGACAATTCCTTACCCAACAAACAAAAGCTACTATATCTCACACTCACCTTATTTCTACCCTCCTCTATGCCTCACCTATTCTCACCAACCTTACAAAAGCAGACCTATCTAAGCTTGACTCCTGCTATAACAAAATAGCTAGATTTGCTTCTGACTCCACATTTAGATCTCACCACTGCCCAACTGGCTGGAACCTCCTCAACTCTTGCATTACAACCAACTCTCTCTGGCCCATAAAATTTTATATCAACCAGAAAAAAACTTGCATTACAAAGCTTACTTCACCTCCACACCAAAAACAGAACTCTTCGCTCCAGTGACAAACTTATTCTCACAGTAACTAAGTCAAATAATACAGCAGGTGATGCCCTCTTTCTAATTATGTATCCAAAATATGGAATGCTCTACCCTATAACATAACTACTATGACATCCTTCATACAGTTCAAAAAAGCATTAAAATGGCTTCTCACTAATAACTGGCTATGCTCTTGCACTTCACCAGGCTAGACCCTCCACTATGTTAGACCCTACACCACCATAACTATCTCACACCTCAAGAGGAACAGATAGGTCTATATTCTATCACTGTAGAAATACATACAATATAATAAAATAGATTTTTATGGTTTAGACCCCAATAACCTTTACGAAGTTGTTGGTTTACACATGACTCCCTCCAGCAATGACTGAGGTCATTATATATCTCTTTGGACTAATGAAACTATTACTGTAAGATTTCTCTCTTTTCACTAATTATAACTGCTGTGTATGAATATACTACTATTAATTAAGACTCACTGCATTTTGTATTTAAATATACTTTATAAACTTTGTAGTTTTTTTGTTACATGTTATTCATATGAGTGAACCTTTTCTCCCCGGGCCTCCACTGAAAATGGACATGTGTCCAGTGGACTGTCCCGGTTAACAGATGCAAAATAAAATAAATAATAAATAACACAGGATTAGTGTTGTTTGTTGTTCTACAATTCTGTTTTATATATTTAGTCAGGTATTTATTTACTCATTTATTGGCCTTTATTGCCCAGGATAGTCCAACTGGGCAAAGCCCGTTTTCAGTGTGGGCCCAAGGAGAAAAGCTCAATCAGAAGTAAAAACATAATTGCATTTAAATTATATATTTACAGTTTCAGAAATAGTCATTGTATAACAGAACTGCAAAAAGTACTATCTACACTGATAAACTGAAGTGTTTTGCAACAGAAAATAACATTAATTAATTACTTGCATAAAATTAGACCTGTTAGTAACAGTCTGCATTTAATTCTGGAACCTGTGTTCTGAGAGACTGCCTTCCAATCTATCTGCAAATATACAGAGCTGAATATATTTTTGTGGTTTTAGAGTTTGTACTGTTAATTGTTGCTTAGATCTCTGTTGATACTGTTTTCCCCACCTCCCCCTATTTTCTGCTGTGTCTTCAGTTGGTATAACTGTTTTTTACAGCTTGTGTGTTATCTAACTCAAGGATCACTTGCATAAAATTAGACCTGTTAGTAACAGCCTGCATTTATACTGTGGTGGTGGTGCTGCGGTAGCATTGTCGCCATACAGTAAGATGTTGTCTTGTTCGATTCTCAGCTAGAGCATCTTCTGTGTAGAGACATGCGTGAATGGGCGTACCTTCGTTGAAGGTTGTGCGTCAGAGCTGGCAACTCGGCATGTAAATATCTACTGCCAATCATTAGCAGACCAGAGTTCTTCTGTGGCGACCCCTAACTGGGAAAAGCCGAAAGACACAACAAGTAACAACCTGCATTTAATTGCTGGAACCTGTGTTCTGAGAGACTGCTTTCCAATCTCTCTGCAAATATACAGAGCTGAGTATATTTTTTTGGTTTTAGAGTTTGCACTGTTAATTGTTGCTTAGATCTCTGTTGAAACTGTTTTGTCCCACCCACCCTCTCTATTTCTGGCTTGTAGTTTAAATTTGGTGGCTTTTGCAGTTGCCCGTCCCACTGTATATTTGATTTGGGACTACTCCCCCAGTCCCATCTATTTACCACATTCTACCTAATAAACTCTTTCTGTACTTGCTTTTAGTCCTTTTTAATTTAATTGCATTTTTAAACTGTGTTTGGTCTAATATTGCTACATACTCAAATGGGCTAGCTTGCACTGCATGTGAATTGTTTTTACTACTGTTTTATCTACTTTTCTGTAAAAAAAAAAAAAAAAAACTGTAACCCTGTTTCCTACTTTTCCTGTAACTAGTGTTCCAGTTACAGATTTGCTGTATCTAGGATTGTATGTAAGCTTCTGAGCCCCCCAAGCCTTTCTGTGTTGGAAGGAAGCCTTCTAGCTTATCAGTGGGAGTGGTAAGCACTAGGTAACCTGTCTATCACATAAGGAGTGGTTCTGGCCCAGAAATTGTAGTTATTGGCCGTTTGGGCAATCTCTTCCATCTCTCTCAACTTTCTGATTTGAAAGCCTGCATTTGCACTTGTTTCTGTCCTGTAACTCATCTAGTGCAGATACAGATTCTTAGTTTTAGCACTTAAATTTGCTTATTCGTGCTCAGCACTTGTTCAGAACTTGTAAGCACTAAATAAGCTACTAATTACTATAGCACTCAACCTTCCTCATTACTTAGAAAACAGTTTTTGTACTTACTTTTCTCACTTGCTTAGAGAAAAACAGCTCTTGTACTCACTTTCCTCACTTATCTAGAGGAAAATAGTCTTTCATTCAGGCATGTCCAAGGGTCAGTTCCCAGTGTTCTCTCCTGTCTATCTGATGAATCAGGGCATCTTGAGGCAATGTAAAAATTGCCTCGTACACAGACAACCCTCTCCTTCTACCACCCAACACTACAACCTGTGAGAGATGCACTTATCTAGCCAAACTAGAGGTAAAGCTCTCTCCAACCAAGACTGAACTTGACAGTCATGAGGAGAAGGTAAACATTTGCACCACACCACACTCATCACATAGTCTCACTAATCTACACCACCAAAATCCACACATAGTAACACAAAAACATTCACGGAGGCTCTCAGTAATAATCTGTCTAAGCAACAGAGAACTCCAAAGCAGAAACGCAAGCAACCTCCATCCTCCAACACAACCCAAATGACACATAGCCCACAGACTCAGTGTGCTACTCAACCACAGTCAATAAGGCAAAACAACATACCCAACACACTAGTCATAGGTGACTCTATAGTCAGGTACACTGATGTCCCACTCACCAGGCTAAACAAGGAGAAGGTTACTGTCAGCTGCCTGTCTGGTGCCAGGATCCGCCAAATAACTCACGCACTCAGGTCACTCCACAAGTACAAATATAACTCTGTCATTGTCCATGTTGGTGTGAATGACCTGAGACATACCTCCCTGGACTACATGAAAAAAGAGACATGGAAGAGCTCTACGATCTTGTAGCCCAGGCAGGTATGACCCTAGCCCTGAGTAGCATTCTGCCATCACCCAGGATGATACCGCAGTACAAGGACAAAATGATTGACTTCAACAATTGGCTAAGCTTCTGGTGTCATTCTAAGGGGATCCAGTATCTGTCTGCTTGGGATGACATGGTCGACAGACCATGATGCTTTGCCACAGATGGAATGCACCTGTCACCCCTGGGATTCTGAATACTGGCTAAGGCTCTTGCTGCCCCTATAGTGGCTTTTTTAGGTAAGGTTCAAATGACAAATTCACCACCGTAGCAGGAAAAGGCAAGCAAAAACTGAGGGTAATGCTACTCAATGCTAGAAGTCTAAATCTCAAAATGCACTCACTCGAGGCATTCCTTAAAATGGAGAACATCGATATCTGTGCAGTGACTGAGACCTGGTTCAAGGCTCCAGAGAGCACCCCTGCACTACTAGGCTATAACTCATACCATACTTTTCGGCCATGTAACCTGGACCAAAACACCAAAGGTGGAGGTGTGTCCATATTCATTAAGGATATCCACACCTTCAGGCTAGTTGCTCAGCATAATGCATCCGAGGTTATCCAAGTGCGACTAACTCTGGGCAAAACTGCAATCCAAATTGTAGCTTGCTACAGATCCCCCACTATGCCCCAGGATTCCCACTCCTCTTTTCTTGATGTACTGGAAAATATTAAGGTTAAACCAAACACCCTAATAATAGGCGACTTCAACTACCCCACAATTAACTGGGAAAACTACTCATGTACCAACTCCTTAGCTCAACGCTGTCTGGAATTCATAAACTCCAAAGCCTTGGATCAACTTACCCACACCCCCACCAGGGGCAACAATATCCTAGACCTAGTCATTACCAACATGAGTGACCGGTGTTCCACACCTGAAGTCAACTCCTCGTTGGTCCAATCCGACCATAAGCTAATCACCCTTGATATTCACATCCCGCCCCCATTAAGGAAACCACGGTAAAAAAATTCTCCAAAGCCAACTTCATGCTTCTTAAGACAAAAGTGGTGAACTTCACGACATCCATGCAGATGGACAATACAGTTACGACTGCTGAATCCTACAGAAATGCACTCTATAAGCACTTACATGAGTGCATGGATCGTGCTATCCCAAACAGAACCAAGACGCTGACAGAACCCACACTGTAAAAGTTGCAGACTCCAAATCTGATCTCAAAGTGACAAGTGGAGTACCACAGGGTTCCATCCTGGGACCTCTCCTGTTTGGTATCTACTTCTCTGAAGTACAGGCTAACACAGAAGGTCTCTGGCTAACAAAATTTTGCAGATAACTGCAAACTGGGAGCCATAGTCAAGTCCCCAAATGATGTGGACATCCTACAGAAGGGCCTCACTGAGACAGATGCCTGGTGTCAGAGCCATGGCCTCAAGCTCAGTGCCAAAAAGTGCAGTGTCATCCCCTTTCATAAAAACTTTGTACCCATGAACTACTACATAGGCAGCAATCTACTTAACACTGAATGTATGATAAGAGACCTTGGGACCCAGGTGTTCAATAGTCTCTCCTTTGATAATCACATCACCACAGTAGTCAGGAAGTCCTTCTACGTGGCACACCTCATCATAAAAGGGTCCTCATCCAGGAAAAAAAGAGCTCATTGTTCCTCTCTACTCGACACTCATTAGACCCATTATAGAGTACAACTCCTCTTTTGGGATGTACCTCACAAGACATCTGCAGCAGCTGGAAAGGCCACAGAAGTACCTCACAAAGAGGATTACTGACCTCAAACAAATGCCCTACACTGACTGTCTCAAAAAACTCCAGCTTTACTCCGTAGCATATCGCCTACTCCGAGGTGATCTCTGCCTAACATATAAAGCTATGTCAAACCCAGACCTGTTGGACAACACCTAAAGAAATCCCAACCCTCCGAGCTACATGCTCTAGGGACCTAAACCTTGTCACCACAGTAAACAGGACATGGTGGAAGGATAGATTCTTGCCCTAGAGACTTCCCATACTCTGGAACAGGCTACCCATCTATGTCAAGCAAAGTTCTTCATTAACACTCTTCAAGAAAAATCTTGATGAATGGATGGGAAATAGGAAATACACTCCGGGGATCACTTCTGTGTCTCTGCTCGACAGTGGCACAGGAGAATAACTTTCTTGGGTGGCATAAGCCAGGGAACCTTGTTGGCTAGGCTTACGTAGGCCCTTGGGTTGATAGCCTAGTACCTACCTATGAACCTATAATTATATACATTATAAGACTACAAGGTGCTTATTTCACTAAAATAAATAGTCTAGATGTATTTTGTCAAATCACAAAACCTTAGCAGTGAGTCATATACCTTGAGTTACTGCATCCTGTGAAAGTAGGATATATTTGTTATTACTGCTGAAGATATAAGTATCAGGAGGAATGGTGTGTGTAGTAAGATGTAAGATATAGTAGTACTGATATGGATTTTATGTAACAGGACGTAAGGCCAAGAGAATAGGAAGGACAGCATGATATGATTAGTAACCATCACACTTGTGTTAAAACACTGAACAATGAAAACAACAAACTCGAGTAATGGTGTGGCAGCACTTTAATGGACACCCAGATTATAAAACAAATGTACAACAATGAAAATCCACAGACCAAGCGCTTTCACCCTAAACAAGCCGTGCTTCTTCAGTGCATGCAAATACAAGTTCACTAAGTCATTAAATACCCACCTATCAAGTAAAACTAAGCAATGGCATATTTGTCACAATTATTAATAATTATTTGCTGATAAATTCAATTAGTAAAAACAAGTCTAATCGTATAGTAACTTACCAAAAATTCAAATTTATAAATATAAAAATGAAAATATAAAAACAAAAATAAAAATAAATGTAACATTTAAAAACACTTAATCATATACAATCATATGCAATCATATAATAACACTCTAAAAATTGTTTGCACTCAACTTTAATATACTTAAAATAAAGATATGATGATTTAAACCTGGCTTAACTTCTGCATTTAATTTGATCTGACAAATTAATTCTTTCAACTCAGTTGCGGAGATGGTATCCCACCCCCCAAACTTCCTTCACCCTAATCTGTCCACTACAAAAACAAAAACTTTTTATTAGTATTACATTCTGTAATATGCCTAGATAGGACATCTGATGGCTGCTTGTTTAGACGGATCTGGTTGTAAGTTCTGGTTGTAAGCCAGAACTAGTAAACAAATGACATACATAAGTAATTTCTCTCAGCTTGAATTTACATTTCTAAGGATTCAGTTTAAGATTAACTTCATGTGCATGGTCTAGAACATTCTTGAGGTTTTTATCATGTTTGTCTTCACCATTGACCCTACAATAATATCATGTACTATGATAGCACATGGATAACTGGAAAAAATTTGCTCCACCACACAATGAAAGACTTCATGGGCAGAATTTATCCCAAATGGCATTCTCAACAACTTTACCTTCTAAATAGAGTGCTGAAGGAAGTTAACAATGAAGATTTGTAATCCAGTGAAATTTGCCAAAAACAACTTTTTTTGCATCCAAGACTTTAAAAAACATTGGCATTTGGCATGAGAGCTGTTACTTCTTCTACTGTGCACATCAGATGATGAGGATATTTAAGTACTTTGTTTAAATCTCTCGGATCAATACATATCTGAATATCATCTGAGCTTTTCTTATGAGCTACGACCACTCATTCATTTGGTTCTTTTACTGGAGTTATCACAACTGAATTCAACATTTTTTGTCTAGTGCTGTTTTTACTTTGCTCTGCATTGCTGCTGGAATCTTCCTTGCTGGTCGGACAACTGGGCTTACTTCATGGTTTAACCTCATGAAATATGTAACTGGAGGCTTGCCAAGCTCATCTTTGAAAATATCAGCATATTCATGAAAATATTCTGTGTAAAACTATCGTGGTTGTTCAGACTTACTGTATATGGTGGACCTCCTTATTGTGAAATCAGTCCCATTCTTAAACTATTTTTGAGGCCTAGCAATGACTGCGTGTGTCTTTTGACTATGTAAAACTACAAGTCATAGCTGTTTCCAGCAGAATGACATGTGAGAACTACTGCACCATTAGTTTGATGCTCTTCATCACCATAAGCAACTAGCTTTGCACACTTTATCGAATCAAGTTTTTCACCAGATTTCACTTTGGCAAACATTTGTGCTGATATACCATTGCACTTGGATCCAATATCTACTTTAAGCTCAGATTACCAGTTGGCTAATAGTTTACTGTATTAATTGTTTCATCAAGTACAGATACACCATCAACATAGAATGTTTGCTCGCGGCTTTCTAACTGATCTACTCACATCTTTGGATGCTCTGTTTTAGTAAAAGTATGTGCCACCTTAGACTTACAAATCCTTTTGAAATGATTTCACTTTTTACATCTGTGACATTGCTGACCAAAAGCTAAGCACTTTTCTTGTTTAGGCTCATGGTTGCCCCCACAATTATGAAAATTAACAATAAGATTACTTGTAGTTGCCCCATTCGATTTATGGTTAAAATTAGGTACTGCCACATTCTTCAGCTTATATCTCTTATTTATCTTACCTTTGTGTCTCACACTATCAACATTCACACTGGCAGACACTGTATGAGAGACAGCATGCATACTTTTCTCATTCATAAGCATATTCTTGTGCTTTTCTGTAAGCTCGTATATTTGACAAATCTCTATGGCTTTGCTTATTGTTAAATCACTATGGGCAGGATTCACGAAGGCTTGCACGGAGTGTAAGAGACGTGCAACACTCCATGCAAGCCTCGCGATCCAGGAACAGCCCTAAACTCCGTGTAAGAGACCAGCTAAAACGTCTCTTACACGGACTGGGCGTGGACATGCTAAATACCTCACTTGCATCCGAAAGGTATGCAAATGAGGTATATTAGCGATCCACGAAGCAGAAACCAGTCCGTGTAAGAGCGTTTTGCAGAAATGTACTCAGTTGACAACTGAGTACGTTTCTGCAAATTCCACAACAGAGCCATGTCAGCTCCAAAAAAAGGGTGCATATGACTCAGGCAGCATGCCAATGGCCAAATATGTGGCCATTGGCAATATAACCCGATGCCAAAATAATAAAAATATAATTTTTTTTTTTCGGCGATCGCCGATGTTTAAACCCAGCGCAGCCCCGCACAAACGGGCTGCGCTGTATAAAACATGAAAATTAAGGTTATAAACCCACAAATGTGGGTTTCATGCAATACATGGAATGACAATGCAGGGACCAGCAGACCAAAAACAACATGGCCACCGTGTAGTGGTTGCTAAGGGGGGAAGCTGAGTCTAAGACATGTAACTAAGCATTAGTAGGCAATCTCATGTAAATGAGGGTTCGGATACTGAATCTCACAGTCACATAGCAAATGAGCACAGTCTGAGTAGTGTAAGAGATACATAAGGGGGAGGAATAGAGTAGGAGATAGGTGACATCATAGTGGGGAATGGTAGAAAGAAATGCAGTTCATTGGAGGCAAGTGTAACATGACAGATGACAGGCACAGATCATGGAAAGAGGTGTGCCACTAGATAAGTCATGGAAAGTCAAGAAATGGAAGGTGTACACTGTTACTTACACCAAAGTTTCTTGCTGGGCGTGCATGTGCACGTGTGCGCGCCATGAAGCGCGAGTAGAACAGTGTGCACGCGTGTAAGGCAGTCTGAGCATGTGGGAGCGTGTTGGGAGATGTTTAACACTGTTTGCGCTGGTGTGCGCGCGTGTAGGGCAGGCTGAGTATGTTGGAAGCTGTTGGCAGACGTGTAACAGTGTTTGCACGGGTGTACGCGTGTTTTAACCCGAATAAGTAGATTCTGGACCGTGTAAGCACGTGTGCGCATGTGTAAGCCACTGTGAGCGTGTTTCTGATAGTATGCACGTTGCTCCCCCCTGAGGAAACAGAGAGGAAAAAGGAAGCAACAGAATAAATAGGAAGCTAGCAGGGATAACTGCTGAAGCTAGCAGGTGAAAACAATTAGAAGCAAGCAATTACACAGGCAGAATAGTAGCCCAGCCCAGCACTTAAAACTCTGCAAACAGTAGTGCAGGATGTTTCCCTTAAGAGACACTGCAAGACAGGAGTAAGCTAATAGAAGTGAAAACTGAAAAAGCTGAACTCAGAGCAGAAATGTTAGGGGCTGCCATAGCTGTCATAATGAGACATAGGTGACTTGCTGAGGGTGGTGACAATGCAGATGGTGCCAGACAACCCACAGTGAGGAGACGGAGAGGAGTGTACAGGCTCAGGGTCACCTACCATGGATTACATGAGCTGGAGATAGTAGAGCGCTATAGAGTGGACAGAGAGCTCTTGCAGCAAATTGTTGAGCTGTGCAGGCCACGCCTCACACACAGAACCAACAGAGGGGAACCCATCCCAGTGGAAACCAAGGTATGTGTTGGCCTAAGAATACTAGCAACAGGTACCTTCCAGAGACCAACTGGCGATATGATGGGGATATCACAGGCATCAGCCTCCAGGGTACTGCACCAGTTCCTGGATGCCATGTCAGCACATGTCAGTGATCATGTATATTTCCCCAATGCCCGTGAGGTATTGGCCAGCAATATGCGTCTCTTCCAGCAAATAGCGGAATACCCTGAGGTACTGGGTGCAATAGACTGCACGCACATACGCATCAAAGCACTAGCCGGTGAGCGGGGTAGGGCCTACATTAACCGCAAGGGCTTCCCCTCCATCAACTGCTAGGTCGTGTGTGATGCCCAGGGCATAATAATGAATGTGTGTGCTGGCTGCCCTGGGAGTTACCACGATTCCCACATCTGGCATTTGACGCAGCTGTACCAGACATTTGCCAATGGGGACATCCCACACAGACACCTAGTGAGGGATGCAGGTTATGCACTGGAGCCGTGGCTGATGACACCCATCAGAAACACACACACACCTGAACAGGAATGCCATAATGAGGCACACGCACAAACACATAATGTAATAGAGCGTGTGTTTGGGCTGCTCAAGTCACAGTTCCGGTGTCTGGACACATCTGGTGGAGCCTTGCAGTACACACCAACTACATGTACCCAAATTGTCATGGTATGTGCTATGCTACATAATATGATCTTGCGAAAACAGCTGCAGCAGGACCAGCATAGGGCAGGGCCAAACAGCTCCCCACCATTGCCAAGGCCATCACAGGCAGAGCGTGACTCGGAGGAGGAACAACCTGAGCCTGCCCCAGTAGGCAGAAGGAGGCGTGCCCAGTATGCCCTGGCCTTGGCAAAGAGGCAACGCATAGCACATACACTGGCTCAGTAGGAACCCTGGGAATGATACCCCCTCTGACTCACTCAAATAATAACATGGATGCCTAAAATGACATGACCTGCTCACAAACATGTACAGGGAAGTGTAATATGCGCATCCGACAGAGGCAGCCCTGCAGCACCACCTGAGGCATGAATGTTATGTGTTAAGTAATGTAACACTATGTACTATATGCACACCTGAACACCCTGACTAACATCCACCCTCACCAAGCATGAAGCCACAAAATGACGATGGGATGATCAAGTGCAATAACTGGCTGAAGTAATGCAGTTAGTCAAAGGGGAGCCAATGTGTTTCAGGCTGTGAAGACATGCGGAGCTTGACATGATGCACCACCTGCTAGGGGTGGTGTGCACCTATCATGCCATGCCCCATGGATACTGGCAAAGGCTGTCAGTACCCACAGCATGCCCTGAATAGGTAAGTCTCAAAACACAAACACACCTTCATAGGTTCTACAAGGGATAGGAACCTAGATGTAATGCTACCCAATGACAGATGTATAAACAGCAAGATGTGTGCAGTGTAAACGCACACAGTGTGGAGAATGTAGATACCAGTTCTGTAATAGAGAACTGGGTCAAGGCTCACATCAGCACCCTAACACTACCAGGTCACACCTCATACTGTGCTGTACAGCCACAAAACATGGAACAAGCTACAAAAGGAGGGTGACTAGCAAGAAATGGCAAGGATAACCACACCCCCATGTTGGTACCACAACAAGAAGCAGCATGGATTAGCCATGGTCAAATACCAATGACTAAAACCGCATCCCAGTATATAGCCTGCTGCAGACTACTGTCCTAATACCAGGAACTGCACCTGGCCTATGTCGGAATACATGAATATATCAATCCCCCCAAACCACATTATATTGCTTGACTGAAAATACCCAGACATACACCGGGAGTATTATACTAGCACCAACACAGTAGAAAAAAATTACCCAGATTCCATAAACCAAAATGCCCAGGAACAATGTACCACTCCCACAAGAGGGGTAAGCATACTGGATGTGATAATCAGCAACATGTGTACTGGATGGCAAGATGAGAAGTGTACCCCTCACTGGTAAGACCAGACCATAGAGTAATCACACTGGATATACACATCCTGACCCCAGTCCCTGGCCAGAATACCACAGTGAAAAACATGTGTAAAGCATAGGTTGCAGCCCTCAAAACCGATGTTGAATCCACAAAAGTCCCTGTGCAAGTGCAGAATATGGGACACACCACAGAACATGTTATACAGGCATTCCATGAACACAGCCAGGAATGCTTGGAGTATGCAATCACAAATAACAACAACACACAATGCCATACACGCACGCATCTGGCATGCTGGACTCCAGCCATTACCAAACCATGCAAGAGAATGAGGAAGCTACCACATGATAGAGCAAACATAAAAAGGGAAGTAATCACTGACCAGTAGTATGGCAATAACATATGTCCACACATACAATCCACTAAAAGTCCAGCCACAACAAGTAGAATCTGTGAATCCAGAGGCAATGTGACACCAGTCCCAAGTACACAGACAACCACAACACCCCCCAATAAATACAAATATATGTGATAGATGCATCCATGTATCCAAACCAGAGGTTGAGCTCCACCAACTCAGTACTGTCAAAACTAGTCAGGAGGAGAAGGTAACCACATACACCACAAACCCAGTCCCACATAGACCTACCACAACTGTAAACCAAACACATAAACACAGACAAATATTCCCGGAGGCCTTAATTACAAACACACCACACCAACAGAAGCCTCCAAAGCAGATCACAAGCAACCACAACCTTCAAACATAGCACATGCAACGAATAGTGCATAAAGCTGGTGTGCCAAACAGTCACAGGCCAGAAGGAGAAACAACATGCCTGATACAGTCGTAATAGGTGTCTGTATAGGCAGATACACTGCTGTCCCACTCACCAGACTGAACAAGGGAAAGGGTAGAGTAAGCTGCCTGTAGGCTGCCACAAAATGCCACATAACACAAGTGCAGGTCACCCCAAAGCAAGCAGAAATATGATGCACTCAATGTCCATGCTGGTGTGAATTACCTGAGATGTACCTCCCTGGTCAACATCAAAAGAGACATGGATGGTCCCTCTGAGTATGTACCCCAGGACGGTATGACACTGGCTGTGTGCAGCATCCAACCCTCACCAAGAATGATGCCACAGTACAAACACAGAATGCCCATGTTTAACAGCTGGCACAGTTACAGCTGTCAGTCCAAGAGGGTCTAATGTCTGTCTGCTTGAGATGTCAAGCATGACAAGCCATGCTGCTGTTCCAGGGATGGCTTGCAGCTGTTACCCGTGTGCGTCTGGATACTGGATAAGGCCTTTGCCGCCTCCATAGAGCTGTATGTAGGCAAGGCCAAAAAGACTACCCACCACCCTAGAAAACATAAGTGGTAGGAAACATAAGGGTAATGCTGACCAATGCCAGATGTGTAAACTGCAATATGCATGCCCCTGAGGCACTTCCCATTATGGAGAAGATTGATGTCTGTGCAGTGACAGAAGCCTGCTGTAAGCCTAGTGGTAGCACACCAGCCCTACTAGGTTATACCACATATCATGTGTTATGGCCCCAACACCTGCACCAAAACATCAAAGGAGGGGGAGTATCCATATGCAGCACAGACACCCATATTGCCAGGTAACTGACAATGCACAAAGCAGTGGAGACCACCCATGTGCACATAACTGTAGTCAAAACTGCTGTACAGTCTGTAGCATGCGACAGACCACACTCTCACACACAAGAACTCCACCCAGACATCCGAATACACTGGACAGTATGAATGTCCCACCAAATACCAGACAAGGTACACACAAATTACCACATAGGTATCAAACCATTATGTATGCAAGGAGTAATCAGGGACATAGGGACACAGGTCGACATTAATCTGTCATGTGACACCCACAATGCCAATGTGGCTATGAAGATTGTCGATACTGGACACCGTATCATGAAAGGATTCACATCAACATCAACAGAGGTCACTGTGCCGCTGTACTGTTCCCTTATCAGACTCATAATCTAGTACAATGACTCATATGGGATGTACTGTACGTGACACCTGCAGCGGTTTGGAAGACCTCATAGTTACCCCACCAACAGGATAAAGGGCGTGAAATATATGTCATATGCTGCCTGGCTGTAGACAACCCAGCTGACTGCAGTCACACACTGCCTACACAGAGGCATTGTATGTCTGTTGTACAAGGCCATGTCCAACACAGGATTAATGGACATGCTCCACCACAGGAAATCAAAACCATTGGAGCTGTGAGAGTCACAGATGTCAGCCTCAACACATAATGAAATAAGATGTGCTGGAGGGACACATACATAACCCAGAGGCTCCCCACACCCAGAAACAGGATCCCAATCCATGGTAGGCAGAGCCCCTCACTGACACCCCTCAACAGGAATATTGCCAAGTGGATGGATGACCGTACATGTATACTGGGGGTCCTCACTGTGTCACGACCAGACAGAGGCACAGTGAAGAACTTCATAAATTGCCATAATTGAACATAGCAAGGGGTGGCAAAAGACACACACACTCTGGCTAGGCTTACTAATGGCCTAGTGTGTATAGCCTAGTATGAACCCATGAACCTATGAAGATACAAAACGTACAGGACACTAAGGATAATCACAAGGGTTACCCAACTGATGGTAGGAACCATGTTAGGCATCCACAGATATGCTCCGAATCACACAGATATTACAAACAACATACCAAACACACACACATATTGCTAACATACAACCTGTCAGGTGTAGTGCAAACACCCCCCCCCGAGTGCAAAATACCTATCCCAGCAGACTGATGGTCCCCTGACATTGCAGATGCTGAGGTAACAGCCATCATCTGCAAAGCAGAACACACAGCAGCAAAGGTATGTGATGGTGTCCTGTGCTGAGGCCAGCATGGACTCCAAGAATAATGGAATGCCAAATCACACTACTGCCCAATGTCAGCCTTACCACAGGATATGTACCCAAAGAGCAGTGTACAACAACAGTGGTCCATCATAACAAAGGTGTTGCCTGAATGGATACTCCAAACTACCACCCCAGGATCCTGACAAGCTTGTTCTGCACAGCTATGGAAAGGATCAGTATGTACCACAGACAGAAGGCTATTGTGGACCTACTGATACTGGACCCTACACAGTGTGGCTGTCATAACTGCAGAACCTGCCCCTAAACATGTCTGACCCATTTGAAGCAGTCATTAAGGTCATTGATGAGGGCAATGTGGTCCACACAGCGTAGCTTGACAGTGCACATGCTTCTAGACAATACCGTACGAGTTCAGTATGGATATGTTCAGCAGCTTAAATATATACCCCTATGTCAGTAGAGGGGTTGCAAACCAGACCAAGGACAGAACTGACATGGTCAGACATGCCGCATCCATGTCAGACTACAAAGCGGATATGAGTGGCATCCCACAAGGCCTGGTCTTGGCCCCCCCCACCCCCGTTCTAAATATATGTCCCATAGGTATAGGCCAACATGGAAGGACTGTGACTGAACATGTATGCAGAGGAGTACAAACAGCCCACCATATCTGACGCCCAGCTGACACAAGCAACCCACAAAAGGGCCACCTACAAACAGACAACTGTAGCCATAGCCATGTCAGCAAGCTAATTGCAGAACTGTGTATAGACAACCACCGTGGATATACAGTAAGTGCCCACAAATTACCACACAGGTGTTAACCCATGAGGTGCCTAACATGTAATGTGAGACCTGGGTACAAAAGGTGATAAATATCCTGCACTGGACAAACATGTGGCTGTAGTGTTTGCAGAAACATGTACCATATACCCACCCAAACATGAAGGTTGGCAGATGTAGATAAGGGGAACTCACTGTGGCTCTGCAGCCATCCTCCATCAGCATCACAACTGACTACAATAGCCCCTGTGGGATATACCACAGCAGACACCTCCATCAACTGTAAAGTCCACAACAGTACCCCACCAGGGGTAGCAAAAGCATGAACAGATGCCATGTGTTGCCTGAGTAAACAAACTGCAGCCCCACACACCGCCATCCTTCCCAGCTACAGGAAAGCTGTGCCTGATGTATGAAGCCATGTCCAACCTGGAATGAATGAACATGTTGCACCTTGTACAATCTGAATGGCAGTGAGCTATGCACATGAGAGACCTGAACCCCAGCACTGACATACATAGGACAAGCTGTACAGAATGATCCATAACACAGAAGGCACCCCACTCTTCAGTAAACTCCTGGTACAGGTCAGCCAGAGAGCCACATATCGACACCCCTCAAGAGGAATCCTGATGAGTGTATGGGAGATGGTAGGCTAACCCTGGGTATCACTGTTATGTCAGAGGTAGACGGAGGCACAGTATACTAACCATGACATATGTCATGGCAAACTCCAGTTACAATGTGTGTCGAAGGACAAACACACCCTGTGACTAGCATCAGAAATGGCCTAGGGAACATTGCTAGTGTTTGCCAATGTCCACCCATGTTGTGAAATACACTAGCAATGTTGGACGAGCCTGGTGTAGGTAGTCCATATCTGAACATATTGCAACATGGTCATATGTGCACAACTGGCCCATACACAGTCTGTTGTGCTCACTATGAAGATGTCAAGCAGTCATAGGACTAAAGCCCAGGATACTGTCCACCACAGTGAAAGTACTGAACCAGTACACTATACGGTACTACAGTGTTAGGTCATTATGAAAGTATGTTGAGAACTGTCTGCAAAGTATCCCATGCAATCCCTGCAGGCACAGTATAATCCCTGTTGTGGCAGACACGAAGCAGTTGGCCAGTTAGTACACAACATGACACCCAACACACAACCATAAACGTGAGATATTGTTGAAGTTCACACACACCCAAATATGTGGTGGACTTCAGAGTGCAACATATGGAAAGCTCACACTGGGCATGCTCACACACTTTGATAAATGAGGCATATGTCAGACAACATGCCATGGAAAGGCTGAACTGGGCATGCTCAAACACTTAGACCATATCTCCGTTTAGCAGTTGGCCACACATATCTGGTATTTGTACGTGTCAGTCCAGGAACCAACCACAACACAGCAATCAGCCCAGTGCACACAGGAAATGACTACAGAGACATAAGTGATATAGTGGATCGCCGTCATATGCAAACATCTTCCACAGATACACAAGTTGGTCATAGGAACAGGGAATGCTATGGCAATAAAGACCTGCAAACAGTAGAACAGCACAACAAATATTGTGCATCCGACAATTGAACATATGGGTTTAGACATCAATACTAGGCTTGTTGCCCTAGGGAATGACAGCTCAGCCAGAGTGTGCTTGGCATCTGCATCCCCAGGATAGTAGGCTACTGTGCCACTGTAAAGTAGGTCACAGAAGGCAACATGTGAGGCTAGTGAGCTGTGCCTCTGTCAAGCAGGGGCACCGTGGAGATCCCAGGGATTGAATGTGCTAAGCCACAGCCATGTTGTCGGTGTGTGCTGTGAGAGGGTTGCTGAGGATCTCTGACAGTAGGTGTCTGTCAATAACAGACTGAGGGGAGCCCTATCTGCATTCTCTGGACGATTCCACTGTCAACACTGTGTTGTAATGAGTATGTGTGAATGAAGTGCCGTCCGGAACTGTTCACAGATGTCCTCCCTCTGTGGGCTACAGCTCTGCAATGTATTAGGTCACTGTGTCTGTTGCAGCATATATGGCTGGTGTACAGCTGACAGGTGTCTTGTTGTGGAGCAGTCATGGGTATATGTGGGATAGCATGACCAATGCAAACCGTACACATGCTCATAGAATGCAATTGTCAAGGATTATGCTGAGTGGCCAGTATAGTCCTCCAGCATGGGTCCTCTGAAGTCGTCCACCCCAGTCTACACAAGTGTAGAGTCTGCTTGTGCTAAATACAGTTTGTGTGCAGTGACAACCTTGCCTGGGGTGGAGATGGGATATGGATGTCCAGGGAAAGGTGGGTATGGTCAGATATCAACAATGGTGGTCTACCTCTGGTGTGGAACAGTGAGTACCCACGTTGCAGATGGACAGGTGCAATATGTATTCCCCATGTGGCTGTGGTGTGTGGTTCTGCCATAGCACATGGACCCACAAATTGTAGTGGCTGTAGGGTAAAGTGGTAGAGGCCTGAGTAGTTCTCACACACAATATGCCTGTACCTGATGTTAACAACTGGAATGGTGTATGTGAACACCTGCATATCCTGGCACTTTTCCCAGGGAAGCTAAGTGTGTGTCCTGGATGTGGGTGTGGTGTTCTGGACTGGTTGTGTTGTGTGTTACAGGTCCTGTGGTCCCAAAGCATGGTATAGAACATAACCTGCCAGTGCGATGTGCATATCTGACCCTGACGTAGGTGGCTGCAAATGCATATATATGCTATCCCCCACCTGACAGGTAGTACTACATGTACATACCTCTGTAGAAATAAAGATGTCAGCACCCTATAAATACTACAGGTGCAGAACAGATGCCCAGTAATTCGGATAGTGCGCTCTGCTAATGCGTCTCCCTCAAGTGTCGTAACATAGTTAGGTAGGGGTTCGAATCCTGCAAATGCTCAGTGTGTGTGTGGGTGAGTGGGGTTTGTGTGTTTGAAAGGCTGTGAGAGGGAAATGTCCCTTTTGGCAACTGGGAAAACACACTACAGGATGCACATTCCCCTTTCTAAACACTGATGATGTCAGCACCCTATAAGTACAGCAGGAGAAGGGAAACCACCCAGTAATTAATGCGAATAGCCTGCTCTGCTAATGCATCCATCTTCAGTGTCATAACATAGTTAGATAGGGGTTTGAATCCTGTATATGCTCAGTGTGTGTGGAGGGGGTTAGTGTGTGTTCAAGACTGTTTGAAAGAAGTATCCCTTTTGCCAACTAGGAGAATACACTACAGGATGCACATTCACCTTTCTAAACACTGATGATGTCAGCACCCTATAAGTACAGCAGGAGAAGGGAAACCACCCAGTAATGCGAATAGCGCGCTCCGCTAATGCATCCGTCTTCAGTGTCATAACATAGTTAGATAGGGGTTTGAATCCTGTATATGCTCAGTGTGTGTGGAGGGGGTTGGTGTGTGTTCAAGACTGTTTGAAAGAAGTATCCCTTTTGCCAACTAGGAGAATACACTACAGGATGCACATTCCCCTTTCTAAACACTGATGATGTCAGCACCCTATAAGTACAGCAGGAGAAGAGAAGCCTCCCATTAATGCAAATAGCGTGCTCTGCTAATGCGTCCGTCTCAAGTGTCATAACATAGTTAGGTAGTGGTTTGAATCCTGCAAATGGCAAGTGTGTGTGTTTAGATGAGGGGGGTTAGTGTGTGTGCAATTTTGTGTGAGGGAAATGTCCCTTTTGGCGACTGGGAGAACACACTACAGGATGCACATTCCCCTTTCTAAACACAGATGATGTCAGCACCCTATAAGTACAGCAGGAGAAGAGAAGCCTCCCAGTAAGGCGAATAGCGCGCTCTGCTAATGCGTCCGTCTCGAGTGTCATAACATAGTTAGGTAGTGGTTTGAATCCTGCAAGTGTGTGTGTTTGGATGAGAGGGGTTAGTTTGTGTGCAATTTTGTGTGAGGGAAATGTCCCTTTTGGCAACTGGGAGAACACACTACAGGATGCACATTCCCCTTTCTAAACACAGATGATGTCAGCACCCTATAAGTACAGCAGGAGAAGAGAAGCCTCTCAGTAATGCAAATAGCGCACTCTGCTAATGCGTCTCTCCCGAGTGTCGTTAGGTAGGAGTTTGAAACCTCTAAATGGCATGTGTGTGTGTTTGGATGTGGGGAGTTTGTGTGTGTGCATTTCCGTATGAAAAACATGTTAGTTTTGCCAATCAGGAGATCACACTACCTGATGCACATTACCCTTTCAAAATACTGATGTTGTCAGCACCCTATAAGTACAGCCAGAGAAGAGGAACTATCTAGTAATCCGAATAGTGCACTTTGCTAATGCGTCTCTCTCACGTGTCGTGACTTAGTTAGGTAGGGGAATGAATTCTGCAAATGGCAAGTGTGTGTGTGTGGGGGTAGTAGGGTGTGTGTAAATGCAAGTGTGAGAGAACAGATCCTTTTGGCAAATACTACAATACACCAGATGCTGCATATTTCCCCAGTAAACACAGTGGGTGTCACCACACTATCAGCACAGTCAAACAGGGCTAGTTGGCTAGTAATGCCAATAGTGCGCTCTGCTACTGTGTCTATTACCATTGTCAGAGTACAGATAGGTATGTTTTGATAACCCACAACTGCCACGTGTGGTTGTGTCACACAGTATGACCTTGTGTGGGTCTTTGTACATAACAATGCATGCCATTGCCTAAACCAGCAATGGCATTGCACACATGATGTATGTGTGTGACACATACACATAAATACCTGTGGCCTGCAGTAGTTACCATGTCTGACACATGCCTCGAGTGGATAAATGGTATTTGCAATGTATACCAATATGACTGTGTCTTACTGTGCAGGGTCCACACGTGGTATGTCTCTATACAGTGTGGGTGTATATGGTAAAATACCTACAGCAGGGGATACACATCTGGTCTGGGCCATATAGTGTACATATAGTCGATGTACAGGTGCTGCATGTTCCCACCTATTGTGGTAGTGGTAACATGTCATTCCACTGCAATTCAGTGACCACATGCTGTGAACCCTTCAACTAGTGTGTTGTAGCTTCAGTAATGCTCACACACAATGTTTGGCTGGATGCAGTCCAGCCATATAAACACAGTTCTTGAGACTGTCATATTGCCAGTGTTGTTATGGAGGATAGGTGGTCTTCCTGTGTGGGAGGGTTGTGTGTGCCAGGCTATGAACCAGATGGCAGTCCGACACACTGTTAGCTGCACATGATTAGGCCCTGATGCTTTGTGCTGTGCCAACAACCTGGAGGTGTGTGTATCTGTGGTACCTTGGGATACCACCCCCCTGTCCATGTGTGTTACATGTGTAGGGGACGACAGGCATGGTATGGGGCATAACCTGTCAGTGATGGGTAACACCTGTGAGCCATGAATCAGGAATCTGGTACTGCACAGACATTGCAGTTCACCGTGCTGAGGACAGTGTCTGGTGCATGCATCTTCCGGTGTACACTGCTGTTGTTGTGTAGCAGCACTGTTAGTGTCCTAACCTGTGTGATACCCATGAAGGTGGCTATGTAAACCATGTCCTGCAGCATAAGGCAGTATGTGTGTACCAAGGAGCTTTGCCATTATGCATCGGGCCATGGGTGTCACGTGCAAGATGACCCTTGCACATCATTGTGGCTTCCCTAGCATGTAAGCACACGTTGACAGCCAGTGGATACCCTATGAATGACAGTGGAGACTGAGCATAATGTAGATATACAACACCCTTCCCACATATAGTGGTAGCATACCTGGTGAGGGTATGTTGGCAACCAAGATCAGGCTCATACTGGCCTGTGCCACATGCTGAGAGATCCATTCTATGTTCCCTTTCATGTAGTCCAGGGAGGTATGTCTCAGGTCAGCCATACTGGCATGGCCAATGAGTGAGTCATATGTGTCCATGCCTCTGACTGACCTGTATGCATGTGTTCTGTGGTGGACCATAGTGCCCCTGAGGCATATCACTGTGACCTTCACCAGATACAGCCTGTTGAGCGGGACCCCAGTGCAGCACCCAAGACAGGTACCTGACACGTCTGTAGCAGGTGTGTTGTGTAGCCCTACAGGCTGTGAGTGTGTGGCACAGGGGATGTGTGCGCCATGTGTGGCATGTGCTCTGTTCCGACAGAACATATGCCTGTGTGCCAGCTGCGGAGGTGTGTGATGCTCAGGCAGGATGCTATTCTGAGTCCCCACGTATGCCCCAGTGTGTTCAGCATGCTGTCAGTGCGTGTCAATGTCTGACTTGTCTTGTAGTCACTGTAATATATTTTATTTATTTATTTATTTATCCTACATTTGTTGACCGGGATAGTCCGACTGGATGCATGTCCATTTCCAGGGGAGGCCCGGGGAGAAAAGCTACAAGGGTAAGCAGATACAGCATTACATAATACCAGCATTACATATTACAAAGATTATTTACAGAGATTACATAAGTAAGCAAGTTAAACATGTTCCACAGGTTAATGTTAGTCCTGCGCACAAGTCAGGATTAAATTAAATTACACAGTAAACTGGTTCACAGAGTTTACACATTCAAGTTAGCCAGGCTTGATACATTGACATAGCCAGTTAAGTGACAAATGTTGTTTGAGTCTAGTGTTAAATTGACCTAAAGTGGAAAGTAAGGTAATATCTGCTGGAAGTGAGTTCCAGGATCTACTTACAGAGTTTGCAAAGAGAGAATCACCGGCTGTGTTATTAAATTTGCTAGTCTGAATTAGTAGTTTGTTAGAGGATCGAAGCGGTCTAGGATTGTTATCGGGGGTGATAATATTTGAAGTGCAGGAGTATTGTCCGGATTATAGAGGATTTTATAGGCCATAATCAGTTGGTTAGACTGTATTAGGCTGGGTATTGCAAGCCAACCAAGCTGATTTAGATTGATGCAATGATGTGTCCTAAAAGGCAGCCCAGTGGCAAACCTAGCAATGTGGTTGTAGCAAATTGAGTGTTTGTTAAGGACAGTCTTGTTCATATTCGAGAGTAGAGGGGATGCATACAGAAGGGTTAAAAGAAGGTGTGAACAAGCTATGGCACCTTTAGCTGGAGGGGCTAGGAAGGCTTTTATTCTGTAAAGTGACCCTAGTTTTTTATTGATGGCTTTGATATTTGGTTAACATGTAGGTCACATTTTAGATTATTGTCTATGATGACACCTAATAGTTTAGTAGATGGGTCAGGGGAGATTATTGTGCCATCAGTTGATGTTATGGTAAAGGTGAAAGCGGTAGACCTATGTGTTGGTGAAATAACAGCAGTTTCGTTTATTTGGGATTTAGGATCAGACGATGTTCAGAAAGCCAGTTTTCTATTGTATTAAAGGTGGTCTGGGTAGCTGACCATAACTCTACTGGAGATGTGGCTGAGCAGATCAGAGTAGAGTCTTCAGCATATTGGATACAGCTGACTTTTGGGATGACAGTATAAAGGTCGTTAATGAAGATGGAGAACAGCAAGGGCGCTAGTATAGAGCCTTGTGGTACTCTGAGGGTGTTAGGTAGAAGGTTAGAGAGTTTGTTCTGCTAGAGGCCAGCCTGCTGTTGACCATGCAGGTAGGATTGAAACCATTGGAAGGCTCCAGTATCTAGACAGAATGTTTGCAGGGTGTGGATTACAAGTTGGTGATCAACCATATCGTATGCCTTGGAAAGATCCAAGAAGAGGGCTGAGGATATATAATTAGTGTTGCAAGTATGGTTTATGGTGTTAGTAAAGGCTAGGAGGCCTGAAGTAGTACTGTGATGAGGACGGAAGCCATGCTGAGTGTCTGCCATAAGGCGATTTTGGATTAGGTGGTGCATGAATTGTCTATGAATAAAGTTTCCATAATCTTTGCAAGTGGAGAGTATAGCTATTGGCCTATAATTGGAGAATTCAGTAGAGCTGCCTCCTTTGTGAAGTGGGATTACATATGATATTTTCCAGATGGTGGGAAATTTAGATTCTACCATGGTTTGTTTGATTACTTTTGAGACGGGGTAAGCAATAGCATCATCTGATTTTGATAGGTACTCGGCAGGGAGTTGATCAGCAGAAAGTGTAGTGGGTTTCACTGTTTCAATCAAGGTACGGAGAAGTGAAGTGGTGACTGGTTGGCAGCTGAATGCAAGTAGGTTAGTAGGGGTGCTACTTTCAGGACCAGGGGAGCTAGGAGGTAGATGGCTAGCTAGGGCCTGAAATGTCTCAGTAAAGAATTGGTCAAAACTATCAGAAACATCTTCAGGGGTTTTATCAATAGTAGCAGCAGGGATTGGGGTTGACGTTTGTCCAGAATGTAGTATATATGACATGCCACCTGACAGGGTATGGCATTACTGGGTTCAGAGAGCCCAGTCCCCAGATTGGCTGTGTGGTGGCATCCCACACATGTGTTGTACGTTCCTGGCCAAGGGTGATGGCTGACTGCATACATGTGGCAGCTGTGACATTGCCACATGACTCACATAAACCACAACTGGACCATAGAGGTGATTCACAGGTTACCTTTGCACATGCTACCCTAGTGGTGTGATTGCCATGGTGAGTACCAACACATAGGGCCAATGGGGAACAACATACTGAAGGTGTGTATGTGTGGGTGTAACGCTACTGTTTCATAGCACTGGCATATATGACTGCACATGTGGGTAAATGCCAGGTAAGACATGTGCAATGTGTCACAGGCAACGTACATGCGTACAGGACAGACAGTGATGTTCTGTCATGTGTAAAGTTGACATACGTGTAAATGCGCTATGCAGATGACACTAGGAGACAACAGAAGCACTGTAACTCTGCATTGCAGGTGTAAGCAGTGTTCCAGGGAACCCCTAGCGAACATGCATGCAAACAAAGCTACAGTAAACAGGGCTGGAAGTAGTGCATTGTACAACAAAGAAGGGGTAACAATAACAGTAAGTAACAATGCAAATATGTATGCACTATCAACATGTACCCAGGAATACACAGCGCAGATGCCCATGGTAGAACTGATATTATGTCATAGTTATTTGTGATTTGGATTACATTGGTACTGCACACATATCTACATGCACGAACATCCACATTGCATAGTCGTTGTGGGCAACTTGACACCATTACTGTACATGTCCACCATTGCATATCACTACTTGCGTTAGCTTTCCCCCTGTGCTACCCATGTATGCGGCTATCTGTTGACAACCTTACCACCGGCATGCAATTATGTGCAGCTGTTACACTTTGGTATGTACTATGGGTGCAGATAACAATTCAGGACATTCATACAGTTACTGCAGCAGGCATGCTGGGATATACACACAGTCATAGCAGCACACTGTACTGTTACCAACATGATACTACTAATACACTTATATGTAGTCACCCTGTGCATCAGCAACGTGTTTACCTGTTCCTGCAATGATGTTGGAGATTGCAGGAGGTGGCACAGTGTCATCATATGCACAGGTTGTGGATTAGGTATGCCTGAGTCAGCCACTGATACCACCAATTGACATGTGTGTGTATGTGTGTTGGTGAGGGGCAGCAGTACAGGGTGGGGCAGTGTTGGTGCAGTGTGTGCGTGTATGTGGTCACCCTAGGTGTTAACATTTCACATGTGTGTATGCACGCACACAGTTCCACCTCATGGCTGCCATATACAGGGGTTTGTGGACAGCCACAGACTGCACCTGGCAGGTCATACAGATCAGTGTCTGTGGGCACGGAGATGGTACCTGTGCCTGACAGGGGTGCTACGGACCGTATCCAGTACTAAGCCAGACTGGGTACTGTCATCAGAAGCGGGAGTGTGTTGACTGGACACAGGTCCCTGTTGGGACTGTCCAGAGCCACGTGCGCGTGGTCTCC
This sequence comes from Protopterus annectens, assembly GCF_019279795.1. NCBI lineage: Eukaryota > Metazoa > Chordata > Ceratodontiformes > Protopteridae > Protopterus > Protopterus annectens. The sequence goes on from NC_056737.1 coordinate 1,540,039,626, forward strand.
TGGGGCGTTCCGATGACAGCACAGACTCAGCATTGCTGGGGCTGCTGCTGGCACTATGGGGGCGTGCGCGGGCCTGTTGTCATCTGCGCCGACTGCCAGCTGCTGCTGTTGCTGGCATATGGCCACGTCGATGTCGCAAACGCCCACCATTGCCCTGGCTCATGGACATCTGGCTGTGGAACTGCTGTAATATGTCCCCACAACGTCTGTCTATGACATCGGTGAAATTACGGATAGCATCCGCAATGTCACGCATACTGTCTGTCATGGCTGTGCGACATGCTCTCAGCTCCCTCAGACCCTGTCTGGTGTACCTTTCCATACGCGACTGTGTCTGCATGACAGTCCGAAACATAGCTGAGGTTGACAGACCTCTTTGGGCACGTCGGCCAGAGGCAATGCCCATACGGATGCTCCCACGAGAACCCATGGGCAACTGTCTGTGTGGTACCATCGGAGGACCCTGCCCATGGCTGCTGTGTGGGGCGCATGTGCCACAGGTACCACATTACCCTGGTCTATGCCCACTGTATCCTGTCCATCACCTAGGGACAATGGTGACAAAGGATGTACTAGCAGGATGACTGTGCGCAATGATGGGGTTGACAGCTGTGTACTGTCAATTGGCTGACCAATGGCAGACCCTGACACACCTTCCTGTACCATTACACAAATATCATCATTACCAGTACCCGTGGCACAAGATTCAGGTTCCCTGCTGCAGGTCACCAGAGCAGCACCAGAACCTGTGGGAGGAAGACAGGAAACACAGTTTACAGTCTCCAGACATTGTTACCAGTGATGCACTTCTACACACATGCACACATGCACACATGGACACATGCACACATGCACACATGGACACAGGCACACAGGCACACATGCACACATGGACACAGGCACACATGCAGACATGCACACGTGGACACATGCACACAGGCACACATGCACACATGCACACATGCAGACATGCACACGTGGACACATGCACACGTGGACACATGCACACATGCACACATGCACACATGGACACATGCACACATGGACACATGCACACATGCACACATGCACACATGCACACATGCACATGTGGTCACGTGTACACATGCACACATGCACACATGGACACAGGCACACATGCACACATGCACACGTGGACACAGGCACACATGCACACATGCACATGTGGACACAGGCACACCTGCACACATGCACACATGCACACATGGGCACAGGCACACCTGCACACATGCACACATGCACACCCCGCAGTATACACACAGAGCACTACTGAGTTACACTACTGTTACTAGCATTATCAGGACTATTATAGGTTATGTTAAACACACTCACCAGCATGGATGGCCTGCCTTGCTGTAACCCCGGAGGGACCTGCAGAAATGATGAGATTAATGTCAGTGGGCACAACTGTGCCATTGATATTGCATATGATACAGTGTACAGAACAGTCAAGTGTACATATGGCATATTACCTGCACGCTCCATGTCGTGCTGCTGTGTGGAACCAGCCTCCATCATAATGCAGGTGTACTGCTGTTGCTGTTCCGGGGCTGGAGCCACAACACTTAGGAGTAGCCCCTCCAGTCTGGTGAGGGGGGGATGTGTGGCCACCCCACCTCCTGTGGCAACCTGTTGCCTGTGGATATCTGATGCAAGCCGACGGGCACTTCGGATTAAATCACTGCAGTGATGTCGTACCTGCTCATATGTCCTGTTATGCGTGCCAATGTCATTTACCCTACAGACAAGGTCTTGCCACAGTGCAGCCCTCTCCTGCTGATTCTGACTGGTGCGGGAAAACAGAATGTCATACTCCCGCACCAGGCTCTGGTGGATCTCCTCATCTTCCGCTACAGAGTAGGTGGGATTACGCTGATGCGCCATCTCCCTGGAAGAGAACACAAACAGGATATCAGCAGACTATGTCAGCAATATATGGCACACATACTATACATGATACTCATGTGTAGTGATATACTACTACTCCCATATGTTGCATGTGTGTGTGTCATGGTGGATACACAGGTACATGGCCAGATATCAGTGCTCAGCCAACACCTGTGCAACAATACCTGCCACATTCCACACAACATAGTAGCATGCCCCATCGGTCAGCACACACTGACAGGTCCAATGCATAACCTCACTCTGGGGGTTCATCCCACGGTACTGTATGTGGGATGCCATCCACTACTGTGATGTGGACAGAAGTTACTCGGCCTGGATATACATATCCCACCACCACCACCAGCACAGTAGACTACTTTGATATGTATGTGATTAGACAGTTATTCACTTGCTGGGACTGAGATGGTATCCATGCAGCACACTGGGCCAGTGGAAGCCAAAACCCACACTGCTGACCCCTTTGCAAATGCTTACCACGGACATGCCACAGATTGCATGGAACTTGCACACACATTTCTAACCCAGACCCTATGCACAAAGGTTAGGCATCCTGTCCGGTGGACCCCAGACAGAGGCAGATTGTATAACAATAGCAGGAGGCTACTGCAGGACAGAGCACATTCACATTAAGGGAAGGCATCTGTGGTCAGCACTGGTACTACGCTACAGTCCGTCATAACAACGGCCACGGCCAACTCTGGGAGGGAAATGGCCACAAACACTATGGATGACCACAAGGCCTTCTTCAGTTATGTTACACATATGGACCACATGCCTCAGATATGCTCTGTGTTAATACACACCTACTTAACATTCACCAAACACACGGATATTGGCAACAGTCTTGCAGACATGTTCTGTGCACATATCCCCCCTCCTTCTCCCCCACCATTTGAAATATTTATCACAGCTGTATGTAACCTCCCTATCATCTCACATGTCCAGGTGAGGGCCGCCCTCAGCAGAGCAGAACACACAGCATCACTGTGACTTCATGGTATCCCTGGATGTGTGCTACCTGCACTCCGAGAGGACATACAACCGCATATAACACTGATAATTTATCTTGGCCATACTACAGGATATGTACCTGGACAGTGGCATACAGCGACAGTGGTCCCACACCACTAAGGAGGCACCTTGACTGACCCTGGGAACTACCACATCATATGCATAACCGGCCTGGTCTGCTAAGCTATGGAATTATGCAGTATGTGATGCATATGCAGTGATATCGGGTACCTGCAGACACTTGTTCCCAGCCAGTGTGCCTTTGTGATGGGCTGATCCTGCCTTTTGAACCTGGCTGACCTTTCAAAGCAGTCACTACAGCCATTGCTGGGGCAACGCACAGACAACTGCTGCCAGGATCATGGCCTAAGACTGATTGACATGTAATGTATGGTCATCCCCTTTTGGTGGAACTACGTACACACAACATATCACATGGACATACCTATAGATACAGACCTATGACACATTTGGAGGGTTCACAGTATGCACACTATTAACCTGCTACTTTGCATTACCTGTGTTTGTCGCAGCTGGTTGCGTTACCACTGCTTCTGCTTGCTGCTGCTACTGTCACTGCTGACAGCTTCGGGTGACAGAGTCACAGTGTATAATTTTTTTTTTTTTTTGTTCTCTCTCTCTCTCTCTCTCTCTCTCTCTCTCACTTTTCTCTCTACCTCTGTCTGCTTCCACACAGTGCAATGAATGTATTGCATGTGTGGAGTGTTAGTACTGGATGCTTTTGTAGGTATCTGCATAGGTCCATGTGATGGCTTCTGCACCAATTGTAAGCCAGCATTTGCTAATTGCATACAGCCAGTTGTGTTCTGATTGCAGTTCTCACTGTGATTTCAGGTCAGTGCTATAAAAGGGTATGTGGGATAGGCATTGCCCTTTCAGATTGTAAGGGCGGGGACCATGCTGGTATGCTGTGGACAGTGTTCTGTGAGTGCATAGGTTAGTATCTCTCTCATGATTCAGGCTGTGTTGTAGATTCACATTTCTCCATTCCTCTCTCATGTTCCCTGTAGTAAGTGTGTATGCACAATGACTTCTACAACTATATATAGATATATATTTATATATATATATATGTACATATACATACATTTATATATGTACTTTAACTGACATTATTACCTACAAGCTACCAACTAGCATGGCTGTTTGTGTTCACACAGTACTATTGTGGGAATCCAGTAGTTTTGACAGTAAATCTACATGACATGCTTTGGGTACTACACATCCTATATTCCCTTTACATTCATCCCTACTATTACATGTTATATTTATTTTAGCACAATGTTCTTGTATAAGAGTCATGGCTTAGTGGTAGGTCATACAGTCTAGTGTTTCCAAGGTCCTGGGTTCGGGACTGACAGTGGGATTTTATTTTGCTTTTGAACTGAGTACAGGACCTGTCAATCAAAGTGACTAAGGCACTTTTAAGCAGTTGTAACCGGGTTAAGCTGGTTTGCGGAGCTCACTTGCGCACTGGCGGTTAGCTCTGCACCTGCGCACACCGCTTACAACCGCTTAACAGTGCTTACTCTGGTGCACACCAGCGATTTTCTTTGAAAGAAAAGAAAATGGGGAGACAGGAAAGTGGTGAAAAAGGGGTCACAAAGAGGGTAAGACAGTAGGGAAACAAGCTTGGGATTTGCAGGAAGGATGTAGGTAAGGCCCATAGCTGCCCATTTCTTCATCAGCAACAGCTGTGCATATGTATGTAATTTGGTGTGACATTTGAAACCTTCCACCGCTGAGAGAGGTGTCAGGACAACAATAATACTTGTTGTACAGCCAATTGTAATTGATAGATTCCATGTCCAGCAGACATGTGTGCGGAATGGGCAGCTATGTATGGGCGTGGGTACAGAGTGCCCTTTTTTTTTTTTTTTCAGGTGAGAGTGGTATGTCAGGTGAAGGAAGTCGGTACAGCTGGGGAGGTAGGTTGGGTAGGTAAACAGACAAGACAAACAAGACGCATACAGGGGCGGTGTATGACACGTGTGGGGGGTTACACAATTGACGGGGACGGAGGTTTGGATATCCAGAGCCCATGAGCCCACAGATGGCAACAGTGGAACTGATATCCCCACCCATAGGCAGTTGCCACTGTTCCTTCACTGCCCAGGACGGGGCTGTTCTGGGGGCTGTGTAGGCCGGGCAACAGGCATGCCCGTTAGTTGTGCCACCCGTGCCTCAAGCTGGCGTAGGGGCTCGAGAACAGAGTCCTGAATCTCCCTACGCACCACAGTCCGGACGCTATGGAGGGAGAGTGGTGGTTCTCCTCCGGCCACACTTGCAGAGGGGGGGCGAGCCCCATCCCCTGCAGCGCTTCCACCCGCAGGTGGCACAGGGCCACCGGAGGAGGGTCTGGACTCGGCACTAGTGCCAGGTGCACTCGCCAGCTGAGGTGGGAGAGGTGGGTCTGCTGGAACCCGCCTTCCCTGTCTCCTATGTTTTGCATTATGTCATGACAGTTTGGGTTAGTGACATATAATACCATTCACAATTAGTTGTAACAGCATGCATTAGTATTCCCATTAACCAAACACCCAGATATTCACACCATTGAACGGCGTGCATAACACATGCATAATTTGAACAGCAATACACAGTTCAACAACATGCAGGGTTAATTGATGGCAACAGGCCATCAGGTTTGGATGTATGAACAGGGCAGATGCATCAACGGACATGCAAATATATATGACCCAATAGGGGTGTTAATTGTGATTGCACATACCATTTTCATGTGGAATGGGTTATATGTGGTTATAGGGTGGGGTGAAGAAAATAATATTAACACCTTCAAATACCAATACATATGCTGTACATTTCTAATAGCTACAGATATATACACACTACTGTTCTAACTACAGTTTCCTATATGATAACTATTTCAACTTGGTGATAGGACTGTTACTGCAACATCAATATACATTTTATTCTTCTTCATACACATTCATATCTAGCTTTGTTCAGCTACATCATCCTGTTACATTTGCTTTATATAGCTGTAGACAAGTGTGGATGTTTGGTATATCAGACAATCATCCTATCTGCATATTGCAGACTGAGAGCAACATATCCAGATTTTGGGATACACATTCCAGATGCAGCAACACTTTGAACAGATTTCGCTGTTTGGTTTTGATTCTCACATGCATTTCATTCTGTCTTGACTGCAGTATACTTTATTCAGGGTTATTACTACTGTATTGCTGGATTCATGACACTTTCTCACACTCTCTCACTTGCTTTCATTTTACTATTCAGGATGGTACTTACTTCTAGGCTTTATTGACATGTTTTACCTGTAGTTATTACAATCCTTTCCAGCAGTCTCACTTCTGTCATGTTTCAGTATTTCAACAGGGATATATTTCACACATGTGATTTCATCATCTTCTGCAGCTATACTTTTCAGCCTGCTGCAGGTTGTGTAGTATTTTCTTACAGGTGGGGCATTTTTATTTCAGAATTTATGTCAGACATTTTCATTTTTCGGTTTAACTTACAGGCTGAAACACACTTTTGTAATCAAGCAATACTTGCAGACACTTTCACACTGTTACTTTCACATTTTATTCCTTAGTGACTACACTGCACTCTTTTGCTGACTGTCATACTTTTATATTTCTTTACAGTTACTGGTAGTGGATTACTGACCTGCCTGGTGGCGCCGCACCAGCCTATCGCCATAGGCTCTGCGGTTCGTAGAACGGACACCTGCAGCTGTAATATAAATGAAGTAATATTGGAATACACATCTCCATAATATCAGCTAGTTTAATTTCTTACATACATAATTAAATGTAACTTACTCAGTAGTGGGGCGTTGGGCGTTTGCCAGGCCTCCTGGATCCAAAGGTTCAGTTGGTCCTGCTTGCGTCTCTTCAGGTCCGCATGGTGGTGACGGACCTGCTCACCAGTCCTTGGAATCCCTGTGGCACTGGTGAGATCATGAGCCAACCGGTCCCACGCCTCAGCCCTGTATGCTCCCCAGAGGACCTGGCCCTGCATGAGTTGGGCCTCATGATTGTGGACTAGGAGCCAGACCATGTACCTGGACTCCTCAACGCCCCATCTCTGTGCTCGAAAGCAACTACCCTCTCCTACTCCTGTCATTCTGCCTGCAGTTCAGTTCTACAATCGTTTATGCTGTGTATTCCTGCCTATGGGGCTTATATAGTCCGTTTTTCCCGCACATATCTGTGATTGGCCATTTTGGAATTGTATCAACTTCAGTAAACCTGCATTGTCATGCTCCAGTTTGTATTCATTCCTATATATTAGCTATTATTGCATTTCTAGGTACTGCTGTCATGGCTTAGTGGTTTGGTACCTTGACTATGGTGTATAGTATCCTGGGTTCGAACCTAGCCACTGCTTTTTATTTTTCATGACTGTCTAGACATGCTGAGGGGTGTGTCTGTGTAAAGGCAGTTTTGATACGGCTTGCTCAACGTTGCCCGTCAGTTAGCTTGTTTGTGCGGTGCGCAGCTCCGCGCAAACGGGGTATGCTGGTTTAAGCCTCATTTGGCTATCAGCACGCATATTACGCTCAGCTCAGTTAGGGGCACATAGATTTAGCATGTTAAACCACTGCTCAGCTACGGGCATTCATTTTGCACCAGTTAAAGCACTGCTCACGTACGGGCAGATGCACTCACCCTGTTAAACTGTAGCTCAGCTATGGGCACATCTGGCATTTTTTATTCTTTTGTTACCTCACATTTCTTCAATATAAATGGGCTATTTCATTACATTTTACATAAAATGTGGTTTTATGTGTACATATTTGTCAGGGACTTGTTTCGTGCTTATTTTGCTAAAAATAAAAATTGGTGTTGTGGGGGCTCGAACCATGAATGCCTGCTCTTCAGCCAACATCTCTACCGCTACGCTATTGCTTCCTGGCTTACTTTGCATATTTAGTTCTTATATGCTTTCCCACTGACTGCTAACTGTAGCTGCACTACGGGCACTCCCGCGCAAACGAGCACACTCACGGTTAAACAATTTTACAATTTAAAAAAAATATATAACATGTTTATTTATATGTTTTCTGTTCATAGTCTGTGGGGGCATGTGTTGTGTTCTGTTTATTCACATTTCCGTGGACTCTGTCATGGGTGTTTACTTTGGGCACTTTTCCTCTTCTGGGGGCGTGTCCGCTTACAGGGCTCAGCCTACGGACACGCCCCCTACTGTCTTACACGGACCGTGTTAGCCTTAGGTGTGATTCAGCATGCTCTCATGAATATGCAAAGCATGCTGACATCACTCCGTTTAACTGCAGCCTCCGTGTATGAGTTATAACTCTTACACGGAGGCTTCGTGAATCCTGCCCTATCTCAAAGCAAAATCTTTCTCACTGCATCATTAACACCACACACAATTCTGTCCTTTATCAACTCATCTTGAAAATCACCAGATCTGCACATTTTTGCTTTATTTCTCAAGTCAGTAATGTATGCTGCTATAGTTTCACCAGGCTTTTGATTTCTTGTGTAAAATAGGTGCCTTTCCATTGTAATATTTGTTTGAGGGTTACACATTTTTTCTAAATTTACGTTTTAAGCACTCAGGGTCTTTCTGCATTTCAGCCAGTAACACAATATGGTGATTTTTCCTCCTCCCCTGCATACACGGCTGGTGCATACACAAATGAGCATTCCATCTCCAGGGCTTTTGAGCCAGCTAAATTTAGAAGTATGAATGTCTTTGTATATGCATCTTTATCAGAAAAAGCAGTTTGTATGAAAATATCATATTCTTGTTCAAACACTCTCCAGTTCTCAGCAATATTGTTAGCAAACACCAGAGGTTCAGGTCTGTGAAATCCCTCTGCTATTACAACAAAATACATTTAAACATAAGCATAGACCAGGTACTTGTAAGTATGCAGAAATGCACAACAATCTCTTTGAAAAGGTTTCAATTTGACACTGCAAACACTGCAAACATTCCAGAAACTTTTTGACACTTCAAATAGCTTTAGTTAATGCAAAAAAGTAGTCATTGCAAAAAAATGACATCATTTTAGCCCTTTCGTACAACTTAAACATTTTAGAATTTATTTTAAACACTTTTGTATTTATTTCAAATACTTTTATCAGTATGTTGCAATTTTGGACCTTTCATTTATCTCAGTAATTATTTCGAACATTTTGAATGATTTGCCTAATGTTTGGCAACTGAAAAATCATATAAACGAGTTAAGTACCTTTGAATAATTGCTGAACTGTTTGCGGGTTCACTCTGATATATTCCTCCACTTATAACCATGTGCCTCATTGCTTGTGTGTTGCTTCAACTTTGGATCCCAGTCTGGCATCATGCCATTTTAGACATGCCACTTCTGACACCATGTCACTCATCCCATGCATTCAAAAGAGATGATGAAGTGGTGTATGGGTTGAAGATATTTATTATACATAAACATCGTCAGTAACTGCAATTAGAACATATATTTAAGTTAACTGATTCACACATTACTTCAAACCCTCTCGCATGTGCATCTCCACTTATGTCTGCATTCAATCTGTCTGACTGTACAAAATGGCATTGGTCTCGCACATGCTCAGTACTTATATGCACATGCTATCTAGCTACAGTGGCTCAATAGGAACATTACACATAATGATCTGTAGTAAGAAAACAGAGGAATAACATCTGAGTGAAGGTTATTTTGTGTAGATTTTAGGATATATTATGTTACAGGTGGCAGTGAGCATTTTAAAGGCACGAGTTAGAGATGGAAAAGTGTCTATTTGGTGGAGTGATTGATTAGATAAATGCAGGGATTGGTTAATTTGGTTTGGATTGGAGCATAAGTAAGAATGAAGCACCTTTAAAACAAGAAAAAAAAACATCTGTAAAGTGTAACTTTAATGCAGGTAAATAAAATAGAACTAGCACAGAAAGTACAATTAACAAAGTGAGTATATAACCAACAATCTAAAACATGCATGAGAAACATTGTGTTTACACCACAAACGTACCTAGCTCCTTAGAGCTCCACTGCATACCATACCTGGACAGAAAGGGAAAAAGTAGCAGAGTGTAAGAGAAAATGGGAGGAGTTGGGGGGTAAGAAAGAACAGAGGATTCATGGAAAGGACATTACATTTCTGGGAGCTTTTGATAATTAAAACAGGATTTGCAGAATGCAGCCCCTCCCTCAAGTTGGTACAACACAAAAAACAATCACAAACAATGACCTAAGAGCCCTTAATGGCAACAAATCTAGGAGAAAATGGTCAAAGAAAATTTAAATACACAAGTGCAGGAATCGAGTTAAGGAAGAAAGTAATGGCCATCAGGACCTAGACAGCTGAGTAAGCTAAGGCCTTGAACTAATAGAAGACAGAAATATTTTTGTAGAAATATTGCATCACATATCTCAGTACAAAGTTGTAGCTGGTGGAGAGACTTAACTTACTTAAAGCTGCATTAGTGTAGCTATTAACAAAGTGCTTTTAAACAGTCTTTGACTAATGTATTCCATAATGCACATTATGACGTCCATTAAAATGTTGACAAATGCTGTACCAGGGTTGCCAAATTTCCGACGAGCCAGATAGGGAGAAAAAAAAAAAAAAGGTCTTTCACACTAAGTGAAGACCATAAAAAAAAAAAAAAAAAAAAAAAAAAAAAAAAAAAGACAAGTAGCTCCGTGTTTGGCAATTTTTGATTGGCTCATATGCCGGTATACCAGCCAATCAAAAAAAATCACAAAACGGAGCTACTGCTTTTTAATGTGGAACTGCAGCAGTTCTGCAATAAACACCAGTAGCTCCGTTTTGCGATTTTTTTGATTGGCTCGTATACCGGCATATGGGCCAATAAAAAAAAAAAAACAAAGCGGTGGCTTGCTGGGATTTTAACCAGCAGAGTGGGACTCGAGATTGGGCTGCTGATCCCAGGACAGTCCCGCTCAAATAGGGAAGTCTGGCAACCCTGTGCTGTACCCAAATGGAGGATGTTAAGGCTTATGCTGCAATTAATATTTCTGGATATTGGTACTGGGCCCACATTCAGTTTATTAATTAATGTATTTACTTATTTTAGTTTGTTTAGTGGGGTAAATCACTGACATCATCTGACCAATTTCAGGCCTAGTCCAGTGGTGCTGACATACCAGATAAGTCAACAGAACTGTATAATCAAATAGCTAAAATACAAAAGATGAGCTGTTGGTAAATAATAAAAAGTTGCTAATGTAACATTGTGATAATAAATTTACAGTATATGCAAGATTTTGAAGCCTTTAGAAGAGAAACAGTGCTATAGCTGTCAGTAGTATACTTTGTGGAACCAGAATATGAGAAAGTTAGGTGATGTGGCCAGAAATTAATAATTTTTACCTGCTTTGTTTGGTGAGATAACCTTTCAGTTGTGGTTTGAAGATAGAATGGTTAGTAAGGTTGAGATTGCCAACGTTTGGGCGCTAAGAAGGAGAAGCCATAGTTTATACCTTTTAGCTTTGACCTAAATGTTTAAAGTATAGGCCCCAGCTGAGAGATGAGCTGAGAGTGGTGTCTGGGAGTGAAGACAGGTAAGGTCATAACCAGTTTTGTAACAAGAGATGTGCATATGTCAAGGTGCAGGAGTTTTAAAAGAAATGAGCCTAGTAATAAGTCTGACATGGAGAGAAATACTTGAACTGGTACATACAGCTCTACAGGAGGATAAGAAAAATTGTTGCATTATATTCTGTACTGTCTTGCTTCATATCACATACTAAAGTTTGTCTTATACATCATATATATTGTAGGGTTGTGAACAGCAAGCAGCATATAATGACAGTGGCATTTTAGAAATGCAGAAAATTCAGTCCATCTGCTGATCATTGTAATGGACAGGAGTGTTACTCGAAGGGACACCATAACCTGCTGTACCAGTATTTGCTTTGGTTGGTGGACGCAGTCAATTACCATCACAGGACTTTCCTACACCACTGGAAAGTCACCAAAAAATAATTGAGCCTACACATAAAAAAGAGTGAGACATCACTGAGGCTCAGAATGTCACAGGTCTGGGTAGAGCACCCACTGCCAGCTTATAGACTCCAAAGCCTTTAATGTATCCTTGTCAGGACATGTTCTCTCATGAGTTATCCCTGGTGGTGGTTTCACTTTTGATGCTTGGGGATCACAAGGTCCCAGGTCTCCCTGGATCTTTTCCAAAACACTATACTCATCATTTTCATCAAGAAAAGACATATTTGGTATAGTTATTCTATATCCATTTTCATGAGTACAGTATCCATGGCTTTCTTTATTGGCACCTTACGTACAGACTTGGTACAATTCTAGCCCTAGTAGGCTCACAGGAATGTGTAGCCCACATTATTTATGACCTAACACTGTATTCAGCTTTATCACAGTTTCACTTGGGGTGACACAGTATCAGTTACTGTTAACATCAGTGTTTTTTACAAGTTGCACTGTGGTTGAGGATGCTGCTGTAAATTACAATGGCCAGGACTCACAGATATTGAGGATGATGCCCATATCTTGGTACCAGCTATTGTCAGTGTGCACACCTCACATTCCTGGATAAACACAGAGTGAGGGCGCATGCTCCACCCAGGGGGAAGATGTTGATAAAATTGATAGAAGTGCTGGAGACAGAGATGGCCCCACAATCAGGTTCCTTGGGGGGGGGGGCACCTGCAGTGGCTGCATTCTAGTAGAACGGTTTCCCACTTCAACAGTGGACCAGATCAGATACCAGTACTACATCATATGTAATTATACTGTCCATCTAGCTTCAAACTTGAGTTACTGCCTCAGTCAAGCACCATAACATATCTCCAGAGTTACAGAGGCCCATGGAGTACAAAATGGCATCTGATCCTAGTCTATTGCTATGCATCTTATCCAGGAGCAGACCACTATGATGCATACAATGTATGAAGGTGCTGAACAGCTTCATCACAGGTGGATATTTTCCATGATGTCTCTCTCAACTCTTCCAGTCCTCTGTTGGCTGATTCCCTCAGAATGATGTCATGCAATCCTATATCTGACACATAAGGCAGATGCAAATATGGATGAGCTATCTCATGAAGAAATGCAACAATGCTTATATCTCTAGCAGTTGTAATAATCCAAAGCATTTCAGATACATTTGAGGCAAAGAGCCCTAACACTTGTGACATGTCTGGTCCATGACTCTACATTACCATGCAATACAAATGCACCCATTCCTACAAAAGGGCAATATGATGTGACAGATAGGCAGTAGTCATCTGCCCATACTGTGCTGGTGGGTCTTTAGTTAGAGGATTTTCAGCAAGTGAAGCAATTTTGCTAATTCTGCTCAGTGGTGCCTTTCAGCATAGTATCCCCTGTGGTCACCATTTAGCATGTGGCACAACCTCTGCAATAACCTGTGAAAAAGCATGTGGATGTCCACAGTCCAGTATTGAGGGGTCATCTTTTCAAGCCCCTGTGTGTGTGTTTCTTCCCTGCCCTATTGTGTAGTTTGTCTGTTATCAACTATGCAGATGATAATGGCTGCCCCAGGTGACACATTTCAGTTTTGTTTGTTGTACAATTATGCCTGATAGTCAGTGTGAACAGGCCATGCATTGCATCTCATAGCCTGATCTGGTGCACTGGTTACAACATGGCACATCCATTACTGCTTGCATGACATAAGTGACTTACAAACCATTGATAGAAACCAGTTTAGATTTGTAAAGGAAGGGCATGCCAAATAATCATATTCATCTTCTCCAAAAGGGTCATTCAAGCCCTGAGTGTCATGAGAGTTGTTCCATAGGGTTCTGTCCCGGGCTCCCTGTTTTTTGGCATCTACTTCTGCAACTTACAAGTAAAGCAGATGTCAAGGGACTGTAGCTACCTAAGTTTGCTGATGACTGCAAACTGGGTGCAATTGTCATATCCACCTCAGACACATAGATACTTCACCAGGACCTTGACAAGACCAGTCACCAGTCTATGGTGGGTCAATTAAGGGTTCATGTTAAATGCCAAAAAAATGCAATATAGTTATCTTTGAGAAAGGTATCAGCTCTCCTCTTACCACACTTGTACCCCTCTCAAGACTGATACATTTAGTTGGGATGTGCATACCTATGTTGATAACAATTTCTCTCCCCTACTTAATCACTGTCTCGGTTGTGATTAGGAAGTCCTTCTACCTTGCTCTTCCAATTTGTATGGGTATCTCCACTACGTTCCATTCAGCCTAGGTACTGGTATACTCTTCCCTTAGTAGACCTGTCCTTGAATACTGACCATCTTGAAAGACATTAAAGGTTTCCAAGAAAATTTCTGGACTATACAATCTAAGTAACCTCAGAATATGAAAATCCCAATCAATCTACTCTGTCTTGTATAGACTCCTGAAGGGTAATCTCTGTTCAGCCCTTCAGGCACTAAAGGTCCCTCCCCTTTTTGGGTCTATATCATGTAGTCAAAATTCTGTAAGGTAAGTTTGAACACCATATGTTCGAACCTAAATGTTCAAACTTACAGAATTTCGAATATGCAAAAAAAAACAAAAAAAAAAAAAAAAAAGCCCCCCTGCTCCCCACACCCCCTGCTCTTTAAATATACCAACTCCGAGACCGCACTGCAATGCGGTAAAGGGAATTTTCCCTTTATTGCACTGTAGCGCGGTCTCGGAGTTGGTATATTTAATGAGCGAGGGGGTGCAGGGGGGCTTGCCCCCTTCTTACAACTGTCAGGACGTTGTTCCTGTTTTTTATTTATTTATTTTTTTTAGTTCGAAGTATGACAACTTCCAACATATGGTCTCGATCATATCACATTCGAAGTTGTCATACTTCGACTACATGATATAGACCCCCCCTTTTTAACCCCCTACATCTTCATGTTAGCAACAATCTTTCAAACAGTTGCACCAAAATCCTCGGCTTTCACTGCAAGATTAACAGCACCTGCTGATAAGAAAAATTTGTAAAATCCCTGCATCTGGCATCCACTCTCAATGCATACCAAATAAAGTAATACTTTATCTACTTTTAAAACTATTTTATTTATTTATTTATTTATTTGTTTAAGTTTGATGATCGGGGAAGTCCACTGGGCCATAAAGAGCCAGTTTTGAGTGGAGGCCTGGGGAGAAAAGCTCCAAATATTGCAAGTTATATATTAAATGTTACAAAAGAATAACAAAGATTTGTACAGAACAATTTAAAACACTTACAGAAATATAATACATTATGTAATAAGCTTTTAGTGAGTTAACATTTAAACAGAAGGTCAGTAGCCCTTTTGGAGGTTAGGTAAACTGAACATTTGCAGAAAGACATTTTTGTCAAATACGCTCTTTGTAATTAAACATTAAACAAGTAGCTACTAGCCCTTTGCAGGTTAGGTGGACCATTTTGCATGGAGAGAGTACAAGAAAATTGGATTATGAAAAGTATAGTACATTAGATAGCAGAGAGTAACTCAGTCCCTGGTAAGGCAAGACTGTTTTAGGTTGAGATGAAGCAATAGAATTGGTAAATGGTAATGATTTCAGTGCAGGGTAGAAAGAGATGGGGTGGAGAGGGGTTTATGTTGGAGTATGACATGGGCATTCCCATTTGGGTGATAGATGAGAGAATAGCTGACATTTGAAATTGGTATGGGTTGGAAGGTTGCGAAGGTGGGGAGGGACAGAGTTCCACTGCTTGGCTAAGGAGTAGGACAGTAGTAGGTGGCCAGGAGGTCATGCTGGTTTGTCGACCTGAAGGAGATTTTGGTTTGTGGATCTGAGTTGGCGGTTGGGTATATAGGGTTTTAAGGATGTAGTGAGAGATGAGCAGTTTGTGGGTTTCAAGATGAGCTTGTGGGCAATGGTGAGTTGTAGGTAACTGAGGTAGTTGGGGAGTTCAAGCCAACCGAGGGTGAGGAGGGAGTGGCAGTGGTGGGATGAGTTTTTTGAATTGGTTGCAAATTTGCAGATCTTGTGGTAGCAGGATTCAAGTTTGGATCATAAGCCGAGGTGGAGATATGTGAACAGAGGGGCACCATACATCAGGGAGGGGACCAGGAAGGTGGATGCCAGGGTTTGATGGGTAGAAGGGGGTTGTGTCTGTAGAGGAGACTTATCTTTTGGTGGGGTTTTTTGATTGCGGAGTGGATGTGGGTATCAAATTTTAGTTCATCATCAATGATGATGCAGAGAAGCGTGGTGGTGGGAATGATTTCAAGGGGGGTGTTGTTCTGGCTCTGTACGGTGAATGAGGTTTTGTCAATAATAGAGTTTTTGGTAGGGGAAAAGATCATTAATTTGGTTTTATTTGCATTTAGAGCTAAGTGGTTGGACTGCATCCAGGTTTCGGCTGTGGAGAAGGCTAATTGGGTTTTTGCAAGGAGCTCAGAAGGTGAGAAGGCTGAGCAGATGATAGTCAAGTCATCTGCATATTGGATGTCAGATGACTCTGGGATGGAGTGGGGAAAGTTGTTAATAAACAGGTTAAAGAGTAGAGGGCCAAGAATGGAACCTTGAGGGATGCCTGTAGGTGTAGGGAGGAATGGGGAGGTTGAAGTTTTACATTGGACAGCTTGTTGGTGGTTGGACAGGTAGCTGGAAAACTAGGCTATGGTGGAGGGAGAGAGATATAGGGTGGACAGTTGGGATATGAGTAGGGTGTGGGAATGGTGTCAAAGGCTTTTGACAAATCTAGGAATAGTGTAGATACAAATTTGCCTAAGTCTCATTCAATGTTGATGGTTTCCAGAAAGGAAAGAAAGGCAGTCATGGTGGAGTGGCCAGGGTGGAAGCTGTGTTGGGTAGGGAAGAGGAGATTGTTTTGGGTTAGGTGTGTCATTAGTTGTACTTGGATGGTTTTCTCTAGAATTTTAGAAAGAGGGGAAAGGATGGCAATAGGCCTGAAGTTGGTGGTGTCAGTATTCTTGCCAACTTTGTGTAGGGGGATGATGTAGGCATGGCGCCAGATGGAAGGGATGTATGATTCTTGTATGGATCTATTTATAAGAATAGACATGGGATAGGTGATGCTGTCTGCAGATAGTTTGAGGAAGGTAGGTAGAAGATTGTCAGGTGCATTGCGACAGGGTTTGAGTTTGAGGCGGAGTCTTTTATAGTGCTTGTGGGAATGGGAGTAAGGCAGAAGGGTGTGGACGGAGGTAGATGACTGGAGTGGAGGTTGTGGTGGGAGGGGCTGAGGTTGGAGGTTGAGGGTGGGAAGGAGGTGGATAGTTTGGCTATGCCGTCTATGAAGAATTAGTTGAACTGGGAGGCTGTGTCAAGGTCGGAGAGGGCGTGATTAGAACAAGGGTTTTCTTATTACCAAGGTGCAGGGAAGGGGGATGCCTGTCAATACACATCATGTGACATCAGCAGCATTCATCAATATTAATCTGCTAACATTTTTCTCTGGATTGCAATCTGTGAAGTGACCACAACTTCTGAAGTTGTTGAGTCTGGGAGAGCTCCATCCAGCTGCAGAAAAGAGATTATATCTTTCTCTGCTTCCTGTACTGAGACCTCTAGAAGTGCCTACTGGGGAACTCTTACGAGGGTCCCCAGTACAAGGAGGATACCTGGCAGATACCTGGCACTTTGCTGCCAGGATAGTGAGTGATGGCATGGCCATCAACTGCTGTGGTGAGCAGTAACAGCATTGATACAGTGACCTAAAAAGGTTGCTAACATGACCTTCATAGTCAATGGGAAGAAGAGGTTAGAAAAAGGAAACCAGTTGTACAGTAAGTCATAATGATTGGTGGTTATTTGTACATAGGTAGACAGCCTTGTTCAGCTATATGCATTTCTTGGATTTCATAGGCATATTTCCTTCTGTTTTTTTTTCAGCATCTGATTAAATAAAAGACAAATTGTCACTTGCAAGTGGTGCAAGCAATTCTGTCCAGACATTGTGAGATGTGTATGCCATTGAAGTTGTATGACATCTTCTTCAATGTCCATGTTTGCATCGCTGCTAATTATTTTAAAATATGCTCCAGCTTTGCTTGGATTTAACTGTCACCTACCTTATCACTACAGGTTGAATTGTTCAACTGACCTTCTTTCATCAAAAATACCCACCAGTGCTATGATGATACAGATTGGCCTGGCAGGGGAAGTCCATCTCTTTCTCAGGTGTCACTTGTCTAATTTGGATGTGAGTGGTTGGCATTATTCAGAGACATGTCAATGGCCATATTCTGTTGTTGATACATGATGCCCTGGTCAGTCTTTCAAACTTTCCTCATACACTGGTCATTCATCCTTCCTCTGACTGTGCCAGCTATATCTGGAATATCATGGTCATGTGTCTGACAGTCTTTTGTGTGACACTTCTTGGTGGCTGTCTTATGCCCTGTTGCATGACTATCCCCAGGTTTCTGTGTCCTATTTGTATTGGCTTTGGGCATACGTGGCATTGCATAGATAGCTTAGTCGTCATGGTGCCATGCAGATCACTGTTTGGTAGGCCATCTAATGGTAAGCTCCTATGGGATGGACAACTCATACTCAGGTGGTTGTTCAGCTAAATGTCACTCCAGGTCATACTGTTTGCAGCTCATGCGATTCTCCAGTTACCTAAACATGAGAGGGGGGACTGGTTAGTTGGCATTTATGCTTGCCCTTTGTAGCACACATACTGCTGCAGCACCTTTCTGTCTAGATGTCTGTATTTTTTTGTCTTTTGTTTGTCGGTGCATACTTAACAGCATTGTAATCCTTCAGGGTATGTACTTCCACTTAGCATATCATACTTTACTAATACCTGCTTATGCCCCCATGCCATGCAACAGTCTTGTCATCACATGCTAGGTCCCCTGAGATCTAAAAAACAGCCTGCAGGGTGGTGTAGCTCATCCTGCAGAAAGCAATGTGGAGGGCTCCCTTGTGCGCTATGGTGGTCTGTTTCAGGTGGCAGGTGGAGGCTGCCTTCAGAGGGTGTCATGGGGGGGTCCTGGTATATCACCTAGCAGGAGGGTGGAAGGTCTGTTGATGGCCTTGGTGGACTAACAGATGGACAACCCCACTGGCAGCCTTCAGTACATTATCCTACAGCTGGCTAGAATTGCACAGCTGCCTAGTCCTGTAGTCCTGACCACTGGGTCAACAATGGCTGGACTTAGCCATGAGGGAAGTCAGAGAGATGACATTCTCCAGTGTAGCAACCAGCTGTTGCCCAATTCATGGTGTTGCCTTTCCTTCCCCAGTGCATTGCCAGCGTTTATCACCAATTGTTCTTCTTCTGTCTGTATCTCCCCTTTGTGTTCCCCCTACTTGTGTCAGTACCTCCCTTTTTGATTTTTGTCAGTACTTTTTTTTGCCTGCCACTGCTACAATAGCTCCTTACTCACTTTCCTGTCCACAACTTCCTCATGCTATCTACCCTCTACCCTTTTTGAAGATTAAAAAATGGACACTTGTCCCACAAAAAGAAAAAAAATACCCTTGCTTCCCTATCCTGCACTACTTTTGCCTTCCTCTTGCCCTTCTGTGGGTTTCTCTGCTTGTTTTCCCCTTTCTACATGTCACATGTACCCATTTCCTTCCCATTTATAATATGACAATAGTTTTCTGTATACTTTTTAGCTGGTCTATCCACTTGTAGAGGCCCATTGTTTTTGTTTGTGAACACACATCATCTCTTGAATATTACATGCACACTACTGGACTCAGGAGGTGAACTGATTGCCATGGCTCTGTCCCTGTCATTATGCAGTCTGATATGTTTTCACTGGTAAATTGCCAAATTATTCAGACTCCTGTACACATCACCCCAGCTGCATAGTTAACCATGGAGAGATGAAAATTCAGCAAGCAAAGGAGAGTAGTGGTGCTGAAATTGAATTCATCCTCAAGTCTAGGCGAGTACCTTCGCGAGGTGGACCCTGTTTTCATAAAATCTCACCAAGGCGACACTGATATATAGACTGTATTTATATAGCATATATCATGGACAGAAGTACATCAAAGATTAAAAGAGATAGCTGGGTGTACAAGACCCAGGATAAACAAGTGCCCAATCCTGGTAGGTGCACTGGTGCCAGGACTGGAAAAAAATTACAGTATAGAATCCTCAAAATATGGAAACATTCCTAGAATGGAGCCAAGCCAGGCCCAGGGGGAGGATGGCACCCTGTAGTAGAAGGAAGCAGCAGTCCACAAAAATCACAAAAACTGATAGGACAAAGAAGAGCTATAAAGATGATAGAGTGGACTATTGAGGATAAGAAAGAAATTATGTATAATTATTATTATGCAAAAAGCCCACAATTTCAAGACACAAGATATACAAAATGATTAAGAGAGAAATTAGAGGAAAGAAAAATACTTCCACAAAAAAAAACTGTCAGAAGCTTCAAATGAAAATTTGTGTTCATTAATACAAAAGATTTGTGAAAAACAGTCCCCCGGATTTACTAATCTTCCATGCAGGACTAGCTTAGTCCTGCACGGAAGTGCCCATTTAGGAGCCGGACGGAAGCGCGCCATGCATATTAATAAGGCGCACTGCTCAAGCTCCTAGGCTTATATGGAGCATGTATGAGTGCAGGGGGCATGTCTGAGGGCAGAGCTCTCAGAATAAACATGCCCCTGCAATGTAGAACAGCAGAAAGTGGTAAGAAATGAGCGAGACTGCTCATAGGTGTCCACATATCCCCACCAACAGTCCCCCATGTGTACAACAGCAACAGTACATATAAATTAAATGAAGAATCCCTTTTATTTTATTTTTAAATCTGAGTACAGCTAACCTTAGGTGCGTGGGTGTGCCCATCGCTTAGCTACAGTTAAAGCAGCTTAAAAGGCTGAAGAGGATAACAAGGAATATATATGCAAATGAAGCAGCTCAGCAATAGTGTAGTGGGTAGAGCATCCGCCTAATGAACAGGCATTGCCAGTTCGAGTCCCACTGCAGCACATACCATTTTCCATGTGAAATCTGTATAAGAACATATTTTTACATCTTTTTGCTGTATAACCTACTAAATAACATTTAAATGTGAACTGGAGTACTGCATTAAATGCACATGTGAAGTGTCAGTGTCATAATGAATAAGGCACTAGTAAGCAGGTTTAAGCACAAATATGCAGTAGTAAGCATATATAAGCACTAGTAAGCGTTTAAGTGCATTTGCACGGGGTAAGCATTGCCTACACAGAACAGGCAAAGCAGAAGCTGAGTGTAAGAAACTGTAACTGGAGGTTAGCAGTGCTTACCATCGCGCAAACCCATGCATACCTGCTTACAACTGCTTTAAAGTGCCTTAATCACTCTGGATCCAACGGCCCATGTTTTGCCCAGCAACAAAATAAACTGCCTCTGCAAGGCTCAACCTCAGGACCCTGTACACTATAGTCACATTAGTTAACCACTAAGCCATCATAGCAATAGATATGCATGGGGTATCAGCAAACTAATTCTCACCACAGGAAAATCAAACCAAACATGTGAACTGAATCTATGTACAGTGTGAAGTGATGTACTGCAGTAAGGCCAGATGTGAGGTGTTATTGCAATAAAGTGTTGAAGTTTCCAGGACCCCATACAGCGTATGTACACATGAATCAAGGATACAAGACACATATTTAACATTTAATGAAAAAGACATCAATGCCAAAAGGCAAATATCATGCAAATCGAATATTAAGCCCCGCTAAGCATTGCACAGCACTGCTACCCAGACTACTGGCAGGATACTACCAGTGGGAGAAACAGTGTCAACTTGCAAAGTCTAATGTTAAACAAACACATGTTCATCCCTAGCGGGACGACCCCACAAATTCTGCTAAAAAGAGTCCTCGGGGTAACATACCATGCCTTACAGGTAAGCAAAGAAGGATATGTATGTTCTCGGACTGAATGTGTGGGAACCCTGAAGATTCATGGGGTGGGACAACGTACATGATGGGTCCCAAGAAGTGGAGAGTGGGCAATGCGTAGTGGTTTGGTGAGATTCGGATGGAACCTGTAGGAAGGATGATTGATGTGGAGGAGGGAGGGGGTGGAGGGAATGATGGGTAAGACATTATGAGCTGAGGTGTGCCGGGGTTGGACGGACCCGTTCTAATGGGACCGCCATCATAGCAATAGATATGAATGAGGTATCAGCAAACTAATCCTCACCACAGGAAAGTCAAACCAAACATGTGAACTGAATCTATGTACAGTGTGATGTTGGATAACCTGCCACAGAACATAAATATGTGAACTGGAGGACTGCAGTAAGCATAGATTTGAGGTGTTATTGTAATAAAGTGTAGAAGCCCCCAGGTCACCATACAGTGTATGTACACATGAATCACTGATACCAGACACATATATAACTTGTAATGAAAAATAACTCATTGCCAAATGGCAAATATAGTGCTAATTAACTATTAAGCAATGTTAACTGCAGCACAGCTCAAGTTAGTAAGTGTAAGCAATGTGTAGCTGAGCCAATTCAATCTGCCTACTGGTATATCTCTTTAAGCAGTGCCAACCTCATGTAAGCAGGTCTGCCCATAGCTTAGCCTATTCAAAACTGGCCAATCATGGGGACGTGCAGGAAAATGGCTATATTTAAACCACACAGGCAGGAATACTACTCATAACTGGTTGCAGCTTCCTACTGCAGGCAGAATGGCTGGTGTGGGTGAAGGCACTCGATTTCGGGCACAGCACTGGGGCATCCAGGAGTCAAAAATCATGGTATGGCTCCTGGTAAAACACCATGATCAGAGACTACTGCAGGGCCAGTACCAGGGCTCACAGTATAAAATGGAGGCCTGGGACAGTCTTGCCCATGACCCCACCAGTGCCACAGGTATCCCCCGGACTGGTGAGCAGGTCAGGCACCACCATGCTGACCTGAAGCAGTGGAAGGGGTTGTACTGGAACAGTGGATCCAGGAGTCTTGGCAGATGCCCAATACCCTAGGACTGAGTAAGTACTCATTCTACTAAGTAGTAAATAATTGCCTAGCTTGTGTATACTATGGATAGGTATGGCTAAATATCACTGCATTTCTCTGACAGTTGCAGATGACCAGGCTGCAAACCAGCAAGCCCATGATGCTAGGCTGCAAAGGCTGTGTCGCAAGGCAGGTTAGTAATCAGTCTGCATGCACTGTCATAACAAATAAATATAAGAGCCTTAGAAAGTGTTGTACCAGTAGAAATAAATGTGTAATAGTCTGTGAATAAAGGTATAACCCCTGGAGTGCTTATGTTTACTCTTCTCTCATATGTTGGCGATCTGTTCCATATTATAAATAGTAATGTTGTATCTTAAGCAGTGTCACCCACACTGTGGTATTCAGATAAAATGGGCATGAAGTCCTGCATAACAATGTTGGAAGTGCCAAGAGGTCAGTTATATTGTACAAGTTAGGAAGACTTAGAAAACAGTTGAAAGCTTTGCATCAATTCCCTGATAGCACAGTGTACTGTGATGTTAGATATAATATTTTGTCACACACAGCAGGGGTTTGAATCCTGGGAATGCTACTAAGTTGTATGCATAATCATATCCCACAACTATACAGATTTTGATACAATGTTCAGATCAAAAGCTGTATGCATACTTACACCCAACAACAGTACAGAATTTGCTAGACTGTTCAAAATGTATGTGGTATGCATAATCATACCCCACAACTATTCTAATCTGTCCAGCATGTCCAGATAAATGGCCCATATCACCAACTTGGTACCCTGTTCCCCTGAAAATCCAGTGTGATGTTCCAAGAATTGTAGGCAGCTTTCAACGACATATAACTGATATTCAAGTGTGTACATAGTCAGAGAATGTATATGGAAACAAACCTGTCATTCTAGCACCTCACCCAAAGTGTATGACAGCAACTCTCAACATATGTTGCATTAACACCTGCAGCCTGTCATGCCTGTATGTAAGACACAGGTCATGTATATAATAATTTATAAACATACCAGTGTACAATATAAGGCCATTGTGTAGTGTAATAATACATGTAAGGGAAAGACCACTGCAGTGACTAAGAATGTTGTGAAAACTACAAGGATATATTAGTTGCTAATTGAACTCTCTCTCTCACTCCTACCATATGTGCATAATAACCCAATGATACTCCTCAACTGGTATGTGTACACTCCAAACTTTTGTTGGGACATATGTCCTAATGGTTTATAAATATTCACATTTGTTTCTATGCATGTGCCATGTGAAAATACATCCATGTTGGTGGCCTATTGCCATCAATGAAACCTGCATGCTGCTGTAATGGCCACTGTTGTTCCATATATGCATGTGTTCTGCTTGCTCTGCAACTGTGTTAAATCTGGTGTGTTGGGTTAATGGGAATACTTATGCATGCTGTTATAACTAATCCTGAATGCGGTTGACTGTTACTAACCCATATCTGTCATAAACCTGTGACAACACAGCTCGTATGGGAAGGCCGGTTCCAGCGGACCCACCTGTCCACCTCAGCTGGCCATGGCACCAGGCACCAGCACATCTGGGGCCAAGCCTGGGACCTCCTCCTCCGTGGGCCCTGCACAAGCATCGGGTGGAACCGCTGCAGGGGATGGGGCTCACCCCCTGGAGTGGGTATGGAGGGGAACCTGTCACCCATCAACAGGTCCGGGCCATGGTGCGTAAGGAGCTCGATCTGGAGTATCGAGAGTGGCTACACCAGCTTGAGGGCCGAGTGGTGCTATTAGAGGGTGAGCCTGCCCCTCCTACACAGCCCCAAGCACAGCCACCTTCGGGGCCGTGAAGGTGCAGTGGTGACTGGCCATGGGTGTGGACATCAGTCCCAATGTTTCTCATGGGCTTGTGACTTCAAAACACCCCTCCCCGTCCAAGGTGTTTACCCCCGACATGTGTCATATACTGGCCCTGTATGCATCTTGTGTGTCTTGTCTGTTAACCTACCCAACCTACCTCTCCAAATATAACTACTACCCCTCCTCAACATCTCACTCTCACCTGAAAAAAAAAAGGGCAATCTGTTCCCACAGAAAAATCTCACCCCATACATAGCTGTCCATTTCGCACATGTGTCCACTGGACACGTAATCTGGTCTAATTGGCATCACAATGAATATATGTTATCCTCGCCCCTCTCCCAGGGGTTTGAGGGTCCAAATGTACCTGCAAATATAGTGTATATGCACAACTGTTGCTGTAGAAAAAATGGGCAGCTATGGACCTTTCCTATACCCTTCCTGCACATGCCTAGCTATTTTCCCTATTGTCTTTCCCTCTTTGTGCCCTGTTTTTCACCACTGTCTTATCAACCCCTTTTTCTTATCTTTTAAAGGAATTAGCATGGTGGTAAGTGGCAGTAAGCACTATTAAGCAGCGGTAAGCGGGTTTTCGTGGGTGTGCCTGGGGGTAAGCTATGCCTACACAGGTTGAGAAATTCAAAGCTAACTGACTGTAAGAAAACAGCGGAGGTTGACAGTGCTTACCGTCATGCAAACTCACGCAAACACGCTTACAACTGCTTAAAAATGCCTTAATAACTCTGTAGCCAACGTCCCTTTTCTGCTCACCAACAAAATAAACTGCCTCTCCAACACTCAAACCCGGGACCCTGCACTTCATACACAAAGTGATTTACCACTAAACCATGGCAGATATACAACCTGTTAATGCAGGAAGTCTGGACAAAGTATGCCACACTGTGGGTACAAATAGGGATATATGTCAACTAATGCTCTAATACACTTAAAATGTTGCTAGTCACACAGTTATATGTATCAGAACACATATGTAGAAGGAGATGAAGTCTGACACACAAAAGTGTTGCCACTAGTTACTGACTTCAATGCTGCAATCATCCATGACAATTGCCAAGTGAATGAGGAACAGACCAAAATATGAGCCGAACATGCATGGACATATGGACAGATATATATCTGTAAATGTAGACAGACAGTTATATGTAGATATATATATTGATGTATGACTCACAATCATATAACAGCAATTGTATATAGATACATACATATGTTTATATATATATATATATATATATATATATATATACAGATTATATATCTATAGATACATATATATATATATATATATAGATATAGCCATATGAGATATATATAGGTACATACACATATACACACACAAAAGGTATCAGTAGCCATACATATGTAGAAGTACTGTGGAAGTACTGGGTGCAAAGTATATCCCTCAACCACAAGCCCTTCAACTGGCACCTGTGAAATGTGTAGTGTGGCAACCATTCCCACAAATGAGAATACTGACATTAAACATATACCCACCCACAATTCAAAAGACATGATACGACACACAGTTATGCATACATATATAACCTTTATTCCTGTACTATACAATAATGTATGCCAGTACTGACACCACATAAGGTTTGAAATATGTAATCAGTCATGAATGCAAGGCTCACACAAAACAGTAGATGCAAGCAATGTGTATATATACCATACTATGCTGTCCAGGCCAAGGCCTTCAATTAGTACAACAGTAGAAACAGGATTTGCCTTCAGGATACGTAACAATCAACAATTACAGATGTAGTTCAGCAGCCTCCAATTACACCCTGTAGTCAAGCCCTAGGGGGAAAAGTAGTACTTGTGTTAATGTCACAGTATATTGTACATAACATTGCTTAACCTAACATCTCACTAGCACACTGAATGACCCTCTTCTTAACAGTTATATCACTGAAAAGGTGCCATAGCCTAGGTTATTGGCATAGACTCCCCCCCATAAAAGGCTGTACAAGGGCAAGGAACACTGTGTACCACACACTTACCTCTGGAATGTACAAGGGCACATATGTGTTCTCCAGGTGTTGCCCCCATATATCTGGACTTGGCCCAACAGTTGGTGTGGGAGTCCATGACATGACTGGGATGATAACAGTAATGCTAGCGGTAAATAATGATAGGCCATTACCTAACATCCCTTCCTGTATCACAGCAGGACAAGGGCTGGCATATATTTGGAGGACAGAGGCAGGAACATAGGGCCATATTTGCATTATTGCTGTTGCACACCCTGGAAATTGCTGGTGTTACAGAATTTGTTGCAGCATACCCTTATGCAGGGATACGACATTGAAATACAAATGGATGTAGCCATGTACTGGTAGGACTCAACAGACAGAATGCCACAGATATATTTGGGACAATACCTGTGTGGTGCACAGACAAAACCTAACAGCCAATCCCCCTGGTATCATACGGATAGGCCCACAGTTGAGAGCTATGCAGACAGACAACATTCCATGAAAAAGTGCCATGTACACAGAAACCCTGTAAGAACAGCAAGATACATTGCACACAACACTACTCATGCTGTCTGTAGGTCTGGAACCTTACCCAAATGTGAATTTGGCCTGTGTCTGCAGGTTCTGCTGTAAGAGGTATTGCTACCTGCTGTCTGTAACATTGATGTCCACACACAGGAAGGATGTCATCCATACTGTAAAGGTGAAGGGACAATGCCCACAGAAGGCAGCAATTTATAGTACAGGGTTGACATGACAGTCATTATCTGAAGTACTACACAGCAGGCTGCATGCAATTGGCAACTGGTGGACACTGACTGGTGCAGAAGCCCAACAAAAGCATGCTGTAATCTATTCAAACCAGCTCAATCACTCTACTGGAGAGAGAGAGAGAGAGAGATAGAGAGAGAGAGAGAGAGGTTCACAAAGCTCAAGGTTGTGTTACAGCAGAAACAACATAACAGGTATGTGAAACAGATATGCATTTACTGGCATGTAGTATATGGCATAGAATAATAGGATGTATACTGTGAAAGGATGTATATGTGCCATCAGTACTTGTTCCTGTAATAATGTTGTGCTCAACAACTGCACTGGACATTAGTATCAGTCTCTGTGGGCAGTGGGACATACCTGTCAAATGTGCAGACCAGCAGTGAATGGCAAAAATGTGACCCATGTTATCTGTGTTCTGTAAATTACTATGGCCAATGGCTGGTGGGGGTATTAATACTGCCATGATAGACATATGGGTGAGAGACCACACCACCTGCCAGACAGTCATGTTAAAGTGTAGCATAGCATGCCCAACTGCCATAGCAGTATAATATGCTTATCTAAAGTTTGTCACCATATATACCCCCTTAATGTTAGTCTGTGTTCACATGTGACACCTGTCTGTGTTGCAGCAAGGCAGAACAGTTCATCTGTGAAGTAAAGAGGGTACATGAGTGTGGTCCAGATGTTTGTATGCACCCCACATACAGATACATATATGCGTGATACATATTCATAGCTGTGTATGTCTACAGAACAGTTATACATTTATATAGGTATATAAATAACACAAAATGATAGCTACACATATATGCACATATGTATATATACATATATATATGTATACAGACATATATAGATATATGTGTGTGTGTGTATGTTGACATATATATATATATATATATATATATATATATATATATATATATATCTGTGTGTATAGATATAAATATATATATATATATATATATATATATATATATATATATATATATACATGTCAATACATTTCCCCTGCCATGACATGTGTGAGAGAACATCACACATCAATACACAACATACCTACACACCAGTACGTGGCTGCAAGTTGAAGTGTGGAGTGAGGTGTGTAACCCATGTTGGGAACACATTGCAATTGTATGAGACAGTGGGATATATTTGTTGGTGAAGGGTACTAGGCACATATTGGTATGTATGTCTGGTTGGGTGACAAACAAGATGGCATACAGGGCTGGTATATGATACATGTGGTGGTTAAACACTGTGGACGGGTAGTTACATTTGGAATGTGGAGGCCATTGAGCCCCCACATGGGAACAAAGGGAACATGGTGCCCACCCATGGACAGTCACAACAGCATCTACATGGACATAAAGGTGCCTGGGCTGTGCACTGGGCAGGAGGGACATGCATGTTGAACCTTGTGTATGTGTACTGCATGCCTCCAGGTGATGTAGCACATACCCCATGTCTCTGTGAAGCTCCCTATGCCCAATAACCACGACCTAACTGGGTGACAGACACATGTCTGTGTGTGCTCTATGGTGGGGGACACCATCCCCTGAGGATGTTCCACATGAAGGTAGTGATGGAACAGTAGATAATGAGGTTCCATGGTGGGCCACAGATGTGATGTGGACTGGTAACATGTGCACATTAGGTAGGAGTGGTGTTCCTGCTGGCAAATAACCCCTACACATACTGGTGTGTAACTGTCATGGAACATATGTGGGCTGTAATCGTCCACACAATCCCAGAACATGTCCAACAGCATGCATAGATATCCCCAATATCATAGAATTCCAGATGTGTAGCAATCACATAGCAGGCCTACTGCATGCATATGTGGAAACATAGTGGCAGTGACAATGGCATGCAGGTGAAATACCCTGTAACAGCCCTGCAACTCTAGTGTCCCCACAGGGAGCATGTCTATAACCACATGGCAGAAAGTGTTGTACAATACAATATATGGCCCAATGGTACACATACTGGACACATACCACTAGCGTAGTGTAAACATTATGTTGGAGCTGATATGGTGGCGGGAGACTGATATGTGTATTGTATTATGGTAAACTTGACATATGAGTTGCTCAGACATATTTCCATCATTATGTCTTTCGGGGAGTATTACCCACCCGAGAAATTCCGCCTACAGTGCCACTGAGGAGGAGGTCATCATCACCAGCATCATCCACAACTATCAGCTGTTGTTCTCACAGACAAGCATGGACCAGCAGGAGAGAACAGCCATGTGGACTGTTGTGGTCCACAGGGTGAATGAGGTGGGGATGCACAGCTGTACTTAGGAGCAGGTCTGCCACCATTGTAGTGACCTGCTCCAGCAAGTACATCATCATGCCGCTGCCATGCGGGGTGACCACCTTGCAACGGGGGGGCATAATATCCATCACCCCCTCACCAGAGTGGAGGAGCTGCTCATCAGCCTGGTAACACCTGCCCACCCGCAAGAGCTCCAGACTTATACAGTCATGGAGGTGGGTGCTACTCACACACCACACATTGAGTATGCAGGTAAGGCTCCAGGGCATATCAGTAGACTACTGTAGTGTATGCATCTGTACAGGTAGACCATGCATATGTGAGATGTGGTGTATGTTGCTGTATAGTACCGATAATCAGTAATGCATAAACTGTAGTACTGTGGACTTCAGCTGTTGTACTGTAATATTGCAGCCACCCTGTAGCAATGCCACAGCTGTGGCCACTGACATCAACTCTATCCCATGTCAATGTAGGTACCTCTGGGATATCAGCAAGGCAGCGGCCGGATGCCAGTGAGTATGGCTTAAGGTTATGCTTGGCAATTCACTGTGGTGTAGGTAAGGTGTAGGCCATGTACACATCTAACACACCTACCCAAAATGCATGCTGTACATGTGCACTGACACAGCACACACCTCACTAATGGGATTACCAGCCTCAAACACATGCAATACACAGTCCATCTCAGACAACTGTGGCTACATTCTAGTGCACATTGCCCAGGCACAGCTGACATCTGCCCAACATACACAGCTATGTCATACACAGAACAGTTGAACATGCTACATATAATGACATCCCACTCCCTCTGCTAACACACACTCCAGGGTCCTAAACATAATCAACACATTACACAGAACATACTGGAGGGATAGGGCCCTGTCCTGGGGAATCCCCACTCTCTGGAATGGACTACCTATACATGTCAGACAATGCTACTCATTGGCCCTCTTGACAGAAACACTTGGCAATTGGATGGGGAATGGGGATACACCCTGGATAGCATGTCTGTGCCACAGCCTGACAGGGGCACAGGGGAATAACATTAGTGGGTGGTGCATGGCAGGGAACCCCTGTGGCTAGGCTTATGGAGGCCCCAGGACCAATAGACCAGTACTCACCTATGAACATATGTGTACGACAGGCAAGGGCCCAATCATGGTCAATAATGCTCTCTACACTCACCATAGGTACAGTCCATTGTCTCTGTGGTTGGTCTAATGGTAGTCTACCACTCATACATGCACCACTTATGATGACATATGTGAATACATATCAAGCATTCATTAAACACGTGTCCACATGTGATCCAGGAACACACAGAGGCTGTGAGCAGTAGCAGAAACACACCTGACACATCCTGTAATGGTGTGTACACCCATGAGGTATGGT
Organism: Protopterus annectens; assembly: GCF_019279795.1. Lineage (NCBI taxonomy): Eukaryota > Metazoa > Chordata > Ceratodontiformes > Protopteridae > Protopterus > Protopterus annectens. The sequence continues at coordinate 1,540,070,771 of NC_056737.1, forward strand.
AAACAGTACATGCCAGGGTGCTGAACAGATGCACAGCAATGCTGTGGACATGGGTGCAGTGGGTTCCAGGGGGAGGGTCATCAACTACAAATAGAAGCCATGCATCACAGCCATGTATAATGTTGGTAATGGGGCTTGACTACAGTTGCCCTGCATGCTGTTGAGACCCACATGCCCTGCATGCTGACATGTGTGTAATTACAGGTATGTATGTGATACTGTACTGTACCATCGCCTGCTATTGTATGTGTTATGGGGTTGTGGGAGCTGTCTGTAGGTGCTGTCTGGTGGAGTGTATAGGTTGCCATGTATGTAGACTGCATGTGTGTATGTCTGTGTTTGTGGCCATGTCTTCACACACGTGTGTGTGTGTGTGTGTGTGTGTGTGTGTGTGCATTTACTGTTTAGCAGTGTTGTACAGGTCTTACAGTTTGTTCCCTGTTTTCCCCTCACAGGTGGCAAGGTGGGGCTGGGTCCCCCCTGCAGGGAATCTGATGTCACTGATACAGACAGTGACCATGAAGATAGGTGTGTTGAGGCAAAGGAAGGGTCATCAGGGGCTGCCGCTGGGCCACCAATTGACAACCCACACGTATCCACACCATCCACGGACACAGTCACACTGCCTCTACACACCTCATCACCATTGGCCCTAGCTGAGGCACAGCCTATGGTTGGCATGGGCCAGGACAGTGTGGTATCTATGGCACATATGTCAGGACACAGCAGCCATAGCCAGATGTCTGGTGGGGTATCACATAGGCAGATGTGCAGGGGTGCTTGTAGGAGCACTGCTGGTCATCATGCCCCTGGCAGATGTGCCACATCTATTTCAACCACACACATGTTCCAGACTGTCATGGAGGCACAGGCACGAATGGAACGGTACACCAGGCAGGGTCTAAGGGCACAGAGGGCTCATCACACCTCTGTAACTGACAGCATCCATGACCTATCAGGTGCCATCTGTAATTACACTGAGGTCATGGATAGATGGTGGGGTGAGACACTGGAACTCAATTTCATGTCTATGCATCAGGACAGGGCGAGACAGTTGCGACAGCCATGTGGACATATATCAGCAACACCAGAAGCTGGAAGTTGCCGTGGACGTCCAAACAGTCACAGCCACTCCCGTAGTGGCAGTACCAGCCCCAGCACTGTGGGGCAGGGCTGTCCACAACCCGACATAGCAGACCACATGCACGTGCACGTGGCCCTGGCCAGTCCTAGGAGGAACCTGGATTCAGTGGACGTCTGTCAAACTCAGGGGGCAGTATTCGGTCTGGCTCTATACCTGATACTGCCTGCAGCACTCTTGCCAGGCACAGGTCCCATGTCCATGGCCAGAGATGGTGAACTGCAAACCCTGCCAGGTACAGTCTGCAGCTGTCCTACAATTCCCTGTATATGGCAGTCACATGGAGGAACTGTGTACATGCAGATACACACACATAAACAACGAACCTAGGGCAACCACATACCTGCACACATGACATCACCAATGGCCCATAACAATACTCAGCCTCCTCACACACACACATGTTGTCAATTGTATGGCTCAGCCTAGGCCTCTGGCAAACCAACAACACACTCTGTGCATATGATGATACCTATGCCACTCCCTGACATCTGTAACACTGATGCAGGGACAGGTTAACATGGTTCTGATGCACAGGGTGACTGTACAACAGTGTAGCAATGGAATGATGTGTAGCATGTTGTCAGCAGTAAAGTGAAATGCTAATATTTTGGAAGGTGTAGCTGTGCAGCCATGATGCATCATAGTTTTAATTAACAATGTTGTACTGGTGTCACCCGGATCTGCTCTAATTGTGTTTGTCCATGTGCCACATGGCTGATGGGTGTAGTGGTGTCAGCAGGCCTTCTACAGTGGACACCAGTAAGTTTAGTGGGTAGTATACATGCCATGGCTGGGTACAACACACAGTGCCTTTGGTTAGGATGCAGTACAGGTACAGGACTGTACACATGTAGGTATGTCCCCGTGCAGGTAACACATCTGTTGCACATGTAATCTCACCAAGACAGGATAGGCACAACCACAAAGTGCTATATATGCAGTCTGCAATGTGGATGACACTGAACATGCTAACAGCAGGGTGTATGTCCCTCTCCCCACTCTACTGCGATCCTCACTTAAGTAACATGTGTGTGCCAATGCCGGTGGCATAGCCCTACCCTTAGGAGGGTGTGAGGCACTCAATTACTGTGAATGGTGTAAACAACAACTAACAGCCTGATTACATACACTGTGCAGTATTACAGACAACTATGTGGGGGGATAGACGCAACAGTAACTGCAATTATGACAGTCATGTCCACAACAGCCACACACAGTGAGTTATAGCAATCCCAGTAGTGCTGCACACCTCAACAGTGTGGAGGAGGGCATTGACACATGTATGACCTGTGAAGGACTGTATACCCACAGGATGGCACTTGTGGTATGTTGGCATATGCCAAGCAGTCCTGGTAGAAACATATCCTGTGAATGGAGGTAGATCCTGTAACAACTACACACATTCCTACAAGCGGGATGGTGTACAAAAGCCTGCTATGATCTATATATGCATTGTACACCTCCTAACCCTCATCTACACCTGTCATGATTGGGTTAAAGAGGTATACCAGGTTCAGGTTGCATTCTCTGGCTTTGACAAGTCCAACATTGGCAGGGTCCTGTGTGTTGTGATAACCAGTGACATATGCCATGGGTTCATTGTTGGTATGTTCCATGTCCCTGCAGACCACGGTCATCGGGCTACTGGGTGGTAGTTTCCAGCTGACATGGTGGGTTTGTGGATGTCCCTGCCAACATTGGTGAATCCATTGTCAGGTGTAGGGCTATTAGATTGTATGAGGGATCCCAGCTACTTACTGCACCTGCCCAGGGGGTTCCCCCAAGCATGACGTGTCACTTGACTGTACTGCATGATATGTTCGTAATGCCAGCCTTACATCCTACAGGTGGGATGGAGTACTGTTAACATGTACTGCCCTTGTCGTGTAGGATCCTGCTTATGGGATCTGCTAAGGTTGGTATTGTATTGCAGGCCAGACGTATTTGGCTGGGGGGGATACCTATCCATGCCAGATGTATGTCGTTCGAGTCTCTCAAACCCATCAATGGTGCATGTGGACATATATGTTGTGGTTATGTTCCCAGTTCCATCTACAGATGCATGTCCGTATATATCTACACTGATATATATGTGTTCACCTTTGACAGGGAGACAATCATTTCTTCGAATGGCCCTGTCTGCAAACTGAAAGGACAAACCCGTCATTTCTTACTGCACCACAGTTCAAAACACAGCAGTTCTAAAGGCACCTTCGCTGACTCTCGAACTGCAAGTTGGAATACATATTGTAATGTGGGGGGCATGCCCCCCTTCACCCCCCGTCTAGGGGGCTGGGCCCCCCAAAACCCCCCTACTGTGATATACTAACTCCTAGTTTGCACTACAGTAGGGATAGGCAAATATTCTCCATCCCCACTATAGTGTCATCCACAACCAAATTGCCTAATCTGCAATGAGTGAATGCATAGTGACATTCACTCATTGCACATTTGATGCATGTATTGCAAGATTGTGCAATATTGAGAACATACGTCTGGCCTTCCAGCTTTCAGACACATGGATTTCTCCGTTGGAAAGGTGAGCCATATATATGCTGACATATATGCATTCCTAGTGCTGTATATATGTGGACAAGTGGATGTATACATATATATCTATGGATGTATGCGTATCTATGTATATATGTATGTATTGGCATATATATATATATATATATATATATATATATATATATATATATTTCTACACCTATATCTACATATATAGATATGTTATATCCATTTAAAGATGAATATATATACACACACACACAAATACATCTACATGGAGGGATATATTCCTTGTAGTAGTGTATACCTGGGCTGGATGATATGTATGTGAAAACATCATGAGTATGTATCTTTGCCATGGCTTAGTGGTAAATCACTGTGTATGGTGTGCAGGGTCCTGGTTTTGAGGCTTGCAGGAGCTGTTTATTTTGTTGCTGGGCAGAACACAGCCAGTTGGATACAGAGTAAGTAAAAAACAGTAAAGCAGTTGTAAGCGGGTTTGTGTGGGTTTGCACAATGGTAAGCACCGCTAACCTCCAGTTATGTTTTCATACACTCAGCTTCTAAATTGCTTAACCTGTGTAGGCAGTGCTTAGCTCTGCGCAAACCCACACAAACCTGCTTACAATTGCTTTAAGGTGCCTTAATCACTCTGTATCCAACGGTCCGTGTTCTAACCAGCAACAAAATAAACAGCTCTTTCAAGGCTCAAACCAAGACCTTGCACACCATACACAAAGTGATGTACTACTAAGCCATGACAGATACACAGATATTCAATGTTTCAGAAACATATCAGCCAGTCCTGTCATGTAACAGTTCAGATAATGTATGTCAACATCTAGATGTCTGTGTGTGTAACTATATTGCAACTGTAACAGATACAACATATCCATATATGTATAGATATACATATATATAAATATATATGTTGTTTTACTAACTCTGTATACATATATATCACTATCTATGCACGTATAGTTATATATCTGTTAGTAGATAAATATATTTATATAGGTATATATGGCCATACATCTGTAGATAGCATTTGCAGATTAACAAATACACCTATGTCCACACACACCATCAATGGGGTTGAGAGGCCCCGCACACTATATGTCTTGTATGAATAGGCACCACCCCCACAGTCAAACACATGCGCCCTGCAATACACTACCAAGTACAGTCTGCCTCCCATAGGACATGTAATAAGTGGAAGCCATCAACATCCCCAGAATATAGATA